>NC_139512.1:207967496-208374996 GCF_947247035.1 Vipera ursinii
ATCATTTTATCTTAAAAAAGGGAAGGGATCAACATTTTAAATCAGTAGATCACTCATCTGGCGCTCCCAATGGATAGCTTTCAGGGACAGTTATATTAATTATCCCCTCCAGCTATCCTAAGCAAACAGCCCTCTGTTTTGGGTGGCAACAATTCTGTCCTTTTTGTCTGTAGCAATAGATAATAATATTGCAGCATAACTACTGTAAGTAGGTTTTATTTTATCCATAAAGGACTAGAATTTTACAATAAAATCAGAATCAGAACATAGATCACATCTCCAATCATCAAGCCTTTGTCAACTAGGGGCTGAAAGGGGCTGTGTTTAAGATTAAATCATTAATAATAAAAAACTAATATTTTAAAAATATTGGGGAAAAATAGTATGCGAAAAAGGGTAGTGGCTATAAACTGAATTAGAAGATACATCTCTATATAAAGGCTGAATGACATTGGATAATCAATATAGTCTTTCACAAGATAATACCTCTCAATCATCAGGTTGATTATTTGTGAATCTGAACATATGGGGTCTGTCTTGCATACCAGCTTTGAAATCCACTCTATAAAATACATTGACTACACTGAATACAGAATAAAGCGAGCAGAGTTTTTAACATGTCCCTATACTGCACCTACCTCCACATTCCAAGCTACCTCTAATTATCTTTGCAATACAGCTGAGGGGGGGGGGCAGGTTGTACAAATTCACAGATGCCATTTGGAGAACTATAATTAACCACAGCCTAATAATTAGTTCTTCTTCTTTGGGTTATTTTTGGTTCATGCATGTGGATCCTGATAGAAAGGTAGTTCTGCTAAAAGCTGAGTCCATCTTGGATCAAAGATCTAGATTAGACTGAACCCTGAAGATCAGTCTTTGGGACCCAACAGTAGTTCAAACATAAGCAAAAAGGATATTCTCATTAAAAAGTTGCCGCAGAAGTTGCTGCTGGGCAAAATACCAGTCTGACACCTGAGGATATTTGTTAGAAAAACACTGAAGAATTCGGATATCTTGTATCTGTATCTATATCTATATCTATCCACACACACATACCCACACTATACACATACACTCACTCACCCACAATTCTCCATATTATTTCAAGGAACATGAAGAAGCATTGGCAAAACCAACTCTTGACAGAGGCAGAGTTTGAAAATGTCCTTTGGTAAAAAGAAACTATCCAAACATGCAATTATCCTAATGAAAGAGACCGTAAGGATGGCAGGGAGCAAAGATAATTGATCAATTACACTTACCTAAGAAACTGAGGTAAAAACTACTCAAGGAACCCAAAGGGCTATGACATCATGGAAAGAACAACAGACTCTGTCAGAACCCATTCCTATTTCATTTCTGTCTATCCCCTCTGACCCAAAATCAAATCGCACCTTTCCCTGGATTCTGCCATACTCCCAAGGGGGAGGGGGCTGTGCCTGCGGGGTTATTGCCTTTGCTTCCTCTTTCCACTACAATGTAACCTTTTGCTTTGTTTATTGCCTCTGTGTCCTCTACTCCCCCGCTGCAATGTAACAATTTGCTTCTTGCATTATCTCTCTCTCTGAAGTCTATCTTCCTAAACTGTCAGCTGCAATAAGGAACGTAACCTCAGTGCCTGGTTTATGTCTATGCTCTCAGAGGAAGGTCTGAAGAAGCCACCGACCATCACTACGTGAGCTGGAGACGGGCCAATGTTATCGTCCTTTTTCCCACAATGGACTTAACACCTGGGGATTGGCTGTCCCACATGGGACGGGCGGACTATGGGGTGGGGTCTTGTTTGGGTATACTTTAATTCAGTGCTTTTTTTGTAAAAGAAAAAGGTGCCGGAACTCACACATGTCATACAATCCGCCTTGCCTACCCTACAAGGTTCCATCCAAAAAAGGTGCCAGAACTCCGTTCTGAGAGTTCTATGAGAAAAAAAGCCCTGCTTTAATCTATCGCTCTGCATGGGAAATCTCAGATCCTGTCTATTAGGCCTGCTATAATCTTCTCTTAATAAAAGTTCCTGTTGGAAGAAATCGCTTCCAAGAGTTCTACTTTCTTAAGATGTGGAATTGAGGTGGGTCCTGACAGACTCTCTGAAGTAGAAAGAGGATGAAGTAGTAAAAAAATAGGAGTATCTGAAATGGAAATGTGGGTCCATATTCCAAACAGAGAGTTTGTACACCATTATGTCCTGATGGTTACCAATGCCATGATACATACAGAATAGATTTAGTTGCTTTAGGAGCTGGATGTATTCCTCCTTGCCCCATCAGAGAAGGGAACCAAAGTTAGTCTCCTGTGGCTTTCACAGTTTCAAGGTGGAACAAGATTGGAATTCAGATGGTCTTGTGGAATCCTAGTAACAACCCTTATTGGAAGCAGCAGGAAAGCCTAAAGGACTATCCTGGCCTTCTGCAACTGAAAGGCATCGCTAGGGAGTTGTAACTTATATCCCCTTTGGGGAAAAGAAGCTGTTCCAGGAACTGCAGTCTACTATAAGACTGCCCATAGTTCACTGGACCACAATCTGGGCTAATATACATTCAAAGGCCTGAAGTATGGGTAAAAGCTCTACCTCCTGAATGCAACAAACTGCATCATTCCTTGATCAAAATGACTTTGCTTGCCAAAGCTAATAGTGTATTTCAGAGTAGTGAAATAGTAGTATATTGTCAGAGGCAACATCAGATACTGAGGGAGTTTGATAGTGAAGCGCCTACACTACAGCAGAAAACTTAACATCCACACCTGTGGAATGCATGCGACATGGGAGATGAGGTGACTAGGAACCGCACCTGTAACATTCTTGTCTGGGGGCAGGTAAACAGGGTAAACCCAGTTGAGTTAACCAGGTAGTTTAAGATAACAAAGCATTCTGAGCTGAAAGAGATTGCAAGTTAGCTTTCCAGATCTTACACTGCTTCACCTTCGTGTGTGTGTGTGTGTGTGTGTGTGTGTGTGTGTGTGTGTGTGTGAGAGAGAGAGAGAGAGAGAGAGAGAGAGAGAGAGACTTCTTAGTGTTAATTATTACATTAAATAATTCACTAGTTCTAGTGTGGTAAAGTTCCTTACTTTGACAAGTGGTGTGACAATCCCATGAACAACTTGTTTTACAAATAAAAGAAAGATGGGATAAGAAGCAAATGTAACAACTATTTGCTTAAACGTTTACTACATAATTTAGATACCTTTACCAATATGCCCTTAAACCAGTGGTGGGATTCAGCCAGTTTGCACCACTTTGGTAGAACCGATAGCTAATTTCTTGTTGCCCAGGCCCCGAATGGACTTCCGGAAGTGGCATCCACACAGAGAACCGGTGGTTCACATATTTGAATCCCACCACTGCTCTAAACTGATCATAGGGATAAGGAATCAAACTCCAATGGTAGGCAGTCACCATGTGAAAATGTGCTTCTATCAAATCTATGAAAGGAAACCTATGCTCCTAAGCGAGAAAGGTAAGGATTATTGTCAGGAAAATCATACAAAATTTCAGTACCTCAAGGTAAGTAGTGATATTCTTTGGGCTTAATTTAGAGTCAAAGAAAGTCACTATTTAACATGGATCCTTATGTAGCATGGGCATTATCTCCCGCAACAGCACCCAGCTGGGAGAACTAAGAGGGGCTGCCTAAGGGGTGAGGGGAATAAAAGTAATAAAGCATTCCTGACAGAATACTTATAGATGAATGCTTATAGATTTCAGACAATTGTCAAGAGCTCCTGCTGTTCCTTAAAGCCATTAGTCTATGATCCAGGCACACTGGGTGACTGAATTAGTGGCATGTTCTAGCACTGCTAACATGCAAAGCCCCTAAAAGCAATGCAAGCAAGAGAGGAAGAGGAGGAAGAGGAGGAGGAGGAAAAAATAAACAACTAACAAACCCCCAAAAGGATAGGACAGCTTGGCACTTATGGAGCTCCTTTAAATTAGCACTTGAATATTTTCTTCATTCTTCCCTATTCAAAGGGAGAGAGACCACACAATTTGCTATCCTACAATTTCAGGTAATAAGAAAGTTACTCATATATCTCTACTGCATGCTTTCCAATTTACTATGAATCCAACCTATCCTGTGTCTGTGTAAGTTTCACCACTTGGGATTTGGCTTTTGCTACTGTAAAGTCTACCAGGAATATTTTGCTCACTGAACCACACTGACTATCCCCTCTTTATCTCCCAAATTACATAGAAGACAGGCCAAAAAGAAAAAAGCATTCACTAGTGAACTACAAATAAAAATAAGGAAACTGTAGAAAAAAACATTTTGTAAAGAAATTGAACTTTTACAAGTAGCAGTGTTTATAATGAAAGTCAGATACAATTCATAGAATCAGTATTTTTTAAAGATATATAGCATAAAATGGAAAACAATAATGACATTTTTCTGAAAACTCTGCTTAAATGAAGGATATTCTACTACCAGTAGTAAGACAGATTCAGCGACTGCTTGCTGTATTTCTGTTTAGATGTATCCCCTCTTCAACAGAAGTGTAAATAAAACCTGACAGAATCTGGAATTCCCCACCTCTCTCTCTCTCTCTCTCTTTTTTTTGAATCCTGAATTTTGGAAAAGAAACGAGAAGAACCTGCTTCTGCCTCCAAAACATAACCAGCTTCTAATGTATTTGAAGAAAGGAGGCAGGAATTTTGTATTATTCAAAGTGCACACCTACCCAAAAAGAGGAACAATCCCTCTGTGTATTTTGTAGTAATGAATCTCAGGCTGGGAGCTTATCCCTGAGTCGGAAAGGCTAAACAGGTTACAGAAATAGTAATTATTGCTCATGAGTAATTCTAGTGAGATCAAACCTTTATAATGAAAAAAGTGCAAGATCTATTAGAAGAACAAATAGCTAGATTTAGAGTTTAAATCAGAACACATTCTTGCTTATGAAGCAGGGACAATCTCTCAAAGCTGAACTAGAGCGGTGTTATTATTTCAAAGCCTGATAATCCCATGTAAAAATATTAGTTTGGGACAAGCTATCTTATTAGTGTTGCCCATCCCCCACCCAAAATGCTACAGCACAGAGGCCCTGAAGAGTAAAGATTTTGGGCAGACATGTCAAACACAAGGCCCGGGGCCCGGATCCGGCCCGCAAAGTGGTTTCATGTGGCCCGCGAAGCCATCCTGGAAACAGTGAGGGAACAGCCCCCACTGCCTTGGCCCTCGCCCAGAGACCCTCCTTCTACCAGAGACCCTCAGATCTGTCCCACTCCTGCCCAGGCCCCCATAGGCACCCTTGATGCGAACGATGTAGAGCTGGCCACGCCCACCCAGTAGGCCATACACACTCTAGCCACACCCACCCAGTAGGCCATGCCCACCCAGGTCACACCCACCCGGCCCCCTGAGGGCAACCGCAATGCTGATGCAGCCCTCAATGAAATTAAGTTTGACAACCCTGATTTAGGGTCTTCATAGGTTGAGGTATAAAATAAAAAAAAAGTATTAAGTGAAATGCAAAATAAAACATAAACATCTTAGGAAAAAGTGCAAGAACTTTAATTTGTATGCCAACTGCAGATTATCCAGGCAAAATTGAAACACGTTTTGATGTAATTTTCCTGTGTCTGCATGACAAGATAGTTAACTCTTTGTATTATTATTTTTTTATTTTATTCACAATGTTAAAATACAAACTCCAGAAAAGGGGGAAAAATACAAGAACAAAGCAAAACTAAACAAGAAATTTAAAAAGTGCATTAAAAACACATATAACATAGATTGTCTCCCTTAGTTGAATATTCATAAATATATTCCAAGAATAATAGTTCTTCCTCCTCTTGAAACAGGCCCACAAATTATGAACTTCTATAAATCAATTTAGCCAATTAATTTGATCTGGTCTTTATCTAGTTTTTTAAAAAGTTAGTTAACAGGTAAAACCAACAATAAAATTAAACTTCAAAGCCCCCGTCTTGACAATCTTTTATTGTATTTAACAAAGTCCACTACTATAAATCGCCACAATCCTTTATCTCTAGTCTGTCCAGGATCAATTATCCTTGATTGATTCTTAATGATAAAACGTTTCCTTAAAATCCAACTGGGATCTTCCCCAATTGCATCTCATTCCCCAAGATCATAATTCTTTGTAGTAAACATCTCTGCAGCATGTCGTTGTTCAAAGAATTCTCCTACAAGTTGTAATGCAGTGTCTCTTGACAATTGTTCTGTGATAAGATATAGCATCTCCATTTCCCAATCTCCATCAATCTTCTTGAGAAAGTCCAGTCCATGACTCATCAATTTGGTCATTTCTAAGTCTTTAAATTTCTTGCCCTTTTCAGCTTTCTGCAGCAAGCATGCCATTTTCAAACCAGGCTCCTTCTCCTTCAAATCTGCCAGGAACTCCGATCCATCTGGTTGCAAGTCTGGTGAGTGTCATCTTTGGGTTGCTTTAAAACTCTTGTTATTTTATCAAACTTTTCATCTAAGTTTTCAATTTGAGTTTGTTTTTCAAAGGCTTCCCAAAGGGCTTTATCATTAAGCTGGTGCATTATTTACAATTTTAATACCATCCAAAACTTTCCCGTAGCTGAGGTTTCCCATCCAAACATAAATAGTACCTCTCAAGGACAGAGGAAGTAGATATATCGTAACAAAATAAGCGTAGAAAGAATTGAGCTAATATTTCCCACAATGAAAATGGAATAGAAAAAAGGCAGATTCCCTTCAGAAGTTAAAAGAAATAAGACTAGCGCTTTTAAAAATTAAGAGCGTACAAAATCCTTATAGTGAAAAACTGATGTAAATGTAAATCAAATTCGATTGCCTTAACTACCCCAAAAAGTTGGTGTTATAAAGCAATAAAAAATGCAAAGAAATCACATTAAAATTCAGCAAGGAGTTAGAATAAGTCAGCATTCAACCAGTTGATTAACCGTTAAAAATAAGAATGAAAGTGAAAAAAGAAACTTCTTTTGCAATTAAAACCTGAGGAATTGATAAAAAGAACAAACAATTGAAAGGAAAGGATAAAGACATGATCCTCTAGCTCAGGCATGTCAAACTCATGGCGTCAGATGACGTCGCACGATGTATTGGGACTTTTTCTCCATTGCCGGCAATGGGGTGGGTGCAAATTTGGTGTTATGCATCCAGCCCGTAGGCCAGCAGTTTGACATGCCTGCTTTAGCTGCTCCTACTGAAAATTGCAAGCATTGGGATTCCTCTTCCTAGATACGTCCATGATCATCTAAGGATGGTCTTGAGTCATTCTTAGTTATCCCTGTTTGAACCTGGGAAGTGCGCCACCAAAGAACAAACTTTGGCAGCAAAATCAGTTATTTGTCAGCAGGAGGAAAAAATAGCCATTTTCAGAGGACTACTTTCCCCAAGATATTATCTCTTGTGTCCACTGTGCATAAGGATGTAACAATGGTTCCAACTTTTCAAAGAAAACCACAGTAATCATTTATTATAAGGTAATTTAGGGATATAAATTAGACCTGGGAATTGTGCATCTTGATACATTAGGTCCTTGTTTAGTGATCACAATTCGGACTGGCAGTGCTTTTTTTGTAAAAGAAAAAGGTGCCGGAACTCACACATGTCATACAACCCGCCTTGCCTACTCTACAAGGTTCCATCCAAAAAAGGTGCCGGAACTCCGTTCTGAGCGTTCTATGAGAAAAAAAGCCCTGCAGACTGGCAACTTGGTCAATAAGCAAAGTCGTTTGCTCAGTGCAATCACAACTGTGCTTATGATCTTACTTCAGCTTTCCTTTTCTTTACAGATCTGCAAAGGTGTAAATGTGAGAACTGCTGCAAAGTTACTTTTTCAGCACTGTTGTAACTGTGAATCCTTGCCAA
The DNA here is from genome assembly GCF_947247035.1 of Vipera ursinii. Lineage (NCBI taxonomy): Eukaryota > Metazoa > Chordata > Lepidosauria > Squamata > Viperidae > Vipera > Vipera ursinii. Next base: position 207,975,320 of record NC_139512.1, read on the forward strand.
AAGAGACAGTCATTAAGGACTACCTGTACTATGTTCATATTGCCAGGATGAACTGCACAACGTAAGCTTGCAGAACAAACCAACTCTGAAGGAAGGAAGGATGAAAACCTCAGGAAAGTTGGTATCTCAGTTTCCCTCTGGAAGACTACATTGCTATTTACAAGGCACTTATATATTTTCACATGCAGCAATCTCCACCATGTGAGAGATTACATATATGCAACCATGTTGTTCCTTTTCGGCCCTTTTCAAGGCAGGAGTAAAATTCCAAAGCTTCCATCCAACAGAAGCCTCAATGAGGCCAGAAAGAATTACCGTAGAAAATGCCATCTACCTGATCATGTTCCTCAGGTACGATATAATGACGAAAAGCACTGCGTACCAGGCTTGTAATATGTACATGATACTGCAGTGGGAACGGATAACTGTGAATTCTGATTAATCTCAATTTCTGTTTGCCCCCTTCTCCATTCTTAGGCTTATTTTGTCTTTTTTCCACATCAGGTTTGAGATGTTAAAAAAGTGTGCATTAAAGTTTTTGAGACTTTTTCCTTACCTTCTCTAAACAGGGCTTTCTAAATATGCAAGATCACAACTGTCAAAGCATCTTCGCTTTAATAAATGTGCAATTTGGAAATTCTCAGGAGAACCAAATCTGTCTCTTTCTTTAGCAGACTCTCGGTGGAATGGCTTTTGATCCAACCAGCCATTTGATAGACTTCTACTCCATCTTATGAGTGTCTGCTTCAGAGACTGTCGAAGGGTTGCTTAATATCTAAGTGCAACAATGAATGCGGCTTGGCCTTTTTTTGCATGTTGGACTGGGGTTTGGGTAACTGGCACATTTATAGCTTGCATGTGCAGTGATTAAATAATTAGGGGAATTATATCCACAATAATACATATTAAAACCACTTTCCTACATCCTTTTTTCCTTCATTATTTATTAGGGATGTCTTTTTAAAAATCAAACTTTAATTATACACCAATTACCTGTAGTTCATCTGGAGAGTGAAGCCTTTTGGTATTCAGGTTCAAATTTGTCATGCCAGAAATAGCTGAATAGAGTTTGGATTTATTAGAAAGACTAATCCCAAATGTTATAACATTAGAGATGTAAACTTTATTTACAAAGGTTGGCAATCCATTATATTTTTTTCTAAATGGGTGGTTTGAGGGTTAACTCAGCTGTCATTATGGAAATTAACATTTTAGAGGGGTTCAAGGAAGCATGGCCAATGTTTCTAAGTTAAGACAAGACATTGAGAAGTTACCAGATCAGGGAAAGTTGTCCATCAGAGAATATATTCTGTTAAATGGAACAGTTTAGTAGTCAGGTTTATTTCAATCCTATGCTTTATCTGCACTATTGGATATTTGTGCTAGCAACAACTGATAAAGTCTGCAGATTGAGCAACTTATTTTACTAATGTTTGCATTTTGCAATTTCAATTAACTGTATTTTGACTTACAGTGATATATATTTGTTTTATAATGCATTATAAATATATGTAAAAGACAGATAAAATATTTTGAAATAAAAATGACTACTTAATATGGCTAATGTTTCTGCCGAAATAGGTTAAGACCTTCATCATGCTAATATCTTATACCAGTGGTTCTCAATCTGTGATATGCGGACCCCTGGGGGGCCTTGATGTCATCACAGGCTTGAAGAAATGTTATACGGTAATTTAAATCTCAAGTTATGTCTACGGGGTCTGTGGCCACAAAAGATATTTAAAGATGTTCCATGGAGGAGAAAAGGTTGAGAACCACTGCCTTACACTATTAGTTCTTACATGTGCATCCATGCTTATGTTCACTATGATTCATTCTAAATAATAACTATATTTGTATCTATGATGTTTCATATATAGATGTTAAAGTTCTCTTCTGGTTTGATGGATCTATGCCTCAGGAATTACATCATAGAATCATAGTTGGAAGTAGCCTCAGAGGTCATCAGGTTCAATCCTACTTGGTCCAAGATTGCTTGAGCATTTCTAGTTTTCATGGGGAAAATATCACTTCATGAAAGAATCTATTCCACAGGAGACTGATTATTCATTGGAATGCTAAAGAGAATTAAGTACACATTTTCTTCAAGCAACAACTGAGCCACAATAGTGACTTTCTACTGATTCATTTCCTGGCCTGTATGATAGAGACCAGTTTAGTATTGGTAGTCCATGTTTAGTGACCACAGTTAGGATCAGCAACTTGATTGTTAAATGAAGTAGGTTGCTAAGTGAAATGCAACTTTGCTTATAATCTTACTTTTGCAGACCTACAAAGGTTGTAAATATAAGTATCGGTCATAAAATCATTTATTCATCATTGTTGTAACTGTGAACAGTTGCTGAATGAGATAGTTGCTAAACAAGGACTACCTGTCTAATAAAAAAGCTTGGTTCAACTTTCAAGCTATAAGTGTTTCCTATCCTGTACAATCAGTCTAGGTTAGTCCAAAAATTAATCAACATTATTATACTACCACGAGTAACAACCAGAAAGATGCACTTTAACTTTGCATCTGGAAATATTTTAGCCTTTCTAAATATTAATAATTAATTGTGATTTTGTAAACCTGCTATTTACTCTTAAAGACTTCATCAGCTCTTACAAAGAACAGTTGGCAGAAAAAAAGGGATTCCTCTTGATATTCTATGAAGATTTAAAAATTGGTTTCTTCTTGCCCCCCCCCCACTTAAAAATCTAAAGCTTAACAGGATATAAGCACCACTTTGAATAATGAAGTTCTCTCTTGTGTTTTAGCAACAACAACTGGCTGCATTGTCAAAAGGATTCTAAAAATAAAGTAAGAAAGAGCACTCCAGTTGTCATATTACTAGATTGCCATTTAGTGAAGTCAACTTGAGCTGACTCCATACCACATCAGAACAACGATCCAGAAGAAATCTCAAAACCAAAACAGAGCAGACAACTCAGATTGCTTTAATATGTGGTTTCAGCTGCAGAATAGGCATCGCTAAAGCGAAAAGCGAAAATGTAAACTCTTGAGGATGCAAATAATAATCCCACCCATGTACTTCAAATGACAAAAGAATATAAAATATTTCTCATGCGTGATGACTTTAGCAAAGAGGCAACAAGGCAGATGGGTATTCTCTAAAGCACACTTGAAAGCACTATGGAAAATTTGTGACTGAACCTCACCTTTCAAAAGATTTTCCTTTTATTTATTAAAAACCTCTCTCCCTCAAATATTGTCATGGTTTTAGATTCAACTGAAAATGGAGTAAGGGAATCCATTTTATCTGTAGAAGTATCTGCTCTATTTTTTAACATCATAATGAAATCTTTGTATTTCATTTCTTTAAAAACTGTCACTCAAAACATTCTATTTTTGGACCTAATCAAAATAACAACAGCTTCAATTAATACTCCTTGATGTTTATGCAGACATTTGTCAATTAGCTACTTTTATTTGAGGAAGCATACATGTCGTTTCATAACTTGCAGTTTTGGTACTTTTCTTAGGGCCCTATTTACAAATGTGCAGAGTATTGGTGTTTGTTTGTTTTTTAGACTGCAATGGTTGGCACTGTAATAATTTGAGGATATTAACTGATTTTGCAAATGTTTAAGAGAGCAGGAGTGGGGTTTTCTTTGCATAATGTATTAAGTTTTGCCATTTTGTTAAGAGGACAAGAAAACTTCATAATATCATTCAGCAGATTCTAGGAATAGAAAGTGATGGGGAATGAGGCTGCTTGCTCTAATGCACCAACTTGATTACCACTGGTTAATGTCTTCCTGCTGGGTATTTCATGGTACATCATATGCATGTCATGTCATGTTTAGTTGAGCATTAACAACAGCGAAGGAACAGAGGCAATGTTACACCCGTAAATCAATGCTACAAGCAAGTCCTGAATCGCTTCTTCTGCAATGGGCAAGGGAAAGTTAACAATATGTTTATTGTAGTCTAGAAATCAGAGGACACATGTTCATGATAAGAAAGAATACCTCTGAGTTGGGGGTGGAGAAGCACAACATAACATGTTCACATGGAAACCGTCAAGCATAGAAAAATCACAATTGTAGCGTACGGAAATCTTCTAACAAAACCAAAGTATGAAAACATGTGTGCTCAAATAAGGATCCCTCTATTTCTGAACCATCTTGCATTTATGATGAACGATGAGCATGTGAGCTCCCGTTTGGATTACTGAAAAGTGAGGACAGTGTGGTAAAACTACATCTAAACTAGCCCATCAATATTTCTGATGTAGGAATCATAGGCTAATGGCACCCATTGTCTCTTTGTTCTGCCTTTTCACTAAAACACTCCAATTTTAAAAAATAACCATAATACTATAACAATATATGGCATATATTCCCTTGACTTACTTTGCAACCATGTCCTTTCTCTCTCTCTCTCTCTCTCTCTCTCTCTCTTTCCTTCCGTCCTTCCTTCCTCTTTCTTTTTTTCATCCCTTTCCCTCTCTTAATATTAATTGAAAGCAGGGTGGGGATGGGCTTTCAGGGTGCTAACTCCATTAGCCTAACTAATGAGAAAATTTATCATCTTAGAAAATTATACTTTTCTAATTATTTTCTATAAATACATTAAAATTTGAATTCATTGTCAATAAATCAACAGCATAGGCATTTCTCCTTCCCCATCTTCAAGTCAAAGCTGGAAGCATGTTACTTTTACCTATCATTGGTGACTCTATAAAACTCCATGCATTCGTCTGTGGAATATATGACTGAAGGACTCCAGCAGCTCGGCCAGCTTCATTCACGCCTCCAAACACATAGATCTTTCCACCACAAACAGTTGCAGCTGCAGAATGCACCGCCTTTGGCAAAGGAGCAACTGTCTCCCACTGATTGGTGATGGTGTCATACCTAGAACGAAGACAGATGAATAAACCTAGATGTTAGAGAGATGAATCTTCACCTGTCAAGAAAACATCTCCATAAATATTTTCTAGTCTCATTAATAATGCATCCAGTTGACAATTACCATATTTTTCCAAAACAAGGCTGACTCTGAATGATTACCTCAACAAAAAAGGAAAATACATGTAGATGTAGCTAGCTAGAATTCTTGTGTATTGCCCAACTACCTGATTCTGTCAGCTTAATATTTTTAACATCAGCTGAATCTAATTCTTGAGATTACATTCTCCCAATCCTAAAATAAATAAACTTCACACCAATAAACATAAAAAAGGATAAAACCACCTACAACTGAATTAAGAAGTACAGACTGCCTATAAATAAAGTCTCCATTTTGAAAAATTAACTACTCCCAACTCTCTCTCTCTCTCTCTCTCTGTGTGTGTGTGTGTGTGTGTGTGTGTGTGTGTGTGTATACACATACGGAATATATATATATTCTGGAATCCTTTGCCACTGGAAAGTAATGGCATAAAGAAAAGAAAGCAAACAGAGATAAGCTCTGTTTAGATGTATTAGAAAGGGTTAAATTCACTAGGTAGACCCAAGCAACAGTCAATCATCCAATGCAGGGGTCCCCAACCCCTGGTCCGTGGACTGGTACTGGGCCGCGGCAAACAAGCAAAGGCCCATGTGTGGGATGCAGGCAGCACACAAAACCACGCACTCTCTGGTCCATGGAAACCGGTCCCTGGTGCCCAAAAGGTTGGGGACCTCTGATCCAATGGATCCAGGCTATGTGACAGGCAGGCCTATATTCATTTTCATCTCATATCAATTCCTTTCTTTTCAAGAAAGCCCTTCTACCATGTTAAGGCAGGCAGTGATAGAGTGAGCTAGCAAATGAACAGAAGAGAAAATGAAACTTATTCTCTACATATGCCTCTCAAATCTAATTATATTTTTGACTAAAATAATCCAGGATTCTTTTGTCAGGATGTCTCCAATTAATTAACTTCAGTTAATTAGAACAGAAGAGACAATCCTTGCAAATCAGTGCAGTGATATCTAGCAGCAACTAGAGGAAAGCAAATAACACACATCAATTGAAGTTCATCTGCTTTTCAGACATGACATAGTATGATAACTCTTTGCCCCAGTTATTAATTATTAAATTTATCAAATATTTTGGGGACATGGAAGTTGGCTTAATTTTCACTGTGTGAAGAAAGCTGCCCCATTTTATTGTATCATGCTGAAAATCTAAGATGTTACCACTCCATTCTTCTTCCCCTATCTCATAGTAGATTAAGTATATGCATCAGAGTGCTAAATTAGTTCTAAGGTCATTGGTGTAAAATTTAATCAAGCCGCTGGCCATAAAGATGTATAGTTAATAACCCATAGATGAAGATTCATTTTGAACAAGATCACCAGTTCAGACACTTATTTTTAAAGCTAAAATGGCAGCAATCAAAATAAACTTGCAGACAGAAGAAAAAAAAGAAGAGAGATGGTGTTTACACACTGCCATGGAATGCAGCATAGCCAGTTCAGTATTAAATTTCTCAATAATAGAGGGAGACAAAAAACTATAAGCATTACTATTTTTTCTCCTGCTCTTGCACACATACACATCCAGAGCCTAATGCCACTAGCAACTATGGAGTTAATAAACATGAAGGTTATTGGCATTCAGAATTCTTCATTCATTTTTTTCTTTTGTGAAATGTACAGTCATATTCTTAATAACCTTTTAGTGATGCCTCAGAATCTCCTAGTTAAAAACTGCAGAGGTAGGTTGAGGGACCAATAATATTTCATCAATAACATAAAAGAAAGGAACTGAGGAAAAATTAAAGGCAAAGTAAACTTAACCTGTTGCCAAAATACGTACATGATCTTAATTTCAAATACTGTTGAAAATAGAGTAACATGAATGGCTACCACATAGACCTTAAATAAAGGGAGACATTCATAAGCAATGCAAAAGATACTTTAAATATTCTAAGTACTTCATAGGAAAAAAAAGTTGAAGTGAGAAAAGCAAAATGTTTAACTCTTATATTCCTAGGGTACATTTCATTTTACAATGTTTATTTCCAAAAACATGGCTTTGGGATTTACATTTGGATATTTCAATCTCACACAAGTAATTTTATGCCTATAGGTAGGCCAGAGTATACAAGATAAGAAGACAACTAAAATGTTCTGAGATGTTTGCTCTTTCCCCAAATACAAATCTGTGTTTTCTTTGGTGGAAGGAGAATTACATTTCGCCTGTCAGTCTCCTACTCTTATTCTGTCAGAGTGAAAGAGTTTATTAAATAAAAACCTATTGGATATAGCTCTGGAAGGTTCTGACATTAGTATACTTGAGATACTGAGCTTTATATTTTTCAAATCAGAACAGAATTTATGTTATGGAACATAATATATTTCTTATGTGTCTGCTACCTTTGCTTCACAAAAAAGTAACAGATTCATTGTGCTTGCTTCTTTATATTTTCTGCTTGTTTCATACATATATACTGTATAATATTTTTTCTGTTTACTCAGCAATTTCATTCAACTGCTGTGACAAAAGCCGGATACTTATCCATTAAAGATGATAGAACTTAAAAGTTTTGTTGAAGATCTCCTGCTATGCTACAATGCAAGATGAGGAAAACTCAATTGCTAAATGATGGTCTACTACTGTATACGCTCTCTATCAGAGAGAGCTTGTTCAAAGGGTACAGCTAACTGGAAGTAGATAAAGAAACATGCATTTTTTCCCCGAGTGATGTCTTCAGGTATAAGAAGAATGTTTCTCTTAAATTTATTCCAGTAAATAGTACTAGTAAGATGGCACACTGGTATAAATAGGCACATTTCACCTTCTTGTAACCATGTTGCATCCATTTGCCATGCTTCAAACTATATTTTAATTTTTATGTTTTTTACTATTCAGATTCCATTTCTTTGGAAGACTTTCTGGAAGCAGATTCATATTACTTGTTTATTGATCCTGCTCCAAAGCAGGGGATTAAGTTTTAAATGGACATTAAGCTGCTACAAATAATTTCTTTTCTAGGCCAAAGTGTTTCTGACCTCCACTTTCTTTGTTTTCTCCAAAGTAATTCTTTCCAAGTCTGGACCCAAGAATAGCTGTTGCAGATCAAAAGGTTACCTACTATTCCAGGAGAATGGAAATGAATAACCGGAACACTTAAATCTGGTGTTTTGGGGGGAATGGAGGAATTCTCTTCCATGACTTCACATAACGATAAACCAGCTGGCAGCTGCTAACAGGATTTGCAGCTTAAAACCCCCTGTGGAGGAGTTGAACAGCAAGTCAATTCCCATGTTATCATGGGAAGGAGCTATCATGTGACTTGTATTGTTGCTCTCACTGTTTGCATACTCGGTTTTAATACTCTTGGGCAGAAAAACAAAATTATAACTAGAGGGAAGAAAAGGGTGAGGGCAAGGACTCTAATCTCAGCCTGCAAAATCAGCCAGAATGAGAAACAGTATAGGCAATCCTTAACTTACAATAGATCATTTAGTGATCACTCAAAGCTACAATGGCACTGGAAAAAGTGACATATGACCATTTCCCACAGTTACGACCTCTGCAGCATCCCCATGATCATGTGATGAAAATTCAGATGCTTGATATGTGGTTAATATTTATGAACACTGCTGTGTCCTAACATCATGGGATCTCCTTTTGTGACCTTCTGACAAACAAAGTCAAAGAGGAAGCTGGATTCATTTAACAATTGGGTTCAAGTGCAGTGATTCTCTTGACAACTGTGGCAAGAAAGGTAATAAAATCAGAGAAAACTCACTTAACAAATGTCTCACTTAACAACAGAAATTTTGGGCTCAATTGTGTTCATAAGTTGAGAATCACTAGTACTGTGAGAACTAGTAAACACTGTTCTGAGCTGTTCCCCATTCAAAGCATATCTTGGACTCATCTGTGTATGGAGATGAGATTCACCTATCATGAGATTCACCTATCAAACGTATGGATGTTTGATAAAGGAAAGGCATTTCCATTTGGGGTATTGGAAATGTGCTATACCAGAGGTCCCCAACCCCCGGTCCATGGACGTGTACTGGTCTGAGGCATGCCAGCAACTGGTCTGCACAAAGAAGCAAAGCCCCATCCACGAGATGCAGGCAGCACACAAAACTATGCCCCTTCCAGTCTGTGGAAAAACCTCTCTCCACGAAACCGGTCCCTGGTGCCCAGAATGTTGGGGACCTCTGTGCTATACTGTCATCATGAGGTAATATTAATAATCAATGGAATATGTAACAAAATACCACAGCACAGATGCTTATGTTTGGCAACTCCTTCTGGATTTCAAATTGTACTATTCCCTTTCCACTAGTCAATAAACATTCTTGGGATGTTTTGGGGATTCCCCATCATTAAACTGTTTTTATTTTTTTAAATAAAATTTAAATTTTATTAAATTTTATTAAGTTTCTCCAAAACTTGGTGTTCTGTGGAGTATGATGATCTCCCTCCATAACCAATGACACCCTCCATAACCAATGACATTTTGATTAGATAAAGAATATTGCTTGAAAAATTAAAGGATGGATAGATAGGTATGTTATGTACTGTAATATGGTATGATATATCCAGAATATATTGTGAAACAGCAATTATTATTTAAACATACAAAGCACTGAAGTCTTTAAAACATGTAAAAATGAAAGTAAATAATAGCTAGCATGACAAGTTGCACCACTTTCCCCAATTCCAGCTATGTCATGCTTTTCTCATTGCATGTTATCAACTCAAGTTGTTACGCATTTTATTTTATTTTACTCTGTACATATACTGAATGGAAAAAGCTCTTTGGATTATACTGTAAATTACTCTTTTTCTGAATTGTGTCTGAATACACGTAAGTGCTGTCCTCTTAATTCTTTTCTGTCTTGGTTAGCAACTTTATGAATGAATGCTTTAATTTATTTTTCTTATAAAGCTTCTGTACCATCATTATGTGGAATTTATGTACCATACCTTCACTACCTTATACATTATTCAGAGGATACTTTGCAGAAAAATAGTTATGGAAAATAATGCTATACTGTATTATAAAAGTCTGCTTTCTACGCCTCCCATAAATATGTCCTTCCTGTATATTTCCTTTTCTTCTTCCAGCTGAAATATGACTGGCCAAAGCTGCAGGCACACTTTTTTTTAATGCAGGCACATCAAGGATTCCAAACTATTATGCCACTTGAATCTTACAGGCATATGAACATCATGGATCTCTTTAAAATTCTTTTGTCTCATTGCATATAGCAAAGAAAAAAAAATCCATTTGAAAAGGAATGTGATGGAATAGCTGGCCTAGCTTCAATACATATTATTTTTTAAAAGGGAGTTTATAGAAAATCAGTAAAAAAAACCCTATTACAGAGCATTTAAAAAAAAACTCCATTAGACTAATGTTCCCACCTCTACGGTGGGGAAGCAGGGTTGGAGGAAATTATATGACAAAATTTTGGAAAAGAACTTATTTTCATGAATAAGCACATGTAGCTTTTCATTGAGCTAATATCTGCATACTGTTTGATACTGAAATATTTGTATATAAAATCAGGCATGAAGGAACTTCAAAGAGAGCTGATGATGTACTGTAGCAGCTAAGAGAATAGCTACAAATTATAATTACCAATATTATTTATTATAGTTATATCTCATCTTTCCTTGAGTTAAGCTCACCTAATGAAAGATTAGCCGTAAACATGCTGTTAGTCTGAAATTTAACTATTACCATTCCTTGCATAAACTGTTTAGTTCAAATTGCAGTTCTGGTGACAAACTGAGTAGATTATTGGCAACAAAATTAGGTCTTCTTCTGATATTATAGTGCATCACAATTTTAAAGAATTCTGGCTTATTGGTCACCAAAAATATCCTCCTCAGCTTCATGTAGGGTTGTGAGTAAACCAGAAGTATCTAATGAAGTTTTGGCTTACTGTGATTTCCACATATGGCTGACGTATATGAACAGCTTTGAATATTTTACAGCAGCCTTCCCCAAACAGAGTGCCCAGTGTAAGTGTGGATTTGAATTTTTTTTAAAATTCCATTTATATCCTGCCCTTCTCCGAAGACTCAGGGCGGCTTACAAGCTTAGCAGTAGCCTTCATTCTATGTATATGCCTGCTTATTAGGGCTTTCACACACACTCCAAGCAGCATTATTACAAACTCAGCTTAATTGCCCCCAACAATCTGGGTCCTCATTTTACCTACCTCGGAAGGATGGAAGGCTGAGTCAACCTTGAGCCTGGTGGGATGCGAACCTGCACTAATTGCAGGCAGCTGGTGTTACTTAAGGAGGCATTAGCCCACTGCTCCACCAAGGCTCCACATATACTTCAATTGAAAACTCAGGGAGTTAAAATCCACATATACTCCTTCTAGAAGGCTGTTCTACAGATCTGCCTGCCTGCCTGCCTACCTACATACCTATTACTCTGACTGAATTAATTTTGCTGGAGGAAATGTGTATTTTGAGTAGGTTTTATTGTAAAATCTATTTTGATGACATATTGTTCATTCTTGATTCACATGTACCTATAAATCACTGAGTGAATGTCCACAGATCTTTGTGGGACTGAAATACTTTTTCTGTAAGATTTATGTACTGTGGAAAATAACAGCTTTGAAATGGAAATAGCTAAAACAATCATTCAAGTTCAAAAATGAAGACTTCTGTGAAGACACTTTACAAAACAGATGAATGCTTTAGTTATTTGCCTAGAATCTGAAGTATAGTATTTGTAACACCCTACTACAGAAATAGTAAAAAAAATTCCAGAATTGGAAAACTTAAGCTTGTTCTAAAAAAAGGAGCAACAGGAGGTGCCAAGGTATTGTCTGCTGTATGCCAGCAGAAAAATCCAGGGCTTAAAAACCAGTAGATGGCATAGCAGAATCAAAATGAATAGATCTGATGAGGGAAGGAAGAAAGTGCCAATTATTATAAATATTAAACTCATAATAAGGGAAATGCAAGTAACCATTTCAGTCTGGCTATAGGCAGTTACAAAAAGTACTGTGGGCACAGTCTACCATTACTCCTTCCAGCTTCTGATAATGGTTTTAGAATGTGACAAAATCATCATGCCAGCTTAGCAACTTCATGAACAATGCTGCACTTTGATTTTACTGTACATTGAGAAACAAATTTGATAACAAGTTCTTTCAGCACTGATAAATATCCACAGAAACTTAAGTCAGTGTTTTTCAACATTTTTTGGGCAAAGGCACACTTGTTTCATGAAAAAAATCACGAGGCACTCCACCATTAGAAAATGTTAAAAAATTTAACTCTGTGCCTATATTGACTATATATAAAGTAATTCTCTTGAATAGGAATCAAATAAACACAAAGAAAGTATTTTATAATTACTTTTCAATTTTTCCCACGGCACACCAGGCAACATCTCGCGGCACACTAGTGTGCCGCGGAACAGTGGTTGAAAAACACTGACTTAAGTAACCTAGGTTCACCATTGTTTTGTTTAAAAAATATGAGTGGTTGCTTTGGGTCTTAGAGATTCAGCTGAGGTTTCATGAAAAAACTAAATTTCTTGCTCTTTGTTGTCCTCAAAATTCACAACAAAGACGTACGATGGATCTTACTAATTCTACAAATGAATTAGGTTTTTTAAAAAACTATTAGTTCTTAATAGTTTTTAAAAAAACTAATTCATTTGTCGAATCAAGATTTAGACTGAAGGGCATTTGGACAATACATCTCTTTCCAGGCAGTTTGAGAAACTAAATAGAGGATTGTAGCCTTGGAAACAAAGATTAGGCCCCAGAATAAAATACTATCGGGACAGAACCAGGAAGAATGGTCTTTGTGATCACTTTAGTATGCTGTGCAGCAAGGCAGAAACAAATGCCCACATGATACAGACCCGAAACATTTAACCTCCACTAGAAATGGAGATATTCCAGAATTGCCTCAGACATGCTGAGTTGGCCAATTTCTAGACACCTTTATGGGTTGGTTGGTGGCGGTGGTGGGATTCAACTATGTGAACAACTGGTTCTCTGTGTGGATGCCACTTCCGGAAGTCCATTCTGGGCCTGGGCAACAAAAAATTAACTACCGGTTCTGCTGAAGTGGTGCGAAATGGCTGAATCCCACCACTGGTTGGCGGGTTACTGAGTTGGTACTGAGATGGGCCTGTTTGGGCACAGTTCTCTGGAATATAATCAGTGGCAGAAGCATGATTCTCTAAATTTATAAAAGTTAAAACCACAGTAATAAAAAAGTGCTAACTTCCCTGCTAGTTTTAGGGATATTACTCTCGCCCTGCATGTCTATTAAACTGATTCGTTGGGTTTCCTAGAATAAAAGTATATCAGGATAACTCCAATGGGAAAGTAAACAGAGAATCTGGTACATCTAAGCTCCTCTATAATAGTTTTTGTTACTTATCGAGATTCCTTATTCTCAGTCACAGTTTTACTAAGACTTGGTTCAGGAGTAACTAAACAGACAAGAACAGGACAAAACTCAAACCCAACCATATCTGATTTAAAAAAATAAATAAAATCTACTAAAAAAATCTGAAAAGGTGTTATTTTCATCATCAAATCTCTTGAGTTGTCTCAGAACTACTTTCTATACACAAAATAACTTTACCTCTCCACATGATCGACATTGCCTGCTACACCAAGGCCTCCTATGGTATATATTTTGCCATCGTAAACCAAACTGTTGTGCCGACATCGTGGGACTGTCATTCGGGAAACGAGATTCCAGTTATCAAGGAGCGACATGTAGCACCAGACATCAGACAGTGTGACTCCAGCTTCCATACCACCTGTCCTCGGTGAGGAGAAGGAAAAAAAAAAGACCGCAGTGATTTGATATATATTGCAAGGCTAGTCAACTGCAATACAAGAAGATCTTCCAAATGACACTTGGCTAATTAAAATAAATCATTGTCGATTGCAAGCATCTGTTCTGATGATGCAGATTGCTGTCACTTATTTATGCATCCCAAAGGGTTTTTTTTTTTAAAAAAAAGGCTGTCACGATGTCAGGCTAGGCAGGACATTTGCATATGTGAGCATAATTAGGCAGCATTCATAAATATCCTACAGGCTATTCAGTTGCATATGCAACTGTAGAAAGCAACTAAGCAGCTTACTCAACACTTTCAGATTAGAAATTGTCCTTAATACACATGGCCTGGGCAATGGATGCTACAACCAAGGGGGCTGTTCTCAGGATCTTTGTAGCATCCATTCAGTCCATGGCTCAGAATGTAATGCAGTAATTAAGGATTTCAGAGAGTCATTACATGTTTTAGTCTATGAGTATCCCTTAAACCGTAATAGTGAAAAAAGTAATAAGATACTCCCAAAGGTACATAATGGTTGTGTTAAGTGGCACACAGATTTTGCAACTAATTCTTTTCTCATTTTTTCTTCACCTGCAATAACTCACACCTTGTACTTCCTTCCTAATTCCCCTGTAGTCTCCAAGGCTGATTATATAAGTTTTCTTCTACAAGTGAAATGTTGGCTAAAGTGTTTCGTGGTTGTGTCATTTTAGAAATTTGTGATATGCATATTTACCCAAATCATTATGTGATATTGTGAATTTACAGGTCAGTAATGCTGCTGTAGCATTTCTGTTCCTCCAGGCAAACATTTCAGAGGAGGCGTTGTTCCCTTTCACTAGGAAGAGGTTTCAAGGACAGATTTTTAAATATGAGGAGGGATTACATGTCTTTTAAGTAAATATGGTCATACAGATCAATAACCTGAACAAACCAGCTTCAGGTATAGAAACATAATCATTTTGATTCAGATCCAGATGCTTTATACCAGGCACGTCAAACTTGTGATGTCACGTGACTTTTCCCCCACTGCCGGCAATGGGGAGGGCGCGATTTTGTTGTGATGCATCCGGCCTGCGGGCCGGCAGTTTGACATGCCTGCTTTATACTGTGTCACAATTGCAAGGAAAAGCTCTTCACAGTTTAATTAAGATACATAATATATCTTTTTGTACATTACAAGGGCAAAATGTCCTCGGGAGAAAATCTGGGCTGAAATGATGCTCGAAGGAATTCTCTCCTTCCCAGACAAAATATCATGCATCCATGTTTGCCATATAAGTTTGCAAACAATCCATCTCGTTTGTTGCTCACCTGAGAGGTAGACATTGTCTCCAGCGCTCACCACACTAAACAACTCCCGATCGTAGAAGGGCAGGGTGGCCAGTGGATACCATTTGTTGTTCTGAGGATTGAAGCAAGTCACTGCTGTCAAAGCACGTTGATTCATTCCAATCATCTGACGGCCTCCTACTAGGACTATGACCTCTGCTACACCTAGAATGGTAATTGACCCAAACATAGATTGAATTTTATAGATACAATTGTATATATTATCACCTCATAATCACTCAAGGATCGTAATCTCCAATTTCCTTTACCTTGTTATTCTTTGCATAAGCCTAATTCTTTTCTGCTTTTCATTGGATTGGACTGTATGCTTAGTGCACTCTGAACAAGATAAGCAGAGTAACAAAGTAGTTCTCTTGCTGTTTAAGCGGCACACCATAATGCATGGTCTTTTTTCAAGTTCTGGCAAGATAATATATTTAGATTAAATTTGGAGTATGTTTCTATCGAGTGAATAAGCAATAGCAGTTAGGCTTATATACCCCTTCACAGTGCTTTACAGCCCTCTCTAAATGGTTTTACAGAGTCAGCCTATCGCCCCCTCCAACAATCTGGGTCCTCATTTTATCAACCTCGGAAGGATGGAAGGCTAAGTAAACCCTGAGCTGGTGACACTCGAACTGCCAAACTGCTGGCAGCCGACAGTCAGCAGAAGTTGCCTACAGTGCTGCATTACACCTCACCTTCTAATATGGATTTGAATAATTATTGTTTAAAAGATCTTTGCATAAAGAACTTACTTGAAGAACTCAAAAATATTTTTCAAGAGCTGAAGTTTTTTTTAAATGATGGATGTGTATTCTAAAATAATCTATTGAGCGTTGCCAGTATGACATCAAATAGTGTGTTTTTGTTTCCTTCCCTATGTTTGCTTTGGAAATTTTGACTTACAGTTTTCCCCTTGGAGAGAGGAAAATCACCTGTTTAGAACTAATGTGATTATAATAAATAGCCTCAAGAGGATATTGTAGATTTTGTGATTTTCACAATGAATTGAAAAACTCTTAATGAATAGTTACTCTAATTGGACTTTGACTTACAGTAATAATCACTCTTCTTATTCTTGGGACATTATTTTTTCTTAATAATTTTTGTGAAAATAGTTTATATTACCCCAACAATTTTATTTGTAAACAGATACTTTTCAGAAATTGTAAAATTATCGGATTATTGTTGTTCAGCTCCAATTTATTAAGAGCAAGAGAAGGGCTGTTACTGAAAGTATTTCATTGTTCTGATAAATTCTTTATTCAGATACCATTTCTGCAAAAAATGCAGCCTGACATACAGTTTTATATACTAATAACCTCTTAGCTTTGTGAATTTTCCTGCTGTCTTGAAGCAACTTTGAAAGGCAATTAGTTCCACACGTAAATATGCCTAAATTTTATGTGAGATGTCATGCCATCTTTCAACAGAATGGATATGTTCAAATGTTTTGAACATTACTATAATAAAAGCAGATCAGGATCTCTTTATATTCCCTAGGTAATAAACACAATCTGGGAACTGAACCCATTCACTGATTTAGTTACTCATTTATAGTATTTTTCATCTTTCTCTTTCATATATGCTCAAGCATACAACAAGGATATAAAAGGAAATTTATATAAAAAACCCCCTCTCATATTATGCTTTTTAAGAGTATTAGTATAACAAAGAAATGTCAAGCAAAACATAAGACCTAGTTGTTTACCAAACAGGGGCACTTGAGTTATGACTTTCTGCAGTCTGAAGAGGTTGAATTATCTAAACTATTACATTCAGGACAAAAAAAGGACATGACTCAAAATTGAAGACAAAGTAATTATCTGTAAAATGGCCACCTCACTTTAAAAATGTATTGATCCTCCAACTATACATCCATGCCAAACATTTTTTGCTCACAGACCCTTACAAATACAGGTAGTCCTTCATTTATAACCATTCGTTTAGTGACTTTAGTGTTCAGAGTTACAACGTGGCTGAAAAAAGTGACTTATGACTGGTTCTCACACTTATAACCGTTGTAGCATCCCCATGGTCATGTGATCAAAATTCAGACACTTGGCAACTGGCATGGATTTATGGCAGTTGCACTGACCTGGAGTCATGTGATCACCACGTGCAACCTTCCAAACTGGCTTCTGACAAGTAAGGTCAATGGGGGAAAGCCAGATTTGCTTAATGATCGCATGATTCACTTAACAACTGTAGTGATTCACTTAACAACTGCAGTGATTCACTTAACAACTGCAGTGATTCACTTAACAACTGTGACAAGAAAGGTCATTAAATGGAGCAAAACTCACTTAACAAATGTCTTACTTAGCAACAGAAATGTTGGTTTCAATTGTGGTCGTAAGTCGAGGACTACCTGTATTCCTTTCTGTCTTTTCAATGCAAATAGCAAAAAAGGAAGAAAATCATCAGGATGGGAAAAAGAGTGAAAGAACAGGACTGCTGGCCTGGGAAGGGAAGGGGTTGATAATGTAAGAGGAAAAGATAAACTTGACTAGTTAGGAAGAGAAGAACTGTCAAGGCTATAGGTTTACATCGGGGCAGGAGAGAAGCCACTGCGATCCCTTGTGACTCACAATGTGAGGACTAGGAGTGGAGGGGCCCTCTCCATTCATGGACTCCAAGGTACATTACTTTTTTTGGAATCTTCACCTTTCACCAAGGCAGAAATAACTTTTCTCCTTTGGTAGCCTGCCCCTTATTTTATGAAAATGAGGACTCACTTCAAAGAAGCGAGTGAGATCCTCTGTGGACTTTTCTAGAAGTCACATTATGTTTAATGGCTTTTCTGCTTAATAAATCTGCTCACAGCCAGCCAGGCATTTCACAAATGAGACAAAAGGTGTGCGTCTATGATACCTCAGGGTCATGCCTAGATTTAGGTATGCTATTGTAAAAACTTTTTAAAAACTATTATTGTCATCATTAAATGGCCAAAAAAGATTGCACTATTTTCCGGAAGGCAAACTAACGTATTCAAAGGTATCTGTAATTTTAAAGGTATTTGGGGGGGGGGGGAAGTCATATTGGATTAAAGACATATAAACTACCTACATGCCCAGAATTCTATCTTCTGACTATGCTAAACTGTTCAATAAATATGGCCAAACCATGACAGAAAACCATCTGCTAGGGAATTAGCACCTGGTCTGGGATGAGGAATACTCCCTCCTTCGTTCCCTGCTTTCAACACTTTTTGTCACAAGGAGAATCAGTGGGAAAACCTGAAGAGCTGCAGGATGCCCAATTGCTCAGTTCACAATGCCCAATTGCCCAGTTTGATAGCTGACTGTATCTTGGAAGCTTTACAGAAAAGGTGAGAGGAAGCCTTTTAATCTTTGGTTCCTTACTTGCAGCCTGCAAACGCCATTAGCCATTTCAGACATAGTTCCAGAAATTCATTTTTTTCAAAGCTTCCAGCATTACCTGCTGATAACCTGGGCCGGGTTCTTGGAGTCTGCATCTCTTGCCTGGCGTGCGGCAACATGTGATAACGTTTTGCTTCATTCACCAGGTCCCGGCAGGCCTCTGAAGATTTTATCAATTCCTCGTTGTCAACTACGTTCAGCAGATAACTGGGATGGATGAAGGGCAGACGGACCACTGCCAACAGCTCAGCAGAATACTGTAGTTAAAAAAGAAAAAAGAAGACAGGATGACTGCTTGATGCAACTGGTTTCTCAACAGCCCTGGCCTCTTTTCTTTTTTGGATCTATTTGGGGACAGTGGAATATTTGTATGTGACCTATTTTCATGATAATAAATCTGTCTAGGCTTTTCTCATCTTGTGCTCCCTCTTCTCAAAAGATAGTTATGGCCCTGATGAAGGTAAAACATTCTTCTAAAAAAATATATAGAAGTAAGCCTTCTTACTCATAGAATGGAAGAAATAATGTCAACAGATACCAGTTTTTGTTTTATAGTATGTAAACAAACATTTCACACTTAAAATTGTTGGTGGAACAACCTACGCCAAATGTACCTATCTTGAACAGAGGAGATCTGCTGTGGTTTTTGCAAGTTCTTCAGTTAACTTTGAAATTTAGGGCTGGCTGCTTTATTTCAAACAAAGAATTATTGTGGCAGCTTTTCAAATGTCAAAGAAGTTCTGTCTTTATAGAACATCTAAAATGAATGGTGAATAATAGCAGTAGTTTTGATAAAGCCATGGGGTTTTCTTCATTGACAAAACAAATACGTTCTTTCAGGTTCTGCTAGAAGTCAAACTCAAGGAGCTAATAATCAAATGCATGTGGCATTATCTCCATCCTTCTGCATCAATAAAATAAGCTTTACAGTGCGAAGGATATTTAAATAGCTGAAAACATCTATCATCAGACAAGGCTTAACAGAAACCAAAAGTGCAAGTGAGAGAAAATGGAATATTATAAAACAGAGAATACATACAATGATTTGTTTTTGTAACTGTTCATTCCCCTAAATATCACAGACTGCCTCAGACCATAAAAGCACAACAGGTGGAAAATAGGCAAAGAGAGCAGGTTTGTAAAAATGGGAAAATTAGGAGTAGCCAAGGATATTGCTAGGGCAATGCTGTGAAATGCAGGAAAGGGAGATGGAAACATTCTTTAAGAACTTCAAAGCATCTGAGATCTTCAGGCAACCATGAGTACCATTATCACTCCAAATACCTTTCTTAGCTACCTTT
This sequence comes from Vipera ursinii, assembly GCF_947247035.1. NCBI lineage: Eukaryota > Metazoa > Chordata > Lepidosauria > Squamata > Viperidae > Vipera > Vipera ursinii. Next base: position 207,995,105 of record NC_139512.1, read on the forward strand.
TCAACCTTGGAGACTTTAGGTGTTAGGGAGAATGAAGACAGCCAGCTAAGAATAGAAAGAAATGAGGGCTTGGAAGGAGTGCAAATTATACTCTACTTAATGTTCTAAACAGACCTAATTCTAACATTCTAGAAAGTGCTTATCAATTTAGACCTGTTAGAAACTAACTTTTGGTAACTATGTTAGTTATGAGCTGTTGCTATCACCAGGACATCAATCACATATATTTGAAACATTTTTTTAGGACACTAAATTCCCTAGAGCTCCCATGATTTGATCAAAAGTAAAGTTTAAAAAAACCCTACTCATATAATGGACAGAGGGAAGATAGCTGTTGCCTTTATTAAAAAAAAATCTAGCAGAGATGAAATATTAGGGGACTCATAAGAGACCGCTTTTCAATCTCTGGCAGAAAACTACCATCTGTCAGTTCTACATTATTAAAATCCCTAAAATTTACATGTATTTATGCTCTTATTTGTTTAACCAACAATGGATCTATAAGAACAAATAGACAGAAAGCTGTATGAAAAGCAGAGTTTTATTTGCTGTTTCACCATATCAGCTGCGATGACCGTCTAAATTTAGAATTAAGAAAAATGCTCATCTCTTCAGAGCAGGAAATATCACAGCAAAAAGATCAGATTAATGTTCTGTATGTGTATATTAGATTATCTTGAATAATCAATAAAGGCCATGTTTGAATAATATCACATCTTTAGAGAATACTTATCCTTCTAAGCTTTGACAATTGCAGTATTATTGCAAACATACCCAATTTATTTTGATTAGTTTTCTATTGAGGAACATAGTACAAAATGATTAAAACATAAAAGTTCTGCCTGTAAGAGATTATGCCCTTGGTCCAGTTGTTAAGGTTAAATAAATACCACTGACGTATATTGTTAAAGAAACACTACTATTGTTACAGGCTTTATTTTCATGCTATCTTTATTTGTTTTATATTTGTGCTGAAAGCTGGCATTGAAATGCTAACACTAATGATATTGTTGAAGAAATACTCCCCAAGTGTGATATGACTGGCATATCTCTGATTTACAAGATGGCAGTTTCTTTAGGGAAGAAAACTCGAGGAAATATTAGCAGGAAATTGTCAGTATCTTAAAAAGCAACACAGATAACACAAGCATTCAGATTGAACTCCAAAAGAGAAGCTGTTTAGTTGGGAGCCAGCAGTTCCTAGACTAGCGAGATCGGTTAATGGCAACAGAATTTAGGCGCCTGCAAACTTATCAGTAGAACAACCAAGTATCTGTTGACTAGAGAAGGCAGGAGACAAAAGCTTAGAATCTAAGCCCTGGAGTCCAAACCTATTTAAGGGCTTCGATTTCAATGTGCTGCAAAGAAGAAAACTTTGGGGGTGGATATGGCTTTATTCGCGGCTGCAAGAGAATGTGAAATCAAACCAAATCATAGAGAAGCCTTCTGGTAAGGATACCCGTTCTTTAAAAGGGGTTCAATGTTAGGAAAACTGAGACTGACAGCCAGGTCTACTCTAAAGCCTGACAAAGCCTCTCAACAATAGACTGACGAGTTATAAAGAAACAAAAAAAGGAAAAAGAACAGTGTACAGTCTCTCCAGAACGTTGCTATGTAATTTTTTTAAAAAAAACAACAACAACAGCACAACACTGTAATGGAAGATGAGTGAATATGAATACCGGTATCAGTGACCAGGAAAGAAAGAAATCCAAAGAATTACCAGAGTGGCTAACAAGCAGAGCAAGGAAAATAATGGGCAGAAAACTCTTTGTCTGTCTATAAAACCTAAGTAAACCAACCCATAAAATATAAGTAAAATTCATTCAAATCATGGGTACACCATCCCTCACCATAAAGCCTCTGGCACAGTTCAGTTCTGAATGATTTCTGAAAGCTAGCAATGGTGGGGAGGAGGCTGTTTCACAATAAAGTGAAAACTAGTGCAATGAGCCTCACTACCACATATTTTGCAGAAATGGAGAACAGCAGCAGTTTCTCTTGGGACATATGTGGTGGCTGATGGTTGGAAGAAGCAATTTACGAAGCACCTCTGTGCCAAAATATATGGACTTTTACAAGTGATGACCAGAACTATGAACTGCATTTATAATATGCTTCAGAAAACTAGTGCCAATCAGTAACCAGGCACAATTGCATTCAACTGCAATGGATTTGCTGAACCTTCTGGTCTTCAAAGGTTGCTTCTCATAAAGCACATTCCAATACTCTAGATGGCAGTGATGAAGTCCAGAATTGTTACTGCAAGGTACTTCTGTTCCAGGCACTGCCACAGCTAATAGACCAACAGAGGTAAGTAGCTGCTAGTCCAGGATGAATTAATTCCCAGTGCAGAACTGCTCTTTAGGGACAGTGCCATGGTACTCAACAATGTCACTCTAGTTGCTAGCGTACTGGCATCTGGTTGACTATTTTGGATTAGATAAACTAGATATGCTGGACTAGATAAGCTTTAGTGTCATCCAGCAGGCAGGCTGTCTTAATTCTGAGATATTTTTAAAAGGGATGGTTCATAGATGACAGAGTTCACAATTTGTCCTTAAAGGTTCCCCCACACACGCGTGCTAGTCGTTTCCGACTCTAGGGGCCGGTGCTCATCTCCGTTTCAAAGCCGAAGAGCCAGCGCTTGTCCGAGGACGTCTCCGTGGTCATGTGGCCGGCATGACTAGACGCCAAAGGCGCACCGTAGTGGTCCCTATTTTTCTACTTGCGTTTTTACGTGCTTTCGAACTGCTAGGTTGGCAGAAGCTGGGACGAGTAACAGGCGCTCACTCTGTTACGCGGCACTTGGGATTCGATCTGCCAAACTGCCGACCTTCTGATCGACAAGCTCAGCATCTTAACCCACTGAGCCACCACGTCCTTAGGGAGATAATATAGATCACTTCTTTTGACGCCTGCAGCATACATAGATAAGTGATACTGGATGAGGTGTATAGGAGGTGGTAGTTGACCAATAAAAATGCAGGTAGTCTTGACTGTCATTCCTCCCAGGTGAACCAGAGAGGAAATGATTAGATCAACTAATTCCACCTTACTCTAGGGCTGCATTAACTAAATCTTGAAGGTCTGAAAATACAAACTTCCCACTGCCATTTTTAACTGCTTGAACCATTAGGGTGGATTCTTCCTCTTTCTCTGACTGTTAAGCCACTGGGGCCTACTGCCTTTCTTGTCTGATTGTCTCTTAGTCAGCAACAATTCCCCTCGATCCCCAAGGTCATCTGCACATTTCATTACATTCACTGACAACTGTTTGTTTACTGACGGTTCAGAATTAGGATGGCCTCAGAAAAAGCTATTTATGATCCATCCTTAAAAGTTAGAACTGTTATACTACCTCCATGGCTACTCGTTTGCAATTTGGGTGCTTGGCAACCCGCTGGCATTTATGACAACTCTAATGCTTTGTGGTCCACGTGATCACAATTTGTGGCCTTCCCAGCTGGTATCCAAAAAGCAAAGTCAATTTGGGAAGTTGGATTCACTTAATGACTGCATGTTTTGCTTAATGACGGTGGTAAAAAGGGTTATAAAATTGGGTCTGCTCACATGATGACTCATTGTATAACTGTACTGACTTATGATGGAAATTCCAATCCCAATTGCAGCCGTAAGTCGAAGACTACTTGGTAGCATACATGTACTCTTATTGAATCCTATTAGATGTGAGAAAATGGCTTAAACCAGGGGTGTCAAACTCAATTTCATTGAGGGATGCATCAGGATTGCGGTTGCCCTCAAGGGGCCGGGTGGGTATGGCCAAGGTGGGCGTGGCCTACTGGGTGGGTGTGGCTAGAGTGCGTACAGCCTACTGGGTGGGCATGGCCAGCTCTACATCGTTCACATCAAGGGTGCCTATGGGGGCCTGGGCAAAAGTGGGACAGATCTGAGGGTCTCTGGCAGAAGGAGGGTCTGTGGGCCAGGGCCAAGGCAGTGGGGGCTGTTCCCTCAGTTTCCAGGATGGCTTCACGGGCCACATGAAACCATTTCGTGGGCTGGATCCGGCCCCCGGGCCTTATGTTTGACATGTCTGGCTTAAACAAATGACCAGTTTCTGCTTAACGTATTTTGTAACTCAAGGTTTGGGATGCATAATGATCTCTCAGTGTTTCAATCCTATCATAAAGTGAGTCATAAACCAAATGTGCTAATCACAAGTGAGGCATTCTGAACACTTTTCAGATATGGTTTTGGAACAACACGATTTGTATGAATTCAGCTTCCATTTATTTACTTAAGCCACATTATTGCCAGTTTCAGAGAGTTATTTAAAGTGAGAACCACAGATTTTTCATATGGGAAAGAAAACAGGGATAGATTTTTATTTTTTTTAAAAAAGGGGTACTGTCATTCACTCCAAAGCCTTCAGCACTTTCTCTCAATAGGTTTTTTTAAAATACATATTAAAAATTGCAGGGACTAGAGCATTTACAGGATTACTTAAGAGTGTTTCTTCAGGGAAGAAGAAAAAGTTGTCTATAAACTTTTTGGATTTATCCTTTGAGACCACAAAGCTGCTACTAAATACCGTAGCCCTTCAAATTAGAAGAAGATGAGAGATCAAAGGAAATCAATGGGGTCAAAATCCAGCAAAGGTAGGTTTAGTTACAAACTCTACCTTGTAATAGACTAATATTGAGCTAGGTAATAGGTCAATTGAAAATGATTTGGAAAAGGCATTTTGGAATGGGCAAGAGTGCTGGTATACCACTGCTTTAAAACTGTTTTTTCAGGTTTCCACACAAGAAGATGTGACTGTCTTATCAGGTGACTATTTAAAGTAACTACATCTGTAACATGATCCCTTTAATCAGCCACATCTATTTTTTCATGCCACTGCTTTGGAGAAGGATTGCACTTCCTCCCCCAGCTATCTGAAAGCACTTCTTATGAATTATTATTTTTTGAAGCATTTTCAAACCTGTTTCATCAAGGAACACTGATGCTACACAACCACAGCTTACTTGATCACTTTGGCTATAAAAAAGAGATGAGATTCAAACTGTGTTTCCTTAAATTTCCTAGTTTTAGCAATGTTTTTTTTTAAAGCAATACCCTTCCTCCAACTTTTTCTAGACTAGACTAGTACTATCACTAGTCAATCCATGCTGTACAAAACTCATGCAGAAGTTCCCCTTCTCTTTTGTTATCTAACAAAGATGGCGTTGCAAGGGCAAACCTACCAACACCTAATGCAGTAATGAAATAAAGTTTAATTAGATTATAATAAAAAATAAAATATTGTCTTCTCATTTTAAGAACTGCTCATTGTAAAAAGGAATCAAAACAGGTTGCCCCGCCTCAACAAAAAGCTGATATTTTTTTAACCATTCTCTCAGATGCTACTCATAATGCCAATTAATCATTACTAGCATTGAGTGATGTAGAATCTCATTAAAATAGCATGAAGGTATTTGAGAATATGTGTACAGTATATGTATATGTACACATATACTGTACATGAAAACAAGTATACAGAACTAATCTCACTGTCCCTGGAAAATGAGAGGAACTGTGTTTAAAATAATGTTTGTATTATATTGTAGCTCTTTAAATTTTCATGAGTTCATTAATTTTGATACACATTCTAGTAAACAAGGCAATCAATAAGATAATTATGTTAAATTGTGACATCTTTTTACTTTTGTCAGCTGAGATTGTGATAATTACATTATTATCTGTTTTCTTTTTACTGGCATCAGGAATACATATTATTTAATACTCCAGCATTCTTGCTATCTACTACTACTATTCCTTCCTTTTCTTTTAAACTTCCCTATTACAATGTACTTTAATGTGTATCCTATTTATTTTAGATAGTCACAACTCATCCAGTTCTGCAGAATTCCAGTAGCACAGAATTTCCAAAATATGTGTATACCCCTGTAGAAGTAATAGTATATATTTGATTAGTTACTTATATGCAAGCAAAGATGGGTAATTTTTGTATATGCAAACTTTAATATTTGTGCTTCCAATTCATCCTGAGTGTCAAGCGAACATATGCTCCACTGCATAATTGTTCAGACATAAATCTTGTTTCAAAAAAATTTAACTACTCACTTGAAAGAAATGAATATCATTTCAGAAGTTCTGCAGATAAAGCTTTGACAAATCAATCAGCATAGCTCCATTTTAACCTATGTGGAATAATCCTTGTTTTTACTTTTTTATTTAGGTAAAGGTCTTGCTTTGAGAATGCAGGTCAGCCAATAGCAATAACTCTTCAGAAATTTTGACATCTTTCACATGAACCCTAACCTTAACTCCGGCTCAAAGCAGGATGCAGCCACATTATTCCTTAAAGATGGCAGCCCCAGCTCTTTCCTGCTCTACTCTACAACAACCCTTATAATTATTAACATTCTTATCTAAAGTTCCATCAATGGTTCTAGTTCTCCTTTTTATTTTACATGACGTTTCTTTAGATGTTTGATGACCATTCTCATAGTGCAATACTCTCAAGATATGGGGAAATGTGAGATACTGTATAACATGAGTTCTAAACTGCGGTAGAGTTCTTCTTTATTATAGGAGGCAATTCAATGCAGATGTGACGCACATTACTATGGGTAAAGACAAAAGGACAAGCACCAATCTACAATATAGACATCATGCAACTGTTATTACCTATGCTGAGTGTACTACTTAGCTTCATGTTCATCTTGAAACCAATAACGATATTTTTATATGTATTGCTGTCCAAGCTCATCACTCCTTTCTTAAATTTCTATCTTTGATACATTTTTAACTAAATGCAGAACTGTACTTTTATCTCTGTTGAATTTCATCTCTCAAGATATTTTTGAATCTTGATTTTATTTTCATATCACATCTGCAGACTGGAGAAACATTCTGTGCCTTCATTCAAGTCAATTATAAAAACCATTTTTCGCAACCTTCTAGAATGAAACAAAGCCATTAACGCACACTTGTTAGGGATAATTCTTTCATCAACAAGGTGTTCGTAAGGCATTATTCCCACTTTTGTGAAGAAAAAAAAGAGTCCATTTTCTCAGTGTGCCTCTAGAGAATATGCCCGAGGAGTAGGATGTGAATCTAGTTCTCCCAAATTGTATGCACTTTCCATGATATAGTTCTCATTTTCAAATTCTTAATGTGTAGTCAAAACAGAAAGCATGCAGTTAATTCTACCACTTTGATTTTTCTTTAAACTGAGCTTATAAGCATCCAGATAACTGTACAATATGAGCAAAACCCATTTGTAACAGGAAGCACTACATCTCAATTTTCCTGGGCAGGTTCCCCAAAAGATTGATCTTTCACAGTCTATCTTACTCAACTTGGAGAACTATTGCTAATTCTTTTCCAGTTCTGAAGCAGCTTCCTTATACTTATACTTCTCCTTTTTTCAGATAAATCGACATACCACTTTTCTCTTCCAATTTTTATTTTGTAAATAAAATAGAATAGAGGTGGAGGGACCATGGGGGTCTTCTAGTCCAGCCCCCCGGTTCAAGCAGGAGAACCTATACCATCTCAGACAGGTGACTGTTTAGTCTCTTCTTAAAAATCTCCAGTGATGGAGCGCCCACAATTTCTGGAGGTAAACTGTTCCACTGGTTGATTGTCCTCACTGTCAGGAAGTTTCTCCTTAATTCCAGGTTGCTTCTCTCCTTGACCAGTTTCCAATCATTGTTTCTCATCCTTCCCGCTGGTGCTCTGATGAACAACCTGGCCCCCTCTGCCTTGTGGCAGCCCCTCAGATACTGGAACACTGCTATCATGTCGCTCCTATTTCTTCTTTTCTTTAGACTAGCCAGACCCAAGCCCCACAGCCGTTCTTCATAGATTTTAGCCTCCAGGCCATTGATCATATTAGTTGTTCTTCTCTGAATTTTTTTTCAAAACTCTCAACATCTTTTTTGTGATATGACCAAAATTGGTTGCAGTATTCCAGGTGTGGTCTTACTAGGGCTTTGTAAATAAAGGACTTGAAATCAGAATAATATAGCATGGCTATTAATAATGATATCTGAAGTTATTGTTCAGTTTCTTAATCATTCTGTTCAAATCAAACACATTTTGGCAGTACATTCATTTTGACAGAAAAACTTTAATGCTAAATGGTATGCCCTAATGCAATGTCTCTATTTTTATGAAGGGGGTTTGTGAATCTAACCATTTACCCTAACTGTGCAGGCCAATAAACTATTTTTAAAATAAGGAACCCCAGACCTCCTTCTTTATTGTATCAGAAAATTAAAATATTGTTTATCTAATTTATTCTTTCATTTTTTTAAAATGACAGGATCTAGATTGGGAATTTTTTTTGGTAAAGTTGGTATATTTTAACTATGTCTATTTTACCTAGCCAAAAAAATCTCCTGACACATTTTTTTTCTGGGTTACACTATTTTTTTTCCTGGGTTTTTATTCCCAAAGGCTACAGGGTTATAACTGAAGTTGTGAACATTTTTGTATTATTTTCTGTTTTTATGATGTTAACACAAAAGTTGTTAGATTTCCAATTAGTTACTTTAAAGCATACCCCTTCTAAGATTTTAAAAATTCTTTCTTGATTTTTAGGGATTTCAGTTTCTAAGCTGGATAAGATAATTAGCGTATCGTCAGCATGTACATTAGTAGTGCTTCTGTTTTAATACACTTTCATGTTTTTGTTTAATTCTAATTATTGTTGCTCAATTTCTACCCTAAACAAAAGAGCATTGGGAATAAAGGGTATCGCAGATGGGTGCCTGTGCTCAGTTTAAATAATTTGATTTTTATCCCTTTTAATTAAAGCACTTGGTTGAGAACCATTTGACAATAGAGCCAGTTTAGTGTAGTGGTTAAGGCGCCAGGCTAGAAACCGGGAAAGATGTGTTCTAGCCCTGTTTTAGGCACAAAGCCAGATAGGACTTTGACCCAGCCACCCGCTCTGAGCCCTAGGGAGGGGGCAATCTCTTCCAAGGGGTATTTATTGGGGATTTCTGAACATTGGAGTCTGTTGACTGACAAAGAAGGCATATTTACTACAATACCAAATCATAATCTTTATAAATATCAAACGCTAATAGAGTCACTCAAACTTTAGGATAATTGCAATGATAAATAAATTCAAGAATTCTCTTAACTGAGCACGGTGTTTAGGGTAGGAGGAATGAAGTTAGGCTAAGTTGAAATAAGAAATCTAGAAAAAATATTTTAAGTTGTCTGACAAATACTAAAAATAGTTTACCATTTTAGTTAAGACAACATAATGTTCTACGTAGTGCTGGAAGTTATTATTTTTTTAATGTTATTGAACAATAACTGTAGTCTCTACTTTTGACATGTTTGTGGGATTATCACTCTGCCCCAAGCAAGCTTAAGCGTTGAAGAAATGTGGAACTATGATTTCTAGAACGGTTTATAAAACTTACTCTGAAATTTATTCTGACCTTGCGTTTTGCCATTCTTCAATTCTGCAATAACTTCCATAATTTGTCCCTTGAGTCCTTTTGTGATGATGTCTGTGACCATAATTTTGCTTTGGTATCAGAGGAAAGATGAATCATAGTGACTTATACTGCTCCAGGAAGATAAACCATACAACAACCTCTCCTCTTTAACTGCGCAACTATACTCTTTAAATTGTTGTGAATCCTTCTTGTCTGTCACATTATGTCATCTTAATCTCATGAGTTGTCAATGCAAGTAGCAATTTTATCCCTGCTTGACTTCGTCAACTATACTATTTTGACCTATATTATCAGGACATCTGATGCTCCCATGTAATCAGATGCAAAGAAGAGCCTGCCTTTTGTATTAATTAGGACTTTTTTTTAAAAAAAAATTCTATTTATATCCCGCCCTTCTCCGAAGACTCAGGGCAGCTTACAAGCTTAGCAGTAGCCTTCATTCTATGTATATGCCTGCTTATTAGGGCTTTCACACACACCCCAAGTGGCATTATTACAAAGTCACCTTAATTGCCCCCAACAATCTGGGTCCTCATTTTACCTACCTCGGAAGGATGGAAGGCTGAGTCAACCTTGAGCCTGGTGGGACTCGAACCTGCACTAATTGGAGGCAGCTGGTGTTACTTAAGGAGGCATTAACCCACTGCTCCACCAAGGCTCCATGGAATGGAAAAACCTTATTAATATGTTTTATATACAGTTAATTGTTGAAGCCCTCACCTTCTGTTGAAGTATCCAAATTTAAATTTTGAAAGTGTTTGAGTTCTTCCTTGAATTTAAGATGTGTATGTTTTATGAGACCCTGGGTTAAAATGAATTCCTTAAATTGAAATGGTGAATATGCACGAGATTATCTGAACAGTTTTTCCATTTGGAGGCTATTTTCTTGACACTTGGTGTCCTCTTTGAGCATCATTTTCTGAGACAGCATTACACATTTTTTGATACATAACAACAAAGATACAGCTGGCATCCTCTTCTTTTCTAGTTTCCAGTCCTGATTTGGGACACTGCAAAAATATAAGCCAGGGGTGTGACTGAGTTTGCCAAATTTAACATTTCTGCAACTTTTGAAGGAAGGTCCTCCATTTGGACCCTTGCTTAGCCCTGGACCAAGATGGTGGTTTGGTTTTTGCATCAGCATCTTCCTTCTCCACTTTTTAGTGCCTTTTTACCTTCACATTTATTTCTTCAAAGCACACAAGCTAAAGGTTTGGCTTTGGGAATGCATTGTGACGTTCTTTCTCTGTTGTTTTATCTTCCTTGTTTATAGAGCTGTTATACATTTGGCTAATAAATATCTTGCTGAAGAACAAGTTATAAATAACAAGAAGTTATTTCAAATGCACCAATCTTCCTTGGCTGTTCAGGTTTGTCACCCCCCACTCTCCTTTTCTGGGTTTTCTAACTGATATCAAGAAGCAGCAGCTGTTGTGTAATTTTTCTTCTTCTCTTCCTGGTTTATTGGACTGGGAATATTTTGGACTTCTTTCTAGTCTATTAATCTATTTTGTGCTCACGCTTTCTCTTCATTTTTCCTTCTCTTCACTTTTAGATTTCAGAATTGAAATTTTCTAATCTTTAGCTCTTTAGTCTGTTCAAGCCCACCTTCCCCCCTCCAATCCTCTATCAAGGTCCAATATTTTGGTCCCAGCTTTATTTAAAAAGGAAGTCTTTGCTTCATGAAATTACCTACGGGTTAAATATTAGAAGGGAAAGTTATTACTTTTTTTGACAATTCCGGCTGCAGTGCCTAGAAAGGTCAAACATTTCCCAGACGTCTTAAATATCATCTCTTTTTCTATAGTTACCATTATTTCATATAAAATTACATTTGCATGGTATTGAAATAAGTAAATGTTATCCAAAAGGTAAAGATACCCTCAAGTTGAGCTTGGCTCCAGGAGATTACATGAACACATCTAAGTAAATTTCTTTGCAATGATACAAAAGTGGGATTGCCTTCTTCAGTTTCAATTTCTCAGTCCAGCTACAGATGGGAATTCTCTGATGGTTTCTCTTTCAAGTATTAACCAAACTCACTCTTGTTTAGCTTCCATGTTTGGCCAAATACTGTCCCTGATAAGTGTTAACTGTCTTAATGGAGAAAAGTAATATTATAAAAATGAATATACATCAAGATTTATATATTTACTTAGAGGTACTCAATGCTAATACTTTGAAATTAGGCACATAGATATTGAGAGCCAGTTTGGTATAGTGGTTAAGGCATCAGGCTAGAAACTGCGAGACCATGAGTTCTAGTCCTACCTTAGGAAACAAGAGTAATCTTGGGCCAGACACTTTCTTTCAGCCCTAAGAAGGAGGTAATGGCAAACCACTTCTGAAAAACCTTGCCAAAAAAACTGTAAGGATTTGTACAGGCAGGGTCCAAGAACTGGACATGATTGAATGGAAACACCACCACTCCAATCTTGGCCTTGTCATGGACTCACTCCAGACAATCCATAACAATGAACCTGGCCATGGAAAATGTAATGTTGGTCTAGGCTGTTTTCCCTGATCTGAGATTCTCTAGATTTGTTGAAATTAAAATTTCAGAGTTTCCAGCCAGTACTAAACTGACGTTAACTGCAGTTCCCCCAAAATTGCAGAACATCAGATTAAGGAAGTATGATCTAAGGATGATCAGATTAAGGAAGGATGATTTAAGCTTTTCTTGGGATCTTCTTTTCAAGCAGCTTGTTGGGGCACAGGTACACAACTAAGAAGCTTTTTGTTATGATTTTTAATCAGGTACTAAATGTTGACTGGGGTCCTTATTTCAGTGAATCCAATCATTGCTATATATTTATTAGGACAGGCCAAATTGAACACCTGCTTTCATTTATCTAGGCATCCTCACATTTATATCATTTAGCAACTGCGTTGTTAGGCAATTCTTCACATTTTGACAGCTATGAAAAAGTAACATCCCTGAATTTATGAGCTGTGGTGGCACAGTGTTTAGAATGCAGAATTGCAGGCTAATTCTGCTGATTGTCGACTGCTAGCCGTTTGGCCCTCACCGGCTCAAGGTTGACTAGGCCTTCTGTCCTCCCAAGGTCGGTAAAATGAGGACCCAGATTGTTGGGGGCAATAGGCTGACTTTGTAAACCACTTAGAAAGGGCTGCAAAGCACTGTGAAGTGGTATATAAGTCTATATCTTTTTTATAAAAATAAATATTTTATTAATTTTCTGATTTTACAATCATAAGTACTTAATAAGTAATGTGTTGTCTGGGTCTATTAGTAATTCAGTGGTACATATTAACTTTCTCTGTCTAGTCCAATACTACACCATCAAGTGCTTCCTTGGTCCCCTCTTCTTCCGGTAGTATGCATTTTTCCATACTGGGCAAATACAATTCTTGTTACTGTTAATGCATATACAATTAAATATAGACATCTTCATCACATTTTTCTGGTATTATACATAATATTGATAATATCAATTTATTATATCTTTTCTAGCTAAAATATATCTCAATTGCATTTGCACTTAAAATCCATTTATTCAATCAATATCCTGTTTTCCCTACTTTTATTTTTTTTAAATTTTCCATCAATGTTCAAAATATCTGTAGCACTTATAATTTTCTCATAATAAATTATATTTGGGTAACCGAAAGCTTCCTTTATTCAAACCATTTTAGAATTTTCATATTTCCCATCTCATAACAAAGTATAATATTCTAGTTACAAATCCTATCCTTCTAATTATAATAATACTTTTATTTCTAACAGTTATCTATTTTCTTAGCCATATTCAAACATCTATTTAGTAGTATAACATCCCATCTAATAGATCAGAACCTCAATTTTCTTCAGTGTTACTCTAGCTTTCTTCCTTTGCCATAACTTTCCAAGTCAGTACATTTAAATCACCAAGTAGTTCTTCCTTTGTTTTTGTATGTATTATTTGTAATGAGAAAAAGAATTTGGTTGAAGTGTTTTTGGAAGAACGCTCAACCCATTTGTATTCATTAAACAACATCCATCCTTCTCTTTCAGTTTTTGTTTTCATTTCTTGTTTGTCAATATTCAGCATTTCTCCTAAAAGCTTTATCCACTCCATCAGCTGTTCTTCCTTATCCTTATCCTGAGATCTTGACAAGTACAATGTCTTTTCCTTTCTGGTGTTATCACTGCATCTTCTAATTTTTTTGTCTGTAATTTCCTTCCTTTAGGTCCTCCATCTTTGGATCTGTTTCTTCTAATTTGCCTTCAGTTTTCTGGGTTATTAGTTCCTTCTTTGCAGTCATTGTGTGGATTTGTAAGTTTAGGTTAGAAAATTGTTCTTTTATCTCATTTGCATTATTTTGAGTCTCATCCTGAAATAAAATAATTGTCCCTTGGATTGACTTCAACATGGAAAGAATTTCTTTCTGAGATTCATTAACATTTTTTTGTTGATATATCAAGCTGGGAGCTTTGGAGACAGGTATTGAAAATGATTTTTTACCACTCATTTTGTTTTTGTATATAGTCTTTATAGTCCAATAGGTTCTCCAACCCAGATAAGCAGCCCAAGAGTTTTTGTTTTTTCCTTCTCCCATCTGCCGTCTGCAAAAGTGAAAGTGTCCAGGAACAACAAAGAGTCTTATCAGAATCTGGGCTTCAAGCCAAGTTTCCCTTAAGCATAATAAATTGTAGTGCCATAATTCTCCACTAGATGTCATTGACACAGTCTTCCAGCTTTCCAAATCCAAGCTTATTTTGCAAACTTTCAAATATTTTTTAGAAAAAAAGTCTCAAAGGTACTTTTAGTCCCCAAATTTCAAAGCTATAGATCTGTATTAGTTCCAAATTGTGCTTGTAGTTTCTTCTGTTTTCCCCCAAAGCAAATAATTTGCTGCTTTTCTTTTCCTGAGGGAGCAGGGCAATAACTTCCCTTCCCTCTCTCATTGGGGAGGATTCTTTTCTTTGAGCATTCTTTTTTCCAGGAAAGTAGTGTTAGGACCATAAAAAGAGGATAAAATCTCATCCAGTTCCATCCATGTTGCTCAGAAATTGCTTGTCTTCGGTTGTCAGCAGCTTCTGACTGGCCACATGAATCTAGCCAGTCTTTCCCTCGCTGGTTTGGAGCACTTCCTTGGATCCAGCGGAAGGGCTGCCACCCCTCCACGATTGACGAAGGTCCCCTTCTTTGTCGTTGCCTCTTCGGGGTGACTTTTGACTCTTTTTAGGGTCCCCAGCAGGGCAAAAACAAATGTGGAGGACGGAGCCCTGTCGTCCTGCGCCCGTCACACCGCAACGTCAAACTGGAAATCTCATAAGTCTATATCTTATTTATTTTATTTTTTATTTTAATTCCATTTATATCCCGCCCTTCTCCGAAGACTCAGGGCGGCTTACAAGCTTAGCAGTAAGCCTTCATTCTATGTATATGCCTGCTTATTAGGGCTTTCACACACACCCCAAGTGGCATTATTACAAAGTCAGCTTATTGCCCCCAACAATCTGGGTCCTCATTTTACCTACCTCGGAAGGATGGAAGGCTGAGTCAACCTTGAGCCTGGTGGGACGCGAACCTGCACTAATTGCAGGCAGCTGGTGTTACTTAAGGAGGCATTAGCCCACTGCTCCAACAAGGCTCTTATGCTGTGTTATTGCTATTGCTATGACCTTCAGTTGTTTGTAAGGCAAATGAAAGGTGAGGATAGTAAACACAGTTGCAGTTTCACTTGGTGACCACTTTGCTGGTCCCATTTGTGACTGCTAAATGAGGACTAATTTTCCTGGCCTCCAGAGAAGGTTGCCAAAATATGGGAATTACCTCATATGAATAATAGTATGAAACTTTATGCTATGATTTAAATAGTTGGCACCAGGTTTATTTGCCTTCTAGAAGCTTAGGAAAATAGAAGGGAGTGTGCTATTTTAGGTATAGCTACTATATTTTGCTATAATGAAATTATAGTTTGACATCTTCAGAGCTACTTAGCTGATTCAAAGTATTACTTATATAAGAACTACTCTCCTGCAATTTAGTCCTCCACATTCTGCTGCCCATATATTTCTGGAGCTAACCCAATGAGCAAAAAATTCTATTCATATTGTATCATTATACAAAAATGAAGCATTAAATTAATTGCACTGAGGTTTCGCAAGTGGAAACTTTTTTTTAAAGGAACCTTGGTTTACATTTCTTATGCACCTATCCTAAGTTTAAGTTCTGTTGTGTTGTTGTGTTAAAAGGAGAGAACTGACACACAAGGCAAAACTACTTGTGCAGGTTAATCCTGAGTAATAACCAATTTAACTGAAATAACTCGGCAACTTTTGTTTGCCTGCCTGCTGGGAGGCTATCGTCACATTTTATGCAAGAGTGCGGTACACATGTAATATATACATACATACACACATATACATATATAAATATATGTAATATATATTATATATGCATGTGTTTATGTATAGAGCTTTTTTTCAAGTTAAAACAAATCTTTTTTTAATCTAAGGATTGACTGAAGAAAGCTAATATGCTATGACATCAGAATATAACATACCCAAGGGCTGTTTAAAATTATTAAAACATATCTGTAACACTGTTTTTGCTTCATTCCTGTAGCACTTCTTTTCTTTCTAACACAGTCAAGTTCAAACCCTTTTCATTTATGTGTTGTACTGCTAAGTCGCAATACGTTCAGCTCCTGGAATCCTTTTCAAATTGGCTCCTTGCACCTTTAATTAATTACTGTGTTATTCTGTAAATTTTTCCAATTTCTCTGCAAACTTTGTCTCTCAGGTACCATTAAATTACTGCTGAGATAGTATTTTCAGGGATGTAGGACGTTTTACAGGTAGTTCATGAAGAATTTTTTTTAAATAGGCAAACCATTCTGTTTTATAACTGGATTTTTGATTGTTCACAGTATTTTTAAAACATTATCATGGGTGTGCATATAAATGAAACAGTCAAGGGATATTTTTTTAAAAAACCCACTATAACAATGTTAACTACCGGTATCTTACAAGTAGTTATAAAGAGAAGAGCAGATAAAATAGCTTTAAAAAAAGCAAGTACGTGAAAAGTATTCAAATCCAGAAGAGGTTATATTATTCCCACGGACATACAAACATTTACTTGCCACCTAAATCAGGGGTCCCTAACACCTGGGCCATGACCCAGAACTGGGCTGCAGTCTGTTTGCAACCAGGCCTTGGAAGCGGTGGGCATGCATGTGTGCAGTTCCACTTGAGCAAGCGTTGTGCGTGTGTGCCCACTGCTTGAGTGAATGGAGATGTGCATGCTCGCCTGCCACTCGCACAGAAGCATCCCCTCTGCTTTCCCCCCCAACCCTGGTCGGCAAAACTGAAAAGGTTGGGGAACGCTGACCAAAATGACACCGGCAAGTGCTAGATAAGGCCATTCTATAACTAAACCTTTCTCTTGTAGCCTTCCATTGGTGGATACAGCAATTGAAGATCTTAAAGTCCAGGTTAGGAGCCACTGAACTGGAACTAGAAACAGACTACAAATCAATGAGGCAAAGCTCAGCAACATAAGCTTTTTTTTTGGGGGGGGGTGACTTGTCTTGTGATCTTGTAGCTGTATTCTGGTAAGAGAGATGTTCCTGGGCCAGTTTCAAGTATGACGCATTACGAAAGGCCAAAGAAGAGATTTTGTCCCCTCCAAGGCCAGACTGTTTTTGTTCAGGGAGAATTCACCAGTGAGAGAACTTCTGAGCAAGTTATTATCTATGCTGTTCCCCTGGGTGACAAATTATAATGTATCCCCAAACCAGACTTCACAGCCATAGTTTTGGTGTCCTGGGATAGTACAAGCCTGACCAAAGGCAGCATTCATTCTTGCTTTAAGACTCCACAGTTATTTTACGTTTTCTTAGGTCATGTTACAGAAGAGAAGAGAGCGGTGTGTGACAGATAAGATTTTCTGAGCTCTTCTCACCTATACCACACTGCACATTGCACTTAAGATGGTAATTCCTGACAACCACACAGGCCATTTTATAGCACAGTAGAGGATGCGTGTAGAGAGGAAGTGATGTTTGAAGGGGTAGCAATGAGAAGTCTCACGCTTTCCTACCACAGTGCTGACCTCTCTGCAAAACTCCCTTCCTGCAGCAATGAGGCTTTATAATAGGCTGCTCTGATTTCAGTGGAGGCTAATTTAAAGCCTTATCACACAAAGGGAGATTGGGTTGTTTTAAATGAGCTTTTTTATTATACTTAAAAAAAACTCAGTCAAGAAAATTCCAGTGTGGGTATAGTACTTATGTATAGGATATAACAGGGGTAGGCAACCTCGGCTCTTTTATGACTCATGGACTTCAACTCCCAGAATTCCTGAGCCAGCTATGTTGGCTCAGGAATTCTGGGAGTTGAAGTCCATGAGTCATAAAAGCGCCGAGGTTGCCTACCCGTGGGATATAACCTACGGCCAAAATTTATTTCCATAGGAAATGCTATTTCAAGGAAAAAAGATTTTATTCCTAGGAAGGAATCACATAGCAGAGATGCTCTGTCACATAGCAGAGATGCTCTGTTTAAGGCACGAATTGTAGATAGGCCAAGAAGGGATGCTTCCTTACTTTGGGCTTTAAATCCATCTGCTTTGCAATTTGAAGATTCCACCTGATAAAAAAGTATTTGGTATCTGAAGTTTTTCATTTTGCGATCTTAAAAATGTAGTGAAACAGCTGAGGGTTTTTTTGGGATACTTCATTCAGCTCCAGGCTTTCCATTGTTGTCAAATAATTAAAAGGCGAGTCTCCAGCCAACAATCTGTTCTCACTGCCACATGATATAGCCTAATTATTCAAGAAGAGAGCATCTAAGCTGGTTGCTTTCTCTAATTTTTTATTTTATTTTTAAACATAAAACCAGATATTAGAAGCGCTCCGATAATTCCAGAAATGTTATTGCCTGCAGTTGGCATTCAATTCCAAAGCACTGGGATATAGTTATTTACAAAGCATTAGCTTAATAAATATTGAGTTCTTCTTTCTTCTTCTGCAAGAATATTGAATGACCTTTGGAAAAAAAAATAAGCATTTGCTCTTCCAACATGTCTCAGCTGCTTAGAGCTCTGTTAAAATAGTCCAATGCAATCCACGTAAACAGGATTCTTAAGACATTTTAAAGTAGAGATATGCAATGTACAAACTGTGGATCAGAACAGGTCATAAGGGAGCCCACACAATGGCTGCAACATACATTCTGCCTGACATATGGTAGATACTTTGGTGTGGGTACCACTCAACTTCATGTCTGTCTCCCTTCTGTAAACATTTTTCACACTGATTTTTCCTCTGAGACTTTTCCGTCAATGTTTTGGGGAAAATTCTAGAGCATGTAAAAGCTATAGCTGATCTGTTTGGCTTTGTTATTTCCCAAAGGCATTCAAAATGGCCTAAAACACTTTTTAGTGACTTCAGAGAAAGATGGTTAATAGCAGATAAAATGTCGTTCCAGACAGCTTGCCACCTCATACTGATCTCATTGAACAATCCCTAGGCATCTCCCATGTAAGGAGTCTCAAAGACATCAGGGTAAGGCTAATGGGAAAACTGACCTCATACCGATGCAAATGTTCAAATAACTCAGCAGGAGGACTCTTCACGTTTTGAGAGTGATTCAGAAGAAGCTGATCCGGCCTTAACATGACCATAACATCTCTACCTGATTCTTTGGGCTTCTATGTGAATCTAAAAAAAAGGTGCTACAGCTTTAAAGCTTGTGTTCCTTTAACAAACAAATTTCTAATAGTGGCAGCCAGCTGGAAAACACTGACCTAGAGCAGACATGTCAAACTCGCGATGTCACGTGACGTGTGACGTATTGGAGCTTTTTTCCCCATTGCTGGCAATGGGGTGGGCGCGGTTTCGTTGTGACGCAACCGGCCCGTAGGCCGGCAGTTTGACACCCTTGACCTAGAGCAGGGGTCTTCAAACTTGGCCCTTTTATGACTCATGGACTTCAACTCCCAGAATTCCTCAGCCAGGCATGCTGGGTGAGGAATTCTGGGAGTTGAAGTCCATGAGTCATAAAAGGGCCGAGTTTGAAGATCCCAGACCTAGAGCATCCCTCAGGATTCTAGGTTATTCCCACTGCCATATACTTAAACTGCTGGGAGAGGGTGACTGGTGTTTTGAAAAGCATCATCATCAACTATGCTAATGAATGGAACTCTACCTCAGTTTCCCCATCTAAATCCAAGGAAATGATAAGCCACCACTTTATGTTATCAATAGGGTAATGAGTGTAAATGAACTGAAGCTTAATCCAAACAAAACTGAGGTTCTTAAAGGAAAACCAAGACTAGAAATTAAACCTCAGCTCGATAGTAAGACATCTTTTAAACTCTGTGGGTATTTCTTGGACATAATGACCTATGGTTGGTTGGATCTGGCACAGTGTAAATGCTGAAGTAAGTAAATGAATATTTATACAGCTAAGGTTTGTGGGCCAACTGTGTACAATCCTAGAGATGTCAGGTTTGTTCACAATGGCGTATGCGTTAGTTATAATTTGTTTGGACTATTTTAATGTGCTACATCAGGTTGCCTTTGAGAACTATTTAGAAACTTCAGTTACTATGGAATGTTGCATCCAAAAATGGGCCAGGACCAGTTAAATGGGGCATGTTACCATGGAGTTTTTGAACACAATGCAAAGTACGGCTTATATGTCAGAAGTTCCTGTATGACTGAGAGACAGACTATTTTCTCATTTGAATCTGCTCAGGTTTTAGGATCTCTGGGTGAGGGTATCCTAGTCTGCAAGACATAGAAAATGACAATAAGACAACATCTCCTCATAGGTTGCTTGTAGCCTCTGAAACTCCTTATAAAAGGAGATCAAATGAACATTGTTTCCATTGTTCTCTTATCAGCAAGCAAATAAATAGTTGATCAGACAAACTTTGGAAATCTGGTGACTTTCTGCTGAAACCATTTAAACTTAAAAATGCTAGTATTACTGATATATTAGTATTTGATTATTCTTACACAATGGCTTTTAATATTTTAATTAAAAGGTGTTTTACTTTACTTGCGGCTTATTTTTAGCAATTTTCAGGATTAATTTTGATGTCAATCCCATCTGCTCTGACCACCGAGTCTAATCCCTTGCTGAATGCCAAAATCCAAATTAATGGATTTTGACAGGTGGTTGTCTAGCTTCTGCTTACACCTTTCTAATGAAAACGAGCCCATCACTTCCCTGGGAAATTGGTCCCACTGTCAACTACTCCTGCAGTTAGAAAGGTTATTTCCCCCCCAAAACCCCCCACTGAATTGGAATCTATAACTTAATCTGTTAGTCTGCGTCCTGCACTCTGAGATAATAAAAAAGAAGTTTGAATCTTCTGTTTTGACACCCTTGAGGTATTTCAAGAAGATTGTCGTATCATCACCCTACTCTCCTGTAGCCTACCCAAACTAAATATAGCCAGCTCCTTCCATCTCTTTTTATACAACTTAGTGCAGGGGTCTTCAAACTTGGCCCTTTTATGACTTCTGGACTTCAACTCCCAGAATTCCTCAGCCAGCGTGCCTGGCGGAGGAATTCTGGGAGTTGAAGTCCACAAGTCATAAAAGGGCCATGTTTGAAGACCCCTGACTTAGTGTCCAGTCAGTGTAAAATCTTGCATTATATTTCCTGACCACAGGAAGTGCCATTTATATACCTACAGCTATTTTTAACCCACGTTTTCGAGATGATTGGGCTTGACTTTCTATACCACCCCCAGTGTAATCTGTTCCTGAGTTCCAGAACCAGATGCCATTATGAAATTTTAAAACAGGATTTTTATGAAAGCATCCTAAGAAAGAACATCTTTTACGTTAGAAGATAGCATCTCGGTGCCTAGAAAGCTCGTGCAGGTAGTACCTGACTTACAACCAAAATTGGGACTGGAATCTCGGTTGTTGATTGAAGAAGTAAGATGCCTGCCTGCTTTGTTCAATGATTCGATCCCAGATGCAGTTGTTAAACAACCTCTGAGGTCGTTAAGTGAATGGAGTAATAGAGCTGCATGCAGAAGGATTTTAGCTCCCCTCTATGCACAGAATGGAACTCCTCCAACATGCTGAGGATCTCTGCTCCTGAAGCTCTTGGGTGGAGTTTCCCCTCCTTTCCCTGTGCGGAGGGGACCTCTTCTAAAGGGCTGCACAAACGGAGAGGAGAAGGAAAACAGCAATACAAAATGAATAACATTTTCTGTGCAATGGCTTTTGGCCTCAGTGTACTGCTGTTCCAAGTATTTGATTCAGAAGATGCTGCTGATGCTATCACTGAATGGTCCACGGAGTAAAATAAATAAATAAACCAGTCAGAATTATAAACCACGATTCCAAACAGTGAGGAGCAATTGCCAATGGAGCCCAAGGATGAACAAAAGCTTCATCCCAGGTTATGAACTTCGGCTTTTATCTTTCCCGAAATATACCTTTGATGGGATTTACATTCAATTTGTCATCTTATCACAGCATGTAAAGCAAGATTCATAGATTATAGCCAAGCTCTGCTTATTTTTTATGCAGACCAGCTTCAAAATATGAGGTTTTAATTTGGTTAATAAAGCTGAGATTTAGAATTGGTGGAAACAAAAGCAGGGATTAGACTCCTTTAGGTCAGGGCTTTTCAACCCGTGGTATGTGTACCGCTGGTGTTACATCGGCACCTGGCAGGTGGTACACTTACAATGGGTTGAAAAGCACTGTAAAAAAATGTGTAAAGAAAGTGTAAAAGTGCAGTGTGGGGATGAGCTGAAGTGGTGGCAATGCAGCACAGGCCTGTGGGAGAGCCAGCTGGAGCCATGGTGTTGCCGGGGCTCGGTTGAGCACCCAGGATCCGTGGCAGGCTCCAGCTGACTGGTGCTTCCAGAAGCTGCGTGCAGCCTGGGGAAAGGAGTCAGTTGCAGCTACACCGAACACAAAAGGAGGGGGAGGGGATAGACATGGCCACGGGGTATTTACATTTCGCCCGGGGCTGTCCTGGAGATAGTGAGGGGCTGGCCCACTCCAGCCCCCAATCAAAGGAAAACCCCGAATTCAGCGGGCCAGAAGGCAGCCCAGCCACTGCAACCCTCTGTTTCTTTCTCCTCGCCCCATGGGCACAGATGCAGTCGCCGCTCCTTGCCATAAACTGGGGGGGGGGATTTGCAAGTACCTCTGTCCTGCAAAGTGGTGCTCCCCTGGTGCTCCCACCCACCGCCATGCTGTGATTAAAGGCCATGCCCTGACTAAAGGCGGCACGCTCCAGCCTTGCCTTGCCAAGAAGAGGGCGGTGGCCGAGACTATGTCTGATTTGCAGCTTGTCAGGGGTGCTCAGAGGATGCCCAACTTTACTCTGGAATTTTAGGGTTGGAAAGTAGAGGGGCAGCACTGCGTTTGCAGGCCTGGTGGCACCTGCTGGAAACCTCCTGCTCCCCTCTCCCCCGGAGTGACCTCATTTGGAGCCATCCTGGTTCCGACCGGCCTGTCGGCATGGCGGCAAGCAAGAGTGCTGGGTGAGCCGTGCTTTGCAGGATGAAGCTGGCGGACCTATGCCAGCAGGCCCGTCGGAATCAGGGCAATACTCATTCTAGATCCATCCTTCTTTCCATTCTTTACCCAGCTTTCTGACCTGCTGCCCTTTTGCACTGACTGTAATTTAATGTCTTTTGATATTCTTTTGGCAGTACAAGAGCTTCTGAAATGTGTCAGGCTATTTTAGTTTGCCAGGGATTTCAAGTGTACTTCCTATAGTATACTAGTGCCCAGAACATTTTGAATGATGAGATGACCTTGTTAGCCTTCTGGGTATTTTAATTAGCCTACATCTCATAAGATTTTGCTGATCTGCACTTTAAGTAAGTTTGGGAGGCTATAAAACCAGATTTGGTTGCAACGGATACCGTACTATTTATGGGGATTATTTTATTAAACCCTGGCGTAAAAAACAAGGTTAAGAGATATTGGGCAAAATGTGTATGTTGGTTCAGCAAAAACACAGATAGTTTTTGCTTACTCCCCACCCTGTCCACAGTTATTGTTATGTATGCAGGCACCTGCATGGCAACAGCCACCAGGGGGCGTTGGCCTGGACGGTTTTCGGCGGGAAACCCAGTTTCGGCGGGAAACCTAGGGCCAACCTCATTGGCTGTCCGCTTACCTGGCCAGGTATTTAAGGAGGCCAGGTAACCCTCAGTCCCCAGTTCAATACCCCTTTCTAATAAAGACCTGAACTCACACACCAGCTGGCGTCTCTTCCTTGCGTCGGATCCACTACACAATAGTGGCGACGAAGGTGGGATCGCTGCCGACCAAGAGCTGAAGTCACTGGGGAAACGCTCCGCGAGCTGAAGGGAAAGGCATTTTCCTTCTTCCCCCCCATGACCGCCAGCCGACCCGGCAACGCCAAGCGCCACATCTGCAACCCAGACCGAAACCGCCGCCATGGCTAGAGCCGGACAACCCCGTGGGTTCGAGACCCGCCACCCCGAGACCTGGACCCGTTACCTGGCTCACGTTGAACTGTACATGCGGTTAAACCAGATATCAGAGGACGGTGCAAAGGCGGCCGCCCTGCTTTACCTCGGGGGGCCAGCATTGCTGGAAGTCGCCGCAAATCTGTTCCCCCAGGCCATTAGCACTGTCGCGTACCAAGACCTCGTGGCCAGACGCAACGCCCACTTCAAGGCCCGGCGCTCCAAGGTGGCCGCGCGGTCACAATTTGAAAAAAGGGACCAGCGCCCCAATGAGACTGGTGCCGACTTCCTCGCCACCCTGTGGGAAGCTGCCGTCGCCTGCAGGTTCACGAACTTGGAAGAGCAGCTACGGGACCGGCTGATCTGCGGCCTACGAGACAGGCGGCTGCAGGAGCGCCTGTTCAAGAGAGAGGTCTCTCTCCAGGAAGCCGAGGACGCCATCCTAGCCCACGAAGCGGCCTGCGGGGCCGTCCAAGCCTGCCAGGGAAACCGGTCCGGAAACCAGGCGACCAGCATCCACCGGCAAGAGGCCACAGAGGAGGACGACCTGAGCATCGACCTCCTCCAGCGGAAGTCAACCCCCGACCAGTGAGCCAGACGCCCAGACAGGCCAAGGCTTCCCAGCAACACCGCCATTCCTCAGAGGTGCGCAGGGTGTGGTGGGAACCACGTGCGCAGCCTCTGCAAGTTCCGGTCCACCACGTGTCGGGCCTGCAAAAAAACAGGCCACATAGCCACGGTCTGCCGTAGCCACCGCCCCCGAGAAGAGATCCACGAGCTGCAGCCGGAGGAACGGCCGTTCAAAGGTACTGGGGCCCCTACCAAAACACAGATTGGCTATGTCGAGAGCTGGCTGGCCATTAACCACACGGGTAGCCACCGGCTGCTCAAACCCAAAATTAGGTTAACAATCCGCTTGCAAGGTGTTCCTTGCAGCATGGAGCTCGACTCCGGATCAGCGGTCTTGATTATTTCAGAGACCCTTAATTACATAACTAGCCGGAGCAAGCAGCGGATTAAATTACGGCCTACTAAATTAACCCTGACCGATTTCCAGAATTCGCCGGTCAAGGTGAAGGGGGAGGCGACCGTCTCAGTGGGGTTTAAGGGTCGTGAAGGGCACCTGGACGTTGTAGTGGTAAAGGGCCACAGAGCCAGTTTGGTCGGCCTAGACTGGTTCGAGGCCGTGGGAATCACAGTCACCGGGATCCACCGGATCCAGGGGGACTCCGTCGAGGCCGTCTGCCGGGAGTTCGCAGACGTCTTTGACGGGTCGTTGGGAAAGTACACCGGGGCCCCCATATCGTTCAAGTTTAACTCGAACGAGCCCATTAGGGTCCGGCCGCGGCGAGTCCCTTTTGCGCTCAAACACAAAATCGAGCGCGAACTAGACAAGCTGGTGGCCCAGGGAATCTTAGAGCCCGTAGATGGAGGGGAGTGGGAAACCCCCATCGTAACCCCCCTCAAATCCAACAGGGAAATAAGGATCTGCGCCGACTATAAGTGTTCGGTGAACCGCGCCCTAAACCCGCACACTTACCCGGTCCCCACGGTCAGCCACGTTCTCGCTTCCCTCCAAGGCGGCGCCATCTTTGCAAGGCTTGATCTTGCGCAGGCGTACCAGCAACTCATGGTCACTAGGGAAACAGCTGACATTCAAACCATAGTAACACACTGGGGGGCGTTCCGGGTGAACAGGCTGCAGTTTGGAGTCAGCGTTGCTCCCGGCATTTTCCAGGAGGTTATGGAAAAAACACTCAAGGGCATTCCAGGAGTCTGCCCCTATTTTGATGACATCCTGGTCGCAGGAGCATCAGCAGAGGAACTGGCTGGTAGGCTCAGGGAGGTGCTGTCAAGGCTGCGCACAGCTGGTCTCAAACTCAAAAGGGAAAAATGCAGCATAGGCGTTCCTTCCACAGAATTCTTGGGGTTCAGAGTAGACGCCAGGGGAATACACCCCACAGAATCCAAGGTGAGGGCCATCAAACTAGCACCCACACCCAAGAACAAAGCAGAGCTTCAGGCATTCCTGGGTCTGCTGAATTTCTCTCATACATTCCTCCCACACAAGGCAGCCATCGCTGAACCGCTCCACAGGTTGTTAGACAAGCAGGCAACATGGGCCTGGACGGCCACCCATGACCAGAGTTTCAAGGCCCTGAAAGCATTACTGTCGGATAAGTCCACAGTAACCCATTTCATCGAGTCCAAGCCCATTTGCATCGCCTGCAATGCATCCCCTTACGGTGTGGGCGCTGTTCTCAGTCACCTTGAGCCCAACGGGGCACAAATCCCCATAGCCTACTATTCCAGGACACTGTCTGGAGCAGAAAGAAACTACGTCCAAATTGACAAAGAAGCCCTGGCAATTGTGGCAGGAATCAAGAAATTCCACGATTACTTATATGGCAGGGAGTTCACTGTCTTCACGGACCACAAACCACTCCTGGGCCTGTTCACAACTGACAGACAGACCCCCCAAATTCTGTCCCCCAGGATGCTCCGGTGGTCCATCTTCCTTGCAGCCTACAATTGCAAGCTGGTGCACAAGCCAGGGAAGGAGATGGGCCACGCAGACGGTCTAAGTAGGCTCCCTTTAGACACACAGAATCCAGACCCAGCACCAGCCACACAGATCCTAGCCCTGCAGGAACTACCCGAGTGTCCAGTTCTTGCCAAGGACATTGCCAGCCACACAGCCACAGACAACATCATGGGCAGGGTGCACTCATGGGTTTGCACAGGGTGGCAGGACAAATCCCCAGGAC
Organism: Vipera ursinii; assembly: GCF_947247035.1. Lineage (NCBI taxonomy): Eukaryota > Metazoa > Chordata > Lepidosauria > Squamata > Viperidae > Vipera > Vipera ursinii. Next base: position 208,021,763 of record NC_139512.1, read on the forward strand.
CAGAGTTTCAGGCCTATTTCATTAGACGCGACGAGATCTCCACACACAAGGGGTGCCTTCTCTGGGGCAGCAGGGTCATTATTCCACCCGCACTACGGGCCAGGGTATTGGATTCCTTACACGAAGGACACCCAGGGGTGGTCAGGATGAAGGCCCTGGCTAGGAGCTACCTCTGGTGGCCGGGGTTGGACAAGGAAATCGAGGATCGGGTCAAGGCCTGTTACACATGCCAGAGATCCAGGCCAGAAACGCTACACACACCAGTACACCGGTGGGAGGCCACAAACACACCATGGTCCCGCATCCACATTGACTATGCGGGGCCATTCCAGGGCCAATTATTTTTGGTAGTGGTGGACAGTCACTCCAAGTGGTTAGAGGAAGTCCCTGTTCCCAACATGACCTCAGGGAGGACAATCCAAGTGCTCAGAGCTCTCTTTGCCACACACGGCCTCCCCGACGTAATTGTGTCTGATAACGGGCCTCAGTTTACCGCTACTGATTTCCAGGCGTTCTTGAAGGCGAACTGGATTAGGCACGCCACCTCCGTGCCCTTCCATCCATCAACCAACGGGCAGGCAGAACGGATGGTAAGGACGACCAAAGACGCACTCCGGCGTATCATCAGCGGGGACTAGCATCACAGACTGGCGAAATTCTTACTCGCCCAACACACAACACCATGCATGGCTACCGGGAAGAGCCCAGCAGAACTGCGATGGGGACGGCGCCTCATCACCAAGCTGGACCGTCTACACCCAGACCAGGTAGCAGCCGAGACCGGAAGACCATCGTCACCATCATCACCATCACCACCAGCATCACCATTGCCAGCATCACCCACTCACAGGATTCTCAACGTGGGGGACCTGGTCTGGGCAAGGAACTACGGGGCTGGGCATCCATGGGTTCCGGGGACAGTGGTCGAGAAAACAGGACCCCTCTCGTACATTGTGGGGGTGGAGGGGGACAGACGCATAAGGCGACACATCGATCAGCTCAGAGGAAGGGTCCCTGAGCGCATCACACACGTCCCTGAGCACGACACACACGCCCAACAGGAGAACCACACTCCAGGAGAGGTCAACCCAGCCGGGGATGTCACAGAGCAGGGACCAGAGGAGGAGGACTTTCTGATCCCAGCTCCCTGCAGCCCTGCACAAAGGCCTCAAGAACCCACGGTCCAAGCCCAGGGGCCAACCACACCCAGACAATCAACCCGACGACACAGGTCACCTGCCTACCTGTCGGACTATGTGTGCAAGTGACCCACACACAGGGACATCGTTGTTGTTTTTTATATATATAGTTATAGTTATAGTAGTTGCAAGTTGTTGTTGTTATGTGGTTCTTCTCTAAGGGTGGAGGGGTGTTATGTATGCAGGCACCTGCATGGCAACAGCCACCAGGGGGCATTGGCCTGGACGGTTTTTGGTGGGAAACCCAGTTTCGGCGGGAAACCTAGGGCCAACCTCATTGGCTGTCCGCTTACCTGGCCAGGTATTTAAGGAGGCCAGGTAACCCTCAGTCCCCAGTTCACTACCCCCTTCTAATAAAGACCTGAACTCACACACCGCCTGGCGTCTGTTCCTTGCGTCGGACCCACTACACAATAGTTATATCTTATTTAATAACACTGAGATAAATCCAAACATATAAATACCCTGCAATATCTTTAGAATAACTTCATAATTTTTCCAGATTCTCCACTACTCTGGACTCTATTAAATTATTGTAAAATGACTCAACTTCCCTTCCTTCTGAACTGAGAGTTTAATTTCACAATATTTGCATCGTTATACTCCTGAAATCCATAAGCAGAAACTAAGCCCCATTGGGAAGGGTGATTTACTGCAAACTCATTTTGTAAGAAGTGTGCTTCTGATATTCTATCTTTGTGCATATTAAATATGCATCCAATTTTGAAACTGTCTTATAAAATGTATTTGTTTATATGGGTGAAGTAAGAATGATTGAACACTGTAACCTATAGGGTGTAGCTGTGGAATAAGATATTTGCTTGGTTTGATTGTAATTGCAAAATTCTGTGATTCTACTTCATCACAATTCTTAACATAGGCTAGATTGTGAAAGGCATAATTTTGCCCTGATGAAATGTTATGAGACAACAGGAAATACAAACCGGTTATGTACATAGAACATGCCACAGAGGCATCTTATAAATGTCAGACACAATAAGAATATCACCTCCGCCACAACTTCATTGAGCTGAACTTATAGAAGCAAATGAAGAGACTACTTGATCACTGAGTCAATTCTTATAACTTAAATCGATAATGTGTGAAGTTAGCTCACTATAAATCTTAATTAACTAAGACAGCTGGTAAATTTACGTGCTGCTCTTGTAATTCTTCTAGCCTAACGACAACATTTTACTATTAGGCTTCTCAGAACCAGGGCAGAATTTATAATCTTTTATCTGAATTTTTATCTCAATTAAGATCAACTGCTAGCAAAGTAACTAACCAGAGAAAGTTGCTCCAATAAATATTTACTGACATTTGCACAGCCAGCACTGATCTAGTGTAGCTCCTCTCAGTACACCATGTTCATAAGCCAGTTATGTAATCAGCATGCAAAGCTCAGAACTTTCTTTCTTTTTTTTTGCTTAAGAAGCATGATTTGTTTTTGTTTTTGTTTAAAAAACCCCTGAATTAAATTTTGGGAGGCATATCTCACCCAATACCAATCCTTCTAGCTATTCTTTGTGTTATTCTGGCAACAAATATGAGTCTTTTAATTTTAATCAGACACAGCAATCAGATGACGAAACTGAATATTTTTTATGCACATTTGCATGTTCTTTGCTCTCATCTAGATTTGAAAAGGCACCATTTGATTTAAAAGTGCTTTATTGAAAAATAAAAGGAAAAGCAGGAGTTTCATAAATTCTGCTATACCCTTACCTGTGCTCTGACTGAGGGATCTTTTTTAATCCACTTTATCACTGTTTCGTAAACCAGTTCTTCCGTTTTTGTGTTTAGGCTGTCATTTGACATATAGGAAATGACGTCATCCTTTGAGATATTAAGAATCTCTTCTTGATTTGCCACCTCTGGGAAAATCTGCAGGGCGTAGGCCTTCGCCATATTGTATAGTTCGCTGCACTGCATTGCTTCAGCCATGGCTAATATTCCTAAGCAATTGCTAGCAGTCAACTGTTTTTCTAAAAAGAACGTAAGAAACAAAAGGTATAGGACAGGACTTCCATTTTCTTGACCAATATTATTACATGCCACAGGTCACAAATATGTACCATGATGATGGTTGTTACTCATTGTACATATAGCTTGTCTGTCATTTCTTGATTCTGACTGTTATAAATAGCAATAGAATTTAGACTTATATACTGCTTCATAGTATATAAGCAGTTTATAGGGTCAGTATATTACTCCCAACAATCTGGGTCCTCATTTTACCGACCTCAGAAGGGTGGAAGGCTGAATCAACATTGAGCTGGTGAGGATCGAATTCCTGGCAGTGAACAGAGTTAGCATGCCATACTGCAGTATAACCACTGCAGTATGGCAGTGCCACCACGGCTTATGCCATCTGAAATCTCAAAGGGGGGTTGGGGATGAAGGATTTTGCCTCAAGTATTGAAAACACAGCAAGATAAACACCAGCTTCTATCAAATGTGCATAATAAGAGTAATAATATAAATACAAAATGAGCCCAGCATATTTAAATGGTAATGTTACCAAGAGGGGGCATGAACAGCCAAGAGTAGGGCTGTGTAGATATGGCAGTTCCACAAGAGCATTAAAAGGTACAGAAGCTAGCAGTTAGATATAGAATTCAACATCTTGAGAATCTTAGATTTCATTTTTTTCCAAACATTTATTATTATGATGGTTCCAGAAACTGGAGAAGTTAGAGCACTTAAGGATATTACTTCTTCCACCTACCCACACCATACTGCAACAGTGACTTTGCAGCTGTTCCCCAATTAAAACTCAAGGATTTGGGATTAAACAATTTTTGAAATTAATTGCATAAATAATAGTAAGTCCTCTGAAAAAGATTAAAATAAGTAAATGCTTAGAAAAAGATCCTCCAGGAGTCTTAAGAGTGTCACCCCAGAGGGAAAAAAAATCTGAAAGTAAAGATATTTCAAAGGGAAGAGAATACAATCTGAATCCCATTTTCATCAGGATAAATAAAGATCTACTTTTACTGGGGGGGGGGAATCCTGTTGTGGGGGAAATTTCTTATGAGAAAGGCAGATTTTCAGTGGAAAATCAAAAATATCTCTTTTTACATTAAGGATCTATCTTTATATATATAGTCCACTGGGTCAATTAGAAATCACCAAGCAGGCAGCTTCCTGTAATTTAAGGCAAAATGTGCCCTCAACGCTACATGGTGGGAAACTAACCCAAGTGTATCCCAAGGAATTAAGTGACAGAGAGCTGCAACTATCTTTTCCAGAAAGCTTGGTTCTTTCTAAAATGGAAACCAACTGGACAAAGTTGTCTAAGGATATAAGAGATACGGGTTCAGTTAACCACAGCGACAAAATCTGAATAAATGAATAACTGTATTTTTGTACAATGTATCAGGACATTGATGACTTCGAGGTTTTGAACTGGTCTTGCATGACATGTACTACTAAAATTCTCCTGTCTGTTCGTCTGTTTGTAACCTTCAATTAATCCAAATGGTGCATCATAGCACCAACATTTTCGAATCAAGGTACCTCAAATTTGCTAACTCAAAGGACATGCACAAATCTGGGATCCTTTCTTTAAATTTAAACAATCTTCACACCAGTTGTACTGTGGCTGCCACAGCACTGTCACATTGCCATGGCCAACTATGGTCATGTGATCATAATTTCTGATTCTCACAAGCAAAGTCAACAGAGAAGGAAGTCAGAAAACACTCTGTTTTTTTGTTTTTGTTTTTGCCCAGCTATGGTTATTCTGTTGATCTGTTTAGATAAGTAAATATCTCTGAAACAGTGACTCAAAAAGTTATGGGTTGTCTAGTTTGTTTCTAATGCTTAGGCTGTCATATTATGGTAGTAAAACAAGTTCCATTTGGAAAGGGCTTTTTGTGTACATAGCACTGGCAAAGATTTTTTGGACAGAACTTCAGGCATCATATTTAAATAGTATCTTACTAGTCTTCATGTTTGCTAATGATTTTTAAGTGTTAAAAATATTTTGAAATCTATATCACTCTTAAACTAATAAAACCCAGTTCTCTTGAACAATTCTTATTCTCAAAGGATCAGATGGAGATATAACGCTTCCAATTTCTCAAGCGTTTGCTTTAGAAACTTACTCTTAGTTTCTTTTGTTTTACTGCTTCTTTAACCTGTCTGCTTACTAATGATTAAGCTTTATATCAGAACTCTTAATGCTGATTAATGATAGTCCAGGTATAAAAGCATCCCATCACCCAGGATTTAAAATAAAGAAGTAGTTGAAACTGAACTGTTATAGTCTTCATGGCAGCTGGTGTTAGGGCCAACAGAATGCTTCATCATGTTCAGACAGGTGGAAGGAATACATGTAGACAGGTTGAGACTTCATCACTCACTGACAATCTGCTAACCATGGTTAAAATGTCTCAGAAAACCACATCTTCGCTAATCCAAAGATATGAAATGAAAGGGAGGTTCAGTCATGGTGCCAAATCAGAATTTGGGCATGGCTTAACATCATGAACCAAACCAGCTCTTAAATATTAGTTAAGTATGGATTATGACATATGGCACCATGCAAATCTATCCAACTGTGTTTTATTCAGCACATCTTGATAAAAATGTGGCTTAGCATGATATGCAAACTCAAGATTCTTCAGTCTGAATGGCTGACAAGCAGAGGTAATTGCAGCTGTGTTGGTCCACAAGCAGCAATATAATTTAATCATTTTTTCCCTTCATCACCAACGAGGACAGAATTATAAATTCTGCTGTATACTTTGATTCCTTATTCATATCATGTTCTTTCTTGCCTGGTGCTGTATTCAGCTGTACTATATTGCACGTTTTCATGGGAAAGCACTGTATTTAGAAATCGTATTACATTCCCCCCTGTGTATCTGCTTATTTTATTTCCAAAATAATAATAATAATAAAAACACATTAAAAATCACCCACAACTCAGCAAAGAAAATAGAGAACTGCTCTAAATATTCTTTTCAATCTCTAGGTTACTTAAAGCCATCTAAAAGAAAATGGAAGAGGAGAGGAAGAGGAATACAAATTCAAACAGAAAATTAATCCCTAAGCCAATTTGCCTCTGTAACAGTGAGAAGACCTAACTAGTTTTTCCATTAGTGTCTCTCAGAAGAACACTGGAAATAGTGCTTTAAAGTAATGCAATGTTTATGATAAAATGAAAAATGAGTCCAGCTAAAATGCTTCTCTCTAAACTTTTCATACAGCAACCTGTTTCTGCAACTCAATCCAGCAAGGGCTATAAATCAAAAGAAGCAATTATATTTTATGAATTCTCCAAATGAGAACGCAAGCCTTTAGTTCCTCATATATAATGAAACTTGCAGCCAAGTCTCCCAATTGCATAACTATAACACAGTTCACTGAATTCAAATATTAAGTATTGGAAAAGGAAAGTTTCACATTGATTTAGTGGAAATAAATATATTGTGTTGTAATAGCTGAATCTTTAGAGATAATGTGTACTGATATATTTGTGGGCTATTATAAAATCTATAAAATCTATTAAAACATGCTGGAGCACAGTTATTAAATCCACACTAGGTCGGCAGATGCTATGAAATATCCACCTTTAAACTCTATGAATAAAAACTGGACCAAACAAATGCAGAGAAATCAGAAAGCACAAATGCCTTGAGCCCTATTTGGGCATTAGTGAATCCAGAATGCTCCCTTCATGAGCCCTCCAGATGAATCTTTCTGCAACTAGGGTGACTGTAATAATGTTGGTGGGGCAGAAGTGGGAAATGATTCAAGCCCCCCCAAAAGGAGAGCAAGGTTTCTTGCCTTTGCCATAATCTAGGGGTTGCAATCATAAATAGCAAGTAAACAGGGAAAAGATGTGATAGGAAAATGCTGGATTCCATTTTGTTTGTAGCATTGTCACCAAAAGTTCAAGTGGGTGGGGTGACGAATCCCAAATTCGGAGTGCTTTTTAATTCCACAGTTATTCTGAATTATGATAAAAAGTTCACCGGGACACATGAATGATTCCTTTTCTGTTCCATCTGCTGGCATTTCTAAAGGCAGTTGTTCTAGGGCTCTATTCTTCTTTGATAAATGTAAAATGCTACAGTTCATATAGAATCCTAGAGGAGCTGAAAGGCAAAACAGAAGCTGAAATAGCATCAATACTTACCTAGAAAAGAGACACAGACTTTGCAGAATGTATGAAACTGGAATTTGCTGGCAGCCTCGAGAAGGGTTTTGGCGTTGGCAGAGTCTATTACTAAGGAACCTGTATAAACAAATTCCAGCAGCAGTTCCAGAACATCCGCTGTGAGATTTGATAATTCCAGCTCCAGCTTCTCGCTGCTTCTGCTACTGTCCCGGGGTGACCTAGCAACAGCAGACAACGAAATTCTTACAGGACATTAACTTTCCCCTAACGGTTGTCACTTACTGATGCCCAGAAAATCAATATTATAAATTGACTGACATAGACTCTTCTTGTTTTTGTTTAAGAATAAAAAAAATACTGTATCTTAGAGAACAGATGAACTTAAAAGGGTTTTATTACTGGATCTGAAAGAGAAAAATCTGCACATTCAAAAAAATCAGTTTATTGCTACTCTGCATATTCATGCAAAAAAATCGCAAACCAACGAAATGAACAAAAATTAAGAACAAAATCAGCCAACATTAATGAAAATATGGAATAGGATTAAGTTTCAAAGGGAAGCAATACATTTTTATGTTTACAGTTCGCATCTCTCCATCACTGAATAACAAAACCAAGCAGGAGAACAATAAACCCTGCTTTGTAAATGAACACCTTATCTCTTTTTGTTCCCAGGAGCTGCATCCTTCATAAAATACATGGAATTATATCGCCAAATAGAAAGTAATAGCAAAATGGAGCTTAAAAATTCTTAGCTTCGTATTCTCAAGGCTGCAGGCAATTTGAAAATAATCTGTACATTTGGTATAGATACATTAGTTGACCCTAAAAATATATTGTTCCCTTTAAGGCGCTTAAAAAAAAAATAGAGGAAGGAAGGAGACCCCTCATGGTATTGCTTTGAAAACTAAATACAAGACGAGATAGACAGACAAAATGGTTAGAGCAAAGGAGGGACGGGGGTGGAACAACGACCAGCTCTGCCACAGCCAGCCAGCAGCCATCCTCTCGAAGTCTCATGACTGTGGCCTACCGCTTTTTCCTGCGTAAAGTGCTAAACAATTGAGTGATCAAAAATAGCGCCTGCATTTCAAGTGTGCATTAGTGCTTGTGAACTTATTAGACAAAAAATAGATACATGGGGAGGGTGTTGGGGTGGGGGGGGGAAGGGCCCAGTTCCTAACGGCTGGCACATGGACATGGCTGCTGCAAAATGCTAAAGTTGGGTTATACCTGAAAGACAAAATAAAACAAAAAGCATTTGGTAATGTCAAGAAAAGGGGAGGAAAGTCTGTTAGCATAGGAAAGCAAACGCCTTTGAAATGGTTAGAGCCATCAGCACCTTCTTACAGAAGCCTTAATTGGTTTTAATGTGGGTTCAAGTCCGGGTGCTCTGCCATTGAAACCTGTGTCGGAATTAACACCCACATTTATATCAGCTTTCAGCAGCTCTCACGTCTCCCAATCATTACAACAATTATTTTATTTATTAACCCACCTTTATTATTTTTATAAATAAGTCAGCAAACATACCTAATATTCCTTTCTCCTCCTATTTTCCCCACAACCACCACCCTGTGAGGCGAATTGGTCTGAGAGAGTGAGAGAGAATGACTGGCCCAAAGTCGTCCAGCTGGCTTCCATGCCTAAGGCAGGACTAGAATTCGCAGTCGGCTGGTGCCTTAACCACTAGACCTAGCACACTGCTAGGATTCCTATTTAAGACAACTCTGCTCTGATGCTACCAAAGTTTCAATACCTCAACTTGAGAATATAGTGTATACTCAGTAATATTGGCATCTTTACAAATATGGTAGCATTTTACCTGGGTAAAAACCTTACAAATTTTCCTATGAAATTTATGTAAGTTGCAGAAAACAAAGCACAGAATTGTGCACTTGGGTACTACTGCATATGGTTCACATCTGGCTTCAATTACTCAATAACTTTGTTGCTTCAGTTTGTGTGAAAGTCTCTTTCACCTCCCTATGTGTCTTTTTCTCACTGGTACTATATTGTTATTGATGAGGATGTGCTTACTCATTCCATCATCCATTGCTTCTATGCTGAAGAACACAGCAACAAGTCTAATAGCTAGCAGTTGAATCTGGTAAGGAGGCAGCATTTTTTTCCACTTGCTTAAAGGGGAAAATCATAGAAGGGAAAAACTCACTATCTGCAAAAGCCAGAGAAAGTGCAAGGTAGAACGTGAATCTGGCTGAGGGTATTTCTGTCCATGCTTTTGTCACAAGATATAATATTTATATATGCTAATTGTATCAATAGTTCTGCAAGTGATTAATCATACTCAGTTCTCCCTGGAGACAACAGAAAGGTAAAAGCATTAAAAACTTGTTAATAGCTTTAACCACTATTAGATTTTTTAAAAAACAAAACAAAACAAAAACCCAATATTGGAGACAATTCCAGATTGTTATTTCTCTCTGGAATAATTTTGTAATGATCTCTTCTCTTCATAATATACCAAGCAATAAATGGCTGTTCTAATTGATTAAGCACCAAAACAAAGCTAAGGTGTTCAATCAATCACAAAAGCTGCTCGTGGAGAGCTATAATACCCAGCAGAGATTTATTGATCTAACATGACTTGCCAGAAATGGAAAAGAAAATTATATCCTTTTCTTTCTTCTGGTGACAACTTAATATTGGCAAGATGAGGTAATGGAGCTGCTGTGTGGCACACAGATCAGGGTACTCTGCATGACAACAAAGTTCTTGACCCAATCAGCAAAACAAATTACATTAAAACTAATACATTTTAAAAAAGGCAAGCAAAGACACAAAGAACAAATATGGCTTCCATGAAGATGGACAGCCTTGAACAAAGTTAAACAAGAGGGTAGATGGATTTAGATCATGGATTTCCTGTGAGATAAGCAAAAGGCTATAAACCCACCCAAGCGATGGACTGAGTAGATTAACTTCTATAACTAGACAAACAACATCTCCCATTCCCACTAAAACTCATCAATAAAGGAGAATATTAGTATTAGGGTTGAAATGAGGGGTCCTTGGTGCTCTCTGAGCTTGGTTGTTTTCTTGCAGACATTTCATTACTCCAACTAGGTAACATCATCAGTGCTCACTCAGCAACTTCAGCACTGATGACATTACCTGATTTGAGTAGGTAAATGTTTTCAAGAAAGCAACCAAGCTCAGAAATCACCAAGGTTCCCCCCCCATTAAAACCTATCTGGTAAACTGCAACAAGCAAGGACTGATTAGTTAGCATCAACTGCTGTTCCCTCTCTCATGCCAAGGAAAGAAATCTGTTCTTCCAAGGCTGCTCATATTGTTTTGGAAACAAAGGCCAAAAAAACAAACAAAGCCCTCAAATCCACTGCACAAGAAGGTGCTTCACTCTGCTTAATGGAAGGATCTATCCTGAAAGTAAAAAAAAAAGATGACAAAATACACTTAGGATACAATAGAGCAGGGGTCGGCAACCCGAAAAAGGAAAAGAGCCACTGGGAACCGGTTCCATCACACATAAAAAAAGTGGGAGCCGCGTGCGTGTGCCCATGCACGTGCAAAAAAGTTTCTTGCGCATGCGCGGACGCGTGCGGTTGCTTTTTTTTTTATGTGTGATGGAACCGGTTCCCGGTTGCGCGACGGCAACGACCCGTCTGCAAAGCTGCCGAAAGCGGCAGCTTTGCAGATGGGTTCGGCAGCTTTCGCAACAAGCGGGGCCGCTGCCCGTTCGTGCGGAGGTACGGAGACCTGCCGACGTTTGGGGAGGTTTGGGGAGGTGCGCGCGCACTCTCCAAACCGCCGCCATCCCATTTGCACAGCTGCCGTGAACGCGGCAGGTCTCCGGACGGGACGGCGGCGGCTTGGAGAGGTGCGTGCGCACCTCCACCCTTCGGAAAGGTGCGCGCGCACCTCTCGGAACGGGCGGTGCCACTCTCCATTTGGAGAGGTGCGCGCGCACCACTGCCCGTTCGAAGAGGTGCGCGCGCACCGGGCGGCTGGGAGCCGCAGGAGACGGCTCAAAGAGCCGCATGCGGCTCCAGAGCTGTGGGTTGCCGACCCGTGCAATAGAGGCATTGAAATGGCCTCCAACTACCTCAGATATATGTGAGATCTTGATGGACAGCTCAGGAATCTCTGAACCCCCTCTTTGAGTGAATTGTGGCAAATATACAAGTTTTCATAATCTGTATTGCATTTAATTGTAGGAGGTTCCAACAGTTCCCTAACTCATTTGGTACACATAATGGGTACCCATCTATAGAATTGTTTTTCACTAAATAAGAAACTGGGTGCAAGGAGAATATTTTTTTTTCTTAACACTGAAAAATCACCTGTTCTTTCTGGCTACAATTTTTGGAGCAATTTAACCAGCTTTTGCCTAAATACATTCTCTCTCACGTATATAAAACACACAACAGCCTGTGGTTGGAACAAAGATGACATTTCTTATTGCTTAAGAGGGCTTCTGTCCCTATAAAATAGGGATCTCCAAACTCGGCAACTTTAAGACTTGTGGACTTCAGCTCCCACAATTCCCCAGCTTCCTGGGGAATTGAATTCTGGGAGTTGAAGTCCATAAGTCTTAAAGTTGCCAAGTTTGGAGACCCATGCTATAAAACAAGAATGTGCAATATATTTCAGACTGAAATCTGCACCTGAGTAGCATACCAAGACCCATGCTGCTTACAGTAGGAAATGACCGAGGCAGGATACCTTTATGAAGCTAGGGAAGAAAACAAACATTATAATATTGTTTCATTTTACTCAAATTAAATACAGTAGAAAAGAAGACAGGTAGCTCAGGAACTGTGAAGTCCCCGGTACCCTCAGAGAGCACCACTGATCCCACAATTAAATACAGTTAATACTGTATAATTGTTCCTCAGGTTCTTTAATGACACTCTCCGTCTGCCAAATAAAAAATTAGTTTGGCAACAAATTATGGTGGAAAGGGACTAGGATTAGGGTTATAGCTATATTTCCTTGACTCTCTGTGATTTCCTGAGGCTGCTGAAACAATCAAAGGCTGCAATTGCTGAGAATAATCATATTTAAAGAGGGGAAGGTTGCATTAGCAATTAAGTATTTCTATGGAAAGGAGTAAATTGGGTTATGCGTTGTCAAAATTTAGGGTAAAATTTAGGGATGTATATAATAAATTGCAACACCCCCCCCCCAAAAAAAGAGAGAAGGCAATTAAAACTTTCAAGTGGTGCATATGATACTGCACCTGAAATGCTATATGTAGTACGAAGTGTAAAAATGTGCATTTGTTCAATTTTATGTATTACTGGAGGTTGGCTGGAATACATTTTAGAAATCAGTAAATACTTAAAACTGTATGGTGTATTAGTTTTCCCCCCTTCTTCCTGAAAGTTTAAATAGAATGATGTCATTTATTGATCCAGTAATCACTGCTCACATTATAAAGGTCACACTGTGGCAGAAAATCAATAACTTTCCCTAACAATTCATGGGGGATTTTTTTTGCTTCCAAAGAATAATGTCTAATAATTAATGATTTTTGTCTTTTTTTTATCAGCCTAGCATTGGAAAATGGATGCACTGAATAGTTTGGTCAGGCCTTATAAAGATATTAGGAAGTCATTAGAACTACTCAAGGTATATCAGGGGCCACCAAATTTGTTCAAGTTAGTATTAAAGGAGGAAGCGAGCTTTTTAGCATCTAACTTTTATGAGGTTTATGAGTGAATGATTCCAGAATTAGGACATATAGCTCAGAAGAACTATACCAGCAAGAATCAAGAAAGGGAAGCTTTTCTGTATTCCTGCTATAAAACAAATTTTTAATTGTATAAAAATAATAGATATATATATATCAACCCCCCCACACACACATGCACACTCCTTACCTATTAGAGTTCTATTACTTAAAGACCCATCTATCCCTAGGAATAAATTATGAAGCAAATATTTGACCCTGGGAGAAGGTACAGGTGCTATCAAGGGTTGCACATGGAACTATATCCATGTCTCCACCACAGTCTGTCAAGTACTATTTTGCCTTTGAAGGCAAATGTTACATAGCTATATTACTCGCTTAGTTAATTATAAATACAGGCAGAATCATAAAATGAAGTAGCATATCAAAATGGGTTTTCAGTGTAAACATGGGATGATTAATGAAATTAATCATCCCATAAAATTTTTGTTGTTGTTAGTTGCAAAGTCGTGTCTGACCCATCGCGACCTTATGGACAACATTCCTCCAGGCCTTCCTGTCCTCTACCATCTTCTGGAGTCCATTTAAGCTCACGCCTACTGCTTCAGTGACTCCATCCAGCCACCTCATTCTCTGTCATCCCCTTCTTCTCTTGCCCTCAATCTTTCCCCGCATTAGGCTCTTCCCCAGTGAGTCCTTCCTTCTCATTAGGCAGCCAAAGTATTTGAGTTTCCACTTCAGGATCTGGCCTTCTAAAGAGCAGTCAGGGTTGATCTCCTCTAGGACTGACCAGTTTGAACGCCTTGCAGTCCAAGGGACTCACAGGAGTATTTTATTACTTGATTTGAAGATGAAAGGAGAAAAATATTACGATCTAAGAAAGCATGTTTCCCAATAATCTTAATTTTTAAACTGCTTTTGTTATCTCATTCGGACATACATTCCTCATCCTTTAAAACCTCCACAAATGGTCAATTTTTATAGAGTGTGCGCATGCGCACACATTGTCATCAAAACATTTCACTGACATTGTTTGGTTAAAGTATTTTATTTTATGATATGATGGTGTAAAGTTCCTTCAAAGCCAAAGCTGCTTTCAGAAATTTTAGTTTATAGACAGGATTTGCGCATAGCCTCCATCTACCCCCGTAGGGCTAAACTTCATAGATTTCATTACACCTGCTAACCATATTTATTTTGGCTGATTAACCATCTGATTGTATTTTGAAGGCTGGCAATATTCTTTTTTCAAATTCACATTACATATGGAAAGCTATCTATACATATTATAGACAGCTGTCTGCTCTCTAGTTACTTGCCTGAGTTATATTAACAAGTCAAAACAAACTCAGGTTGTTCAAAAATGAAGCCATATGCCAGAAGAAGTGGTGTGACTACAGTAATGTGAGATACACAACTCAGAACAATTGTTTCAGCATTTTTCTATCTGAGGAACATAACAGCATTCCCTACAGAGGCAATTTCAAAATTATTGTTAAAATTATTGTTTTGTGGCCAGCAAATTCTTTTGACCGAAAGTTCCATGAAGTTTTGTCGGTCCTGGAAATTATTAGCTGCAGTCCTGTAACCTATTGAAATCTGTTTACAGTGGGTGAGAACACTATTTTAAATACCCCAAACTTGTTTTATTTCTAGTTGGTCAACTAGCCAGCTCTAACTAGAATTAAGCACTTGAACGGTATCTATTTTAATAGGACTGAAATAGTAAAAATTCTTCCAAATTTTGGTTTAACTGGTCTGGCATTTACACCAGACAAGCTATATTCATAAAAAGCTGAGGATAATTAAAAGAATTTGGGTTGGGTTATTTACACTTGTTAAAGCAATAGTTCCAATTCTATGCCTCATTAGCTGGCTTCAAACTTAACTACAGTAAATGATTGTGGCTCACTGGAGGCTATTGAAAAGAGACTAGACCAGGGGTAGGCAACCTCGGCTCTTTTATGACTCCTGGACTTCAACTCCCAGAATTCCTGAGTCAGCATAGCTGACTCAGGAATTCTGGAAGTTGAAGTCCAGGAGTCATAAAAGAGCCGAGGTTGCCTACCCCTGCCACTTGCCTGGAATGGTATAGGTTCTCCTGTTTGAATAGGATGTTGGACTAGAAGACTACCAAGGTCCATTCCAACTGTTATTCTGGCTAGGTACATATTAAAATGCTAAGTAAGAATTAAGTAACCACATAATGGTTCAGGGCATTGTGAAAGCCCAAACAGTCGCTTTTTAGTGCCAAAGGATTATACATTTACAGTTGTTGAAAAATCAAAGTCCTATCATTTTTTAAATATATATATATATATATATATTACACAAAAGTTACTATCCACACAGCAATTACTTATGTTTTCTATTTTGGAGTTGCCAGAAAGAGCCCATTTTTCACAATTACCAAAAATGTCTCTGCTTAACTGCTGGTGGAAATAAATCCCATAACTTAAGATAATAGCAAGTGAGCTAATCAGAAATGTTTTTGAATTTCTACCAGGCATTAAGACATTCTGATATTATAATCAGAATTAAGACATTAAGATATTATAATTTCCTGTTATATTTATTCAATTATGTATTACAGTAGATAGAAAACCTGTCCTTTCAGTATTTATGAGTATTTTATAACAGTTTCAGAAACTTATCTGGCAAACTTTGCACATTTTTTTTAGTTATTTTCAATTCTGCAGATGAATGTATGTACTGCCTCAGGATATGAGGATTTACCAGATCTATTTCAGCTTACTGGAAGGATGAATCTTTTGGCCTATGTTTACATTTGCTCGGTTTTGAGAAAATATCGTTCATTGGTGCAAATCCATGGATCTAATATTTTGCATCAGTAAATTACCCACCACAGTCACTGTCACTCAGTGAAGCAAATCTGGCTTGATGAGAAATACTACGAGATAAACTTAAGCAAATTTAATGCTACAGTTGCTGAGCAAGTATGCTGAACTACAGATCTGCTATTTGGCTAAAACTTTGTGGGGTGGGTGGGGGGATACAATCTTCAAAGCACAGCTTTTAAGAAGCAAAAGAATGAGCCAGTTGTCCTTGGAACAAACTGTTCCTTAAATGGCTTGTCTTTCTTAAAAAACTTACTGAGTAGGCTTCCATAGAATCTGTTTCTAGAGGAACAAAGACAATGGACCAAAGAATAATTGTTGGCCCAAATAAATATGAAAGCATCACCAGAAGCCAGCCTGTCTACTATACTACATAATGGCTCAGTTGGTTACTGAATTAAACAAAAAATATACAACTAAATGCTCCCAAAGATTCAAGGACAGCTAAGAACAGAATATAAAACATAGCAGGAAAGAACAAAGTTGTCATTCTAGACACAAAGCATTTTCTCTGAGGTCTGATCTCTTTTAATCAAATTTACTGCACAATACTAAAAGGTTAGCAACGCAGTTGTTGCTCTACAATTAATTTTCACTCAAAAGTATTTCCCACTCTAAATTATGCAAAAAGTCCAGACACTGCAGTATAGATAAGTATTTGTTCAGTTCAGGCTGAATTTTATTAAGATTTAATCATTCTTCTATATTGAGTAAGTTCCAAGTGAAATAAGAATTCATCAAGTGTCTAATTTACTGAGATCAAACAACTCTCTAATATTTTTATCCGGTTCCTCCAGCTAGACAGTATGGTTGATCAAGCCAGGAAACCTGCATCTTGTTTAAGGATTTTGAATTGGTTCAATTAAAATTTTATGTGAGAGCTTAATTCATGTATTGTTGTTAATTCATATACTGTTATTGCTGCTCTTCACGATTTGATCAATATTATTTCATAGGGGTAGTCAGAAACTGTTTATGTCTTCATTGAATTAGGTGTCTCTCCTGCTTTTGCCATTATCTAACAGATGTCAGCTCTCCAATGCCTCTGCCTCCTATGAAGCTGTAGAACACATTAGCATTCTTTACTGAGTTCTGATTCCATGCATTGTTGAAATCAAGATTGCAAAGTCTTGACTATCATCTTATTAACATATGAGTTAAGTGCAACTATTCAGTAGCTTGAGTATTGTTCAGCGCTGCCTTTTAAACATCATATCAATTGATCTTTTTTCCACCATTACTTACAATCAGCATAATGTTTAACTGCATCATCTTGCAAGCTTTTAAACAGTGGTATATTCACATAAACCACTAATTAAACATAGCTGTCTAAAGATCCCATTGGTGGAATGTAGAAAAGCCTATTATGAATCATCAATGTCTCCAGGTTGGGCTGAACAGACCATTGGTGTGACTTAATGGATTCACAGATCTGGCTGCATCTTAATATGATTTGTTTTTGCATCAGTGAAATATGTAGATCCAGATATTTTGCTATATAAGCAAATACTTTCTGACTTTACACTGTACGTATACTTTGTCTCCTTGAAATACTGAGATAACCTTGTCCTCCAGAGATGTTAAAATAGTTGTTTCAAAGTCTTTCCCAAGTCATCTCCATATCATCCCCTCTTCTTCACTTATAAATGATAAATAATCAGGGGGCTTTAGGGAACAATTCATTACATGCAGATTAAAATAACCTGAAACTACTACACATCCAGTTGGTGATCCATATTAGTTGTGCTTTAATACTCAATCTGGTGTTGTCTGACAGTAGCACTGCTGAAGAAAAATGTATTTGGAGCTTAAGACTCCAAAAAGCAACTATACAAATCTTGATGGAATTCTGTTACTACTATTTTAAGGGTATAAAACTAAAGGAGTTAAGTTCAGTGTTAAAAAATATTAAAATACAATCCAGATTCTCATTTTGACACAGAAGTCCAATTTTGATTTTAAAAAGTGTTGGGAATAGTGTTAAAAACTTAAAGACTACCCTTAAGAGTTTGAGATTGAACTAATTTCAAAAGGTGTAAATTGGGGTATGACCCAAATTGAAAAATACGTAGAAATTACTCTCTGGGGACTTTTGCCGGTAAAAGCTTAAAAAGAATAAAATGAGCACAGCTTGAACAAAACAAAACAAAGAGCTTCAGTAAATACAGTAACACTATTTTGAATTTTGCATGTTCTTTGCAGGACCCAGTAAAGTGGAACATAACTTTGTTCTGTTCGGTCTTGATTATTAATGGTTCAACAATGTTTTAAAGCCCTTTTTTTGCAAAAATCCTCAATCTCAGATTGTTGCATCATCCACATAAAGAAACCTGTTAGATGCTTGTCTGCGATTGTCTGCTCTTGCAGGTATATGAAAGTCCTGGCAGTTAATTGATTATGTTAATTAAAACTTGTGATGTAAATATTCCCTATGGAGATAATGCTTTCCCTTTTATTTTCATCTAGGTCCCCAAACAGCCAGAACCAGAAGAGCGTGAGACTCAAGTAAATATATGGTTAGGTCATGAAATCACCTTGCATACCACTGTTAACACTGCAGCATGCCTCACTGCCTATTTACCCATAGCAAAATCAAGCACAGTGATTAGTTTGACATTGCTTGGACAAGATTTGCAGTTCTGTTTTGACTGAATGAAAACCCTAGGAGTAACACTAAACTTTCAAAGGAAGCTGACTGATAAGAATTTGCATCCATAGCTTTAATATTAATGAAATGGATGTCTAATTAATAAATTTCAAGCATAGTCCTCTTGATTTTGAGATGCTAGACTCTGTTTGTTCAACAGGTTAATATAATCCCCTTTGACTCTTCAGAGTAAATATCTTGTATAAATCTTACAAATCTAGTAATTGTTGCAAGGAAGGTCAACCAATGAAAAACTACTATATTCCATAAAATTTTTAAAGGGGCTGAATGTTTAATATAGCAAATTAAAATAATGCAGTACCATCTCAGTGCAATGCACTGTTGCAAAGATACTATTAAGCTTTTAGGAAAGCAAGACAATTTTGCCACTGGTGGTAAAAGGAGCAAAACAAATGATAAACATTTGAATACACAGTTTGATTCATG
The DNA here is from genome assembly GCF_947247035.1 of Vipera ursinii. NCBI lineage: Eukaryota > Metazoa > Chordata > Lepidosauria > Squamata > Viperidae > Vipera > Vipera ursinii. The sequence goes on from NC_139512.1 coordinate 208,040,724, forward strand.
AAATTTACATTCTGCCTGCAGGTTTGTGATCTCTGATGGACCATAGCATATCTAATAAGCGAGAATTTCACTATTCCTTTAAAAAACAAATTCTAAAAGATATATGCACTGTAGCACACTCAGCCCTTTAAACTGGAATCATGTTTTTTAATTACTACTGGCTCCAGATAAATTTTGCGGATATTCTGTTCTGACTGCAGTTAGGTTTAAAGTCTTATCTCCAATTGATACCTTCAGTCCTGCAGGCTCAGTGCAAGACCAATTATCTTCCATGGAAGGAACTGACCTCAATGAATTTCTACAAAGAAACTCATGAATGTGTAGTTTGGGTTTTCCAGAGGTTTGGCAGCTGTAAAGCATCAAATCTAAAAGCCACCTGAAATGTTAAGGAAGAATATGTTCCACTGCTTAACAAATAGAGCATAAAGTAGAATTCTTATCCTGCACTTTCTAAAAGAACATGGAACTATTTTCCATAACACTATTTAAATGAGCTAGCTTTAAAAAAAAAGACATCCCAAGCATTCTCCGGGTACCCACCCAGCTGTAAAAGGAAGAGTACATGTTGTTCTTTCCGCCAAGCTATTGGATCATCTCTCAGATTTTATAACTGGATTAACAGAAGTTGCTTGACATTCCATTGGTTTTAATTCATAACTCAATTCCATTTAAGCTAATCTCTTCTTTCTTTTTTAAATAAGGTAGTGTAAACCTCTTTAATATTCAGTTTTCTAGAACTGCTGGACTAATCTCCATGCTGGCTGGAAACCACAGGACTATGCACCTAAGGCTAGGTCGGTGGAAGTTAGAATAAGGCAGTCATCTAAGCTAACAGACTTTTAGCATCATAAAAAAGGAGTAGTGTTAATTTGTCATTAATATGTTTTTCCTGCCAGGTATGGGGAGAGGTTTTTGTGAGTTTTTCTGCTTTGCTTCCAAAATAACTTGGATGGCTTTGGATACTCTCCAAAGTTCTGACAGCATTTGATACTCCTCTCCCAGATAGCCAAATGTCTTGGTTAATTGTGTTGTGTTCTATGGCTGTTAATTTCGCTGCTAATTTTGTTGTGTTCCAACAGGCATTTAGCAGATTTAGTATTTACTCAGTTTTAGATACTTTCCCGAAAAGTGCAAACTGAAAACAAAAACTAGGACTTGGCTAAACAAGTACATAATTATTTCTAGCTTTGTTTTCCCAAGTGCACTGAATCTTAATAAAAGAGTCCTAAAGTATGGCTTCACATGGTTTTTATAAAGAAAATCGTTAGAGGATGCAGCGACCTTCTGCAGAAATTAATAGGGCTTATAGGCCTTCAGTTCTGGAAGATATCAGGAATCAGATGGCATATAAATTTAATACATAAAGTACTAACCTGTTCGGATACACAATAAACTTACACAAACATCTTCTAGGCTTTAATTAAAGAATTATCATTAACAGGACATACCAAACACAAACAAGTTGCTGCTGCTTCTGCTTTCGTGTTGGAAGCACCAAGGTGCTTCCGGGTTGGAAGGATTAGGTGATCAATACCTATGGAGATTCTCAGTCATCTGGGTCATGGCTGTCCCAAAGGTGCTTTTCCAAGAGGCAACTGGACTTTCTTCAGCTCTGACTGGATGGTGAAGAATGGAGGGACTTATATTTCTTGCAGACAGCTGGTCATTTGCATTCCTTTAGAGAGTTGTTGAGGCTTCCAAAGAAGGGTCCACACCTATCTGCACTATTCAGATGACCTTGAGGACACATATAAACCTCCAAGTGGCGTCAATGCAAATGACCAGTGTCTGCAAGGAGTAAAAATCCTTCCATTCCCCACCATCCAGTCGGAGCTGAAGAAGCTTCTTAGAAGAGAAGCAAAATGTATTCAAAGAAAAAACACAAGAAAGTCCAGTTGCCTCTTGAAAAAGCACCTTTGGGACGATCAAATGGTAACATCACAGGGGATGCCCAATTGGGGGCTCCTTTCATGTCTCCATGAAAACACAATGTTACTATTTTGCTTAGTTGTTGATTCATTTCAGCAAATTCTCTTGATCCACTTCCACCATACCTGAACCAATATTAGGTTTTGCTAGTATTTTTTGGCTTGTGGCCTAAAAAGTGTGAGCACTTTCATAAGATGCTGACACTAATATAACAAGTTTAGAAACATCCATTCAATTACGACTCAAGTCCTGAGTTAGATTTGAAACTTCAATAAACTTTTCCATGTAGATGAGGAGTTAAGTTCTTGTGAGTTTCAAAAGCAGCAAATAAAAAATAATCAATATTTGGAACCTGAAATTAATTTCAATTTATTTTCTACCCTTTACCATATTTCAATTCCAAGCTACAATTTATAGCGACTACAATAGCTAATACCTAAATACACAAAGACATACATGTATGTTGTATCTTTGTGTGCAGAGTTGTCTTATTGACCTACCTATAGATAAGTAATAGTTAATCATACCTCTTACGATATATAAATACCTCTTATCATATAAAACCATAGTCAAAATGTACCCCCAAAATTGGAAGAACTACAGTCATGAATGGTGGGCCCTGGTATCTTTGTTCATATACAATGCAATGCCCAAAGTAATTGAAAAAGGAGAAATGGATATAGGAACATTTGAGTTATATATGCTTGAAAGAAGCAAAAAAAACTCTGCCGGAAAGGAAGTGGGATGGAATGCCTGCCTATTTCCAATTCTGTTCACGTAAATTTAAAATACACATCTGAGAAGACTGCAGTGCTGAAAATTGGCTATGACATTTATGAAATATATGTTGTGCAGCAAACACAAGTCTCCAAAACTATGCATATAGTTTCAAAGGAATCTTTCCTAACATTCTTCCCCAGAAATTGCATTTCCTACACAAACATGTTGGTATTTAGCTGTCATTTATTTGGGACACTTGTGTTTGCTAATGTAACACAGAATTCTAGCTCAAAATCAATGGCTGAAGCAGTGCTAATGGCTGACCTTCTCATCCACCATAAGAATGGTTTCCACCCATAATGCTCCAACATGTAATATTCCAGATTTGGAAGCCTGCGCTAGGGGGCCTTTGCTAAAGATGGCAATTTGGAGCATATCTATGGGGAGCAAGAGGTCTCTCCTCCATCCATTACCTGCTTTTGCACTCTAAAACGCATTTTGTATATTTGCTTTACAAGTAAAAAAAAAGCTATTTGGGTATAATTACACACAACCACGATACTTAGTTCTTCCTAACTAAAAGCCCCATTTTAACAGAGAACTCGTGCTTATCCTTGTTTAAAAAATGTTGGTTTTCCACCTTTAGAGTTTTACTGTTTGCATCTCTTGCTATTAGCATTAATATATTTACATATGAGAGAAGGCAGGAATCAGAAAAGTCTTATGAAGATTTGAGTGTGGATGTTTTAGTTCTAAAAACAGTAATGGGAAATACTATCTCTAACCATATTATCCAGTCTCACTTATATATACTAGTATATCTGTGAGAAGATATACTGTATATATGTATATCTGCCAGTTCTTTAGCTACAAAAATCCCATGTTCATCCATCTTTAATTATAAAGGACTGTGAGAGCCTTCTCGTTATCTTTATCTTCAATTTCATATTGATATATATGAAAATGTTATTGTCCAGGAAGGACAATTTTTGGAATGTTAGTGTGAAACAAAAGGTGGGTTAGGTTCAAAGTGGATTCAGCTATGTTATATACAGGGACAAGACCAGGACTGTCCTAACATATTTGTGTTCAGGGGACCTGGAGTTTTCTTAATAGGCTAAATGTGATTGATAGCTAATAATATTAACATTTACCAATGCAAAGTTGCAGGCACTACATTATCAGGTTGTGGCATTAATAGGGAAAAAATTTGCAAGTTACAAAAAGAAGCCCCAGAAATATCATCCAGATGCATTCACTGAGTTGCTTAATTAAAGCATTTCATCTCATCTTCTGTTAAAGTTGAGGATACTAAAATTGGGAGAAAAACCATTTGGAGGTTATCAGTGATTTGTCTTAAAGTATTCCACAATTATTACTAAATTCAGACCTGATTTTCTCCAGAACCAGATGGTATCTGACAACCTGAGTAGCAAGGAAGAGACTGTGCAATTAATTCAGTGATACTGCAAGACTAGTCAATTACACGATTTTTATCAATGGAGCCAAAGACTTTCCTTGCAGAATATATATCTCATCTTGGCAAGAAACATATAATGTAACCTTCCCTAGTAAGTGATAATGAGCAGGCAGGAATATAGAGTCCAAGAGCAACTAAAGCTAGCTATAATTTGGCTTATGAAAGGGGGAAAAGCAGGGCTTTTTTTCTCATAGAACGCTCAGAACGGAGTTCCGGCACCTTTTTTGGATGGAACCTTGTAGGACAGGCAAGGCAGGTTGTATGACATGTGTGAGTTCCGGCACCTTTTTCTTTTACAAAAAAAGCACTGGGGAAAACTATGATACTAGCTCCACCCTTTCTGAATAATTGATAAGGCAGTTAGTTCAGCTATACAATAGTAGTATAGTGTCACCACAATTATTTAAAAACAAATTAAAAAAAACCCAAGCTTTAATGAAAGGACATTTTTCTGTTTCTCAGAAAAGAAGATACAGCAAAAATGCAACCCTGGAATAAAATATAGCCACTACTGTGTTAATAACAACATGTAAGCCAGCACAATGTTTTGCAATCCCCGTTTTTTACTCTTTTTGTACACTCCAGGTTCAGAGTCTGTTCTGGAAAATACAGCAAGCTGGAAATCAGGATCCAGTTTAATTTGCTGATGACTGTAAAAACATGAACATTATTGTATTCTTCTGGGTTCCCCCAATCTTGCTATGTTGATTTGCTAATACTGTAAAAATACCATGAATTTATGAAGGAAACACATTTTAAAATAATCCATGTAATGGTAAATAAACTGTTAGCATGCAATGTTACAATCAGGTGGAGGGAGTAAATTGCAAAGATGGAAATTTACACAAAGACACTATGGCAGGCCTGACACACTACTTGGGTCAAGGAGGGGAATAGTTACTCTATCAAGTAGAAAGAATTAAGGATTTTTTTTAAAGCTAAAATTCTCTTGTTTTGATAAAGTCACGATAAAAAGGTGTGACTTCAACACTTGATTTGTCATGTATTCACCTTTTTCAATTCCACAAGCATCAGATGTCCCAAACGTCAACGTCCAAAGGGTTAAATGTCTATTATACAACACAATCCTCAGTACGAAAACTTGGCAATTTTTAATCATATTAGTTATTGCAGCCTGGAGGAAGAGTTAGTGGTACCCTTTTTAATTATTATCCTAACAAGTTGTGTTTTGTGATCAACACTGTTTTTAAGGTATTTGAGTTTGATTTTAAAATGCTCCATGACAAGAGCATTTCTCTTCAGCCAAAATGTGCAAATAATGAGATCTGGAATTGTGCAGATCAGCTTATGTGTAAGAAATGAATCTGAGTCTTTTGTTTGAAAAAAATACATTCAGAGTAAGTGGAAAGAATGGCTACTGGCTCTGTGACAGGAGAGTCAAATCTTCATAAACCTGAAAGAGAGGGGAGGAAAAAAGCGACACAAATGCGTCCTACAAAAGAACAGACCAGATCACAGCTGGAAGGAAGGCAAACCTTTTAATCAGGTCCTTGAAATACAAGCTGCAGGAAGCTAGAACATTTTGGTGGACTTCAAACTCTTTGCCTTCAACAATAATTTTCAGGTCTGTAAACTCTTTCGCTCTGCGTTGCTGGTTCAACTCCTTCAACATTTCTGCAGAACAGAGAAGACAGACAGTGCCAGGTTTCCCATTAAGAGATTTTTTTCCAAAAATGTATTCTTTAAAAAGTAAAAATTAAAAACAAGAAGAGTAGAGAAATAGGAAATGTTTGATGGTTTTGTTGGCAAGACTGGTTCAACGTTGGACAGTCAAAGAAATCACAAACATACTATATAAATAAATATATGCATATAAAAGTCAGAAACAATATTTTTAGGCAACAAATCCTACATTTCAAAGAAAAAAAATAAATTTTCCTGCATCAGTCAAAATTGGAAATGCAACAACCCATCATCACAGAACAGTTAACAATACATTTCAAAACAGAATGCAAGAACAACTTATTTGACTTCTAAATATACTGGAATTAATACTGAACAAACTGACATTTATGAAGCAATATGAAAAAAGTGCAACATTTGCAAAAATCCTTAACTTAAGTTTTGTTGTAAGTTGTTTTAAACCAGGAAGTTTTTGCTAACAGCAGGCCTATCAATGACAATTTGAAAATTATAAAAGCAGCAGGAAAACTCTGACATATTTCATATTTAATTAAAAAAGAGAATTAAAAGGCAGTCTTACTATTTCTTCCATTTCTTCCAATCTGAATTTTCATTGTATTCAGTTTTTAGAGGAGTTTTTTACTATTGAGTTTCTGGTACCAATTAATTTCAACCCAAGGCAATATGGGATCCTGCAATAATTCACTTACCATGATGCATAAAAAGGGAAAGAAAACCAGTAACATGCCTTAATTCACTTAAAGCAGATTGGGAAACAAGAGCTTATTCTCTAAACTAAGTACCAGAATGGCTGTAAAGCAGATAGTACATACAAATTTTGGTAAACAGGCAAAGTTTGAAATTACTTATTAAGCTGTGCTGATATTCCAGCTGTGGCATTACATTTGCAATAGGTCAAGAACTTAATTTTCTTCAGCCTCACAGCTACAATACTGTCCCTCTTGAAGCTTAATTCCATTTGCGCTAATAGGAGTAAAGATGACCTTTAAGTGTGTCTGGCCCTCACATACTAAAGGGAAATCAGGCCAGAAACAGCCATGCTGCCTAATAATGGTCACTCCCCCAAAGTGCCTTGACAAACAAATTCATTGTGGAATAGCAGCAATGAGAAATAGCAGCAATCAAAACCGTAGTTTGCCAATACTGACATTACATATTGATAATGTGCAATTACACTCAGAACTAAGCAACAAACATCTAAAAACAAAGTGTCACCCTGCACACATTTTTCTTTTCTTTTTTTTAAAAAAATAGAATAACAATGAAGTCTGAAAAGTTAATTATTCTGCGCAAAAGAGGGTCAGAATTCTCCAGACAGCCAGGTTATCATTAGAGGGGGGCACAACAGTAAATAGCAGGCTGCATCAAATCTGCTGAAGAGGAAACTGCATGACTATCTGGGGTCCTTCAAGGAGCTACTTGAACAGAATCCCTCTGAGCAAAAATGTAGTAGTGTGGCTCAAGAACATCCATGCTTTAAAATGGGCCAGACAGAATCGAATGTTTGCAAACTATGAAAATCAAGGATACCTTCCTTAATAAAATATACAAGTTTCATCTAAAACTTCCTAAAATAAGGCACGTGAACTGGTTTGTGTAAAGGATTAAAGTAGATCACAACTGTCTCACAAAACGATGGACAACTTTAAGAAGTAGAGTTTATTGACACACAAAGCAAAAGAGACTTTGCACAACCAGTAAAGGAAGTTGGAATACTTTTTAAAAATGCAAAAGGAAAGAATGATTTTGAGTGTTTCAAAGGAATGTGTGTGGAAATGCATAAGCAAGGGCGATTTGCAGGTGTGGGGCTTTGAAGAACATGGCTCACCCCAAAATGGAATAGAGTAATAAGACAGGATATAGAAATACAGACATTTCTGATTCTTTCTCTCTCATATACGTATATAGACATACATACATACATACATACATACATACATACATACATACATACATACATACATACACACATACATACATATGCTTTCCCTGCAGAAGATATTCCTGAATTTAACATTATCTTTCCTCTCCCTCAAAGACAAGGTAAGAAATGCGCAGAAACACCACAATCCTGGAGCATACAGTTCCTTACCAGGGCAACCTAGGGTTCTCAACTCCAACTGACACAAAATCTGGATATTTTTTCTTCCCAATTACAGTGTACCTAACACTAATTTCAGTGTGCATGCACATATGTGGGTATGTATAGTTTATTCTGACTAAAGAAAACATTAAAAAAGCAGAAAAAAGAATAATGATTAAAGGTATATTTGTAAAACTAATGGATACTTACTCCCTTAGTTTCCTTAGTTTCCATTTTTATATAAACACCCATACCTTCCTCTACCTTTCTCTTCCACAAATACTTCTTCCTATCTCTCTTTTTTTAGACAATTTTATTAAATGTACATTTAAAAACAAAAATGGACATGATTCAACTTCCCTGGCTAGAACACTACTATTAGTATTACCTTACGTTACAGCAGGGGTGTCAAACTCAATTTCATTGAGGGCTGCATCAGCATTGCAGTTGCTCTCAGGGGGCCGGGTGGGTATGGCCTGGGTGGGCATGGCCTACTGGGTGGGCGTGGCTAGAGTGCGTATGGCCTACTGGGTGGGCATGGCCAGCTCTACATTGTTCGCATCAAGGGTGCCTATGGGGGCCTGGGCAGGAGTGGGACAGATCTGAGGGTCTCTGGCAGAAGGAGGGTCTCTGGGCCAGGGCCAAGGCAGTGGGGGCCGTTCCCTCACTGTTTCCAGAATGGCTTCGTGGGCCACATGAAACCACTTTGCGGGCCGGATCCGGCCCCCGGGCCTTGTGTTTGACATGTTTGCATTACAGAAAGAAAAAACAAAAACTTAAAATACATTCTATGACAGGACAGAGTATAACAAACTGTACATATAACATCTGTAAATTCTTTGGTAAACTGTCTTTCAGTCGTCAGCGTTATATTTACATATCTTTCAGTTGTGTCCTGATATAGGTGCTAATAAGAAGTCCTTACATTAACAACTAATCAAACAATAGTCATCTCTTTTATGCACACAAACATTCAGAGTAACTATTTGTGGAAAGGAAGATTTCAAGAAGCAAATCTCTAGTATGTTTGCATTTGTGTATGTGAATGTGTCTGTGTATACATACACACACACACGTCTGTGTATACATATATAGTCTGAATGTGTACTTATATACCTATGTATATGTGTGTATACAGACACACACACACACACACACACACACACATATATGGCATTGCTATATTGGGGATGAAACTACTTAGCCAAAGTTCTCGGTAGTCAGAAGCGATTCTTAGCAATTTGACAAAACACTTCCCACTTCAAAGGTATCTGGGAGGGGGAAAAGTTTTTGACAAAACTGAAAGGTGTATGAAATCTCTATTTATAACTGTTGTTTATCAAAGCCAGATGGTATTCACAGCACTGCAACCTCCCTGCCACTTCAATTGCTGGTTGTGTTTAAACACACAACTTCTCTCAAGCATGAGCTGAGAGAAGGGGAAAGCTGACACCATTATCTCTGGCCCCAGATTATAGTCCAAGTAGATTGAAATCGGAAGAAAAATCTGATTAACCTGGCACTTGGATAGACATAAATGTGATTTTTAATCTTCATTTTCTGTTTGGTGTTGCAGTCATTATTGTCTTGTCTGCATCCTTTCAGGATTTTGTATTTTCTGTCATTTTCAACCCAACCACTAAGGAATCTGTGATATTGATTTCTTCCTTATTGGTAGTAGGTCACTGCCATTTTTATGGTCTGCTGGACTTGTTAGGTTTACTTAAGGATATTGGATCCTTTTCTTACAGATGTTGAATCCCTGGAAATTTATTTCTTCTAGCACTGATTACCTGAATTCTAATATCTAAAGCTATAAAGGGTTTCTAGGCAATTTTAACTTTTATTTTTAATGATGCTGAGTTGTCTCCCCCCCATACTTTGCGAAATTTATTATTTACTAGAGGCTGATACCTCTAGTAGCAGCCTTGATGCTATAGGACCAGGAGGTGATGTAAAATTGCTATAGAAATTGTTCAAGATTTTGAATGTCACAAGCTTGCTCAATCCACAGCCCATTCTACAAACCTTTACTTGGCCTTCAAATAGATCAGGGCACAAATTAAATATAGCAATTGCTGTATTGTATTTCTTTTACTTAGAAGTTGACAGAACGTGACCCTGTGTGAGGGTGGGTGGGTTATTTCTCTCCCACAATGGGGGGGGGGAAGAAAGAATACCTGATGAGGTTCTCCTAAGTCAAGGGTAGGCAACCTTGGATCTTTTATGACTCATGGACTTCAACTCCCAGAATTCTCGGAGTTGAAGTCCACAAGTCATAAAAGAGCCAAGGTTGCCTACCCCTGTCCTAAGTGGTAGTAATAAGAATTGCAATAGGGTAGGAGGTGGAGCCAGGATATGAAGTCCCTGGGGCTTTCAAGGAGAGATGGACTGAGCTTCTATTGTTCTACACTATGGCTTCTGTTGTGCCTCTGTATTAAACCTTTTAAGTGTAAAGACCAATATTAGTAATCGCAAACAATAACACTATGATTTAGCCCTTAAGCATACTAGTGGTTTCAAAATTTAAATGTATGAATACTTATCAGAGTTGCCAGCTGCCATACTGTGAAGTACTGAGCAGATTGTATTCAGCAAATGAACTAAAAATTAAATAGAGTGAGTTGCTATCATTTTGACTAAGATAGAACTGCATACTGAGAAGCATATGTGGTATTCTCAACCTGTATCTATTATAAATGGAGAAGAACTTTCTTTCTCTAGTTGTTATATTTTCACCCATCAAATATGGACTTCAGAAAATAGAAGGAAGCAGGTATGTGAAAGAATAACACTAATATGAAAATAATGTTCTACTTACTAATTCCCCCATCAGACTGAGGAAGCTGTGAATTAATATTTACTTTTGAATGTACCATTCTGCTAGTAACCACAGTGTTAATTCAGATGTCACAAATGCTCCAATTGACATGGCTCTTTGGATGCCTTCACAAAGACAAAGTTATGTCTAATCCATCATTTCCACAAATACAGATGCCCCTTTAGAATGGCAAGTATTGTGGTTATGCTTCTGGGCACCTCTGACGTACAAATTATTGGAAGAAGCAGACCTGAACATAGGTCATCAGATTTTATGTACTGTATAGCATGCAAATTATTGTACATGACCACAACTGACTTCAAACTAAGCATGAATCATATTAATATATAAATCTACCTCCTGAAAACATCAATTCTATCAGCATGCTCACAATCTCCTTCCTCTTTAATATGAATAGAAATTAATGTTAACAATGAAAATCAATATTTGCTTAATAAAAATGTTGGAGGATCTTATGATTAATATATGCCAAACAATCTTACTGTGTATAACTACAAGAAACAGTTGTGTAAAGTTACTGGAAAGATTTAAAAACTAATGTCAATATTACAAAAACTAAGCAGCAGGTCAGGTCTAGGTCTAAGAAGCTGTTCCAGAATCTATTAATCAGAATTTTCACGCTAGAACAGGATGAAACATTTCTTGAAAGATGTCAAATGGTACATGAGGGAAAGAGAAGTGGAAGATTTCCCTCTTCTCCACAGAGAAGACTGACTCTGAGGCTTCCCTGGTATTTTTTGTGGGAACAGCAAATGTGCCTCCACAATTATATTAAGCAAATTGTTCAAGGTTTTATGTTTCACTAGCACGCCCAATCTACGCCCATTCTCCAAACCTTCACTTGGCCTTCAAACACAAGACACAAATTAAATTTGACTTAATAACAATAAACCCACTTGACTCTTTCATATTAAGGTAGTGGCAACTTAAACTATATTCAAACCATATACTTTACAGAAAGTTATTTTGTCTGCCGCTTACTACCAAGAGATAATAAAATCTCTAGATGTAAAGTTAAGGTAGTTGTAATTCACAGTGACTGAGGAAAAACTTAGGTGAGATACAATTTAAAAGCAGAAACAAAGGGCCACCTGGTGTGAAAAAAATAATAAGCCTCAATGTCAGATGAACCTCTTTGTGAAAATTATGCCACCATAGGGTGGCACAGCTGAGAAGGCTCTTTCCAAATTTGATATATACTGTATTGCATTCCAAAGGTAAAGCTATCCAGAAAAAGAATTCTTGGAGATTTGATGAGGTTCACAGGGAGAAAACAGCCTTCTAAAAGTTTATGTGACGACTCATATAAAGCCATATGGATAGAAGGATACTCTGAATTGAGCATAGAAACAGAATACTAAATGTAGTTAAACAACAACAAAGTTAAACAACAACAAACATATATCTAATGAAATTAGTTCTAGTCAATAACCTACCAAACACATATGGACACCTTTGGTCATGCATAACACATAATTTTATTATAAATGGGATGGTCCTCTTTCATGGAAAACTATGGCCATTTGCTAGAGAACAAGGAGAATTAAGTGTATTTAGATGGCAGAAGGAGATTCCTTCAATAAATGTCATATCCAAAATCAAGGGCAAATTTTAATCAAACCAAGTTGATTCTTTAAGGAGTGAAATTCTGTCTAAAACAAATTAAACTGACTCCAAGAGACAACCTTTTTATCAGCAACACTTCTATTTTGTGTGAATAAATTAATGTTCATTAGGTTTCATCTAATTTCTTAATGATATTCAGAGATCATTTAACACTTCCAGGACCTTACCAGAATTTGAGAAAATAAAATAAAATCACTGGGTTATTGCCAACATATCAATGCCATCTGATTTCAGATCTTTACATGATCTCAAATGATCTGCATTGATCTGCATTGTTGTAAAAATACAAGTTAAAAAAAAATAAGAAAAGCAAAACTATACCATTAAGGCATAGCTAAATAGGGCAATAAATGAATTGCCATCAGCTTGTTTATTTATATTTCTTTTCTTGCAACAAGAGAACTTGTTTTACAGACAACTAAACACGAGATGGCATAATTCCAACAGAAGCTCAAAAACAGAGGCCTGATTTTATTCAGTCTTAGGAGAAATTCATAAGTTTTAAAGTCAATAAAAAGCCATGTGAATTTCAGAAGTAGAGATGCAAGAGAATCATTGTAATATTGCAAACATGCTAACTTTACTGCCTTTTATTATCTATGCTTTACATAATTAAAACTAAGAAAACACTGGCACCCATAAACACATTTTGGCAATAATTTAATTTGAATTAAGTGAATGGAGGCCTGTTCCCAATCATAGCTGCTAGATTCAGAGTAAGAAGGAGCTCTTCCTAAAAAAAACAAAAAACAAAAAAACAAACTAATTTAACAGTTTAGTTGGCTGTTAAGCTCGAAGAAATTTCATATATTCTTGGAATGAAAACAGAGAAGTAATCTATACATGCAAGGTCTGTAGGAAATAAGTTCTCTAATTGCTTTTCAAATATTCACAAAAAATGCCTTCCATTCTTTTTATAGTAATTTTATTAAAAATTACAGTTAAAAAGATTGAAACTAATGTAAACTAAAAAAAAAGTAGAAAGTGAAGAAAATAACTGGAAAGAAAAATAGAAAAGAAAGTAAAGAATGTAGCAAAGAAAAAGTATAAACAAATAATTTCCCCCTTCATGACAAGTATAAGCAGTTTTACTAACTTATCACCTTCTCTTAAAAAGTACAGCAAAAGAGTACTTCTTCCCGTACCCTATCTCTTATATATAAATAAATCCTCAACACCTCATTGTTCAGTCCTGATCAGCAAAAGTTCATTAAGGGTTACCAAAGATGGCACTGTATCTATCTTAACCTTGATCAACTAAACCAACTTTATATTACTTTTACTTTTAACAATCTTGACCTTTGGCCCCTTCAAATAATGTCTTGGAACTTAATGTCTTTTCATTTTTTTTTCTTTGTCCCTTGTCACAAAATTCTTCAAGTCTCTTTTGTAAATCCAACATAGGAAAGTTATCCAGGTCACTCTTTTATTTTAATCCTATTTATATCCTGTCCTTCTCCAAAGACTCAGGGCGGCTTACACTCTAAGCACAAATCAATGTGCTTAGCAATAGCCTTCGTTCTATGTATATACCTGCTTATTAGGGCTTTTGCCCCCCCAAGCGGCATTATTACAAAGTCAGCTTATTGCCCCCAACAATCTGGGTCCTCATTTTACCTACCTCGGAAGGATGGAAGGCTGAGTCAACCTTGAGCCTGGTGGGATGCGAACCTGCACTGTTATTTATATATCTCTTAATTATCAAGACATCAGCCAGTTCCATCTATATATTCAGGATAGCATCTCCATCCATATCATTCTTGCAGCTTGTCACTTTCAAGTCCACTTTTAGGTCAGTCTGTCCCATCCAGCAAAAGCTGTTCATCTTCTATAACAATTTTTAAACACATTTTCTATCTATACAGGCAGACACTCTTGCAATTAATATTCCCTTGTCTCCCAGATCTTTAAAGCCACTGGAGATTCACAAGGAACAACTGACTGGAGCACTCGACAGCAATCTCAAGTCCTCTCCTTCTCTGGAGAGAAATTCTGAAGACCTTTTCTACTTGCTGGCTATTCATTCCGCCTTAATAGTCAGCTCTGTTTTTAGTGGCACCATCTTCAGCTTACTATTCCTTCCCTGCAAGTCCCTTGAAAAACCCCTTCCACTCTTTAATGCATTTTTTTTTACTTTTTGGAACTCTCTTCCTCTATGAAGGGATATTGAGGAGTCGAAGGAGGAAGAGGAAGAAACCAATCTCTTTGTTGAGAGAATGGGATGATAATCTCAGTCCATTGGGATGCATCCCACAGAAAACAATGAAATAAAGAGAAATGGCAACTCCGTACATTAAAAAGTAATATTGGTCAAGCACACTAGTAAGGAAGCAGTGCCTCCACTGTTCGGTAGATACTTCTTAATTTCATTTTCCAAAGGGCTTCATTTTCCAAAAATATTCATGAAAAAACTCCTTAAGTATCACCATGGGAAAAAGAATTCTACGGTATGTATACGTAGAGTAAGGCATGCCTTAAAAATCAATTACATTTAAAAAAACTTCACTAGAGCATATGCTAATAATGTATTTATGTAAAAATGCTCAAAACAGGAATTCATTATGATGAATAGTGATGAAATGAATGGCTCTATTTTATTTAGGATACCATCCAGAATGATTTATTTCTTGGTTGCTTGAAAGCATTCCAAATGCTGTACAGGACTCAAAACAAATCCTATTTCCTCAGTCTGATATAAAAAATGTCCTCACAGCCAAAACAACAACAACAGCAATAGTGCCTAGGGACCTTATTCTCAGCCATGCCAGTCCCCTGAGAAGTAACCAATAGCCCTATTTTGTATAATTTACCGCACAAAGGGAAAAAAAAGATTACTTCACCAAATATTGTTGCAGAGACTGAAGTCCTGGGGACTGCCATACATGCTCACCATATGGTCCAAGAATGCTTGGAAACATGAGGAATTACTTCACTGCTAAATGAGGGAAGGAATGCAGAAAGCAACATAGGCTGTAGACTTTCATGACTGCTCTTTATTTATGCAAATATTTTCAGATAATGCTGTGTGAGAATAAATATGTGTCCAAATCAGTAGCATACATACACTGTCTTCTAGGACATTTCACCAGTTTCATTTTAATAATGACAGAATCATCTCTCTTATTCCTCCCAATAATTTTTTTTTAAAGTGCAAATATATACAATTTGCCTTCAACGATACAGATGGCATCTCAGCTCAAAGAGAGAGAACCAGTTGATGATCTGGATAGTGTGTGGGCAAAAACTGTATAGTCTCTACTGAGTTCCAAGATGGAACAAAAATGGGACATAAAGAAAGATCCTATCTGGGCCACAGGGATATATCCGTATTTTCTACCATAGGCATAAAAAGACCGTTAACAATATTTTATTTGAGCTTTGGCAATACTGTACATAAGATTTTGTTGGATTAAAATGTGTTTGGTAGCAAGTACAAAAAAGATGTTTTTGTTAAATAAGATATTTTTGTTATGAGTTTAACAGGTTTGTTCCATATGTTCCAAGAGATAATTTATGGAGTGAAGAAGCTGAGGTGCAGTTACCTTTGGAATGTGGGAAATGCAATAGTTAATGTCTTTGTCATATAAGAAAAGAGATGTTTAAAAATAATGTTGAGAGGACTTCTTAAATCACAGGTACTTATAGGGAAAATAATTTTTTTAGTTCCTTTGGAATTTCCTCAAAGAGACTACTTATTCCCATTAAAAACAACAGGAAGTTAGCAGAATAGTAAATATGCAAGCATGGCAGATGTTATTATATGAATATTTATATATTGGGAGGCCTGGAGGATATTGTGGGCTACCCCACTAGGCATGTTAATATTTGAACAGATCAATCAAAGCTCTGGGTTCATGCAACAATGACAGGCATACCTCCCCCGTTCCCTTCTATTCCAAGCAGACTGATTAGCTTTAATGTGCTTGCATCTCCTAGGTCTTCGGAAGATGAAGCATTGTGTGCATGGTAGAAAAACACAGCATAGATTCTTGTTTATAAAAACAACCCCAATTCCCCCACACTCACACAAACCTACACTCAATGTTATTGCCAATCTAAGAAAAGAGTTCTATGTCTTTTTAGAAACAGGAAACATATTCATAGAGTTGTATACTGTTCTTAAAAATGTTTAAAATGGAGAATGAACAGAAAACTATTGCCTCATAATATGTTGCATGAGGTGAGGAAGAATATATCTCAGAAGACCCTTAATCTGGGAGTTCAGTAATAATTTGGAGAATATAAATACTGTAAGATGACAAGGCAAGTAAGTAGTATTTACCGTACACATGGGGACAATGAATTTTGGCAAAAATGAAATGAAACTAAAAAAGGAACTATGAAAATTAAGCAGTCGAATGTTCAAACTGATTGATCATTCATATTATTTAGCAGATTATACATATACATATATATCTATATATCTACACACACACACACACACATTTCAACTATCTGCTTTTAAACTTAGCAGGCAGTTTTCAGGCAGGTCTCTGATGAGTAAAGTTTACTATAATAACTAGGAAAGCTGTTATGAAAGAATACCAGTAACTGCTAAGTATAACATGCAATCTGAATAAATAGTGAATTCAAGGTTTAATCTCTGAGCCTCTTTTGCCTGCCTCTGTGTGCAATAAGACAACAGATTAGTCTGGTTTAGGGTGCTGGTCTCTGACCTTGCCAGAAATAATTCTTCTATCTATAAAATCCCTGTGAAACTAATTTATTTATTTATTTATTTATTTAAACTTTAAGAAAGGGAACTATGAAAATGAAGCAGTCAAATGTTCAGACTGATGATCACTCATATTTTAACAGGAATGTGCATATAAAAAATTATCAACCAATTCATGTTACCTATAAGATCTATGCTACAGTAATATAGAAGTTGTACATTTACCACCTAAGACAAGAGTCGTAAAAATATAGGACCAAATATATAGTTTATTAAAAATGATAAAACACTATTGGAATAACTATGCATGTTTCCGGTAATTTTTTTAAAAGGAGAAGCTGTACGCTGCATTGTATTACACAGAATGGTAGAAATTTGATCTAACATCCGGATGGTAGGTGAATTCTACACAATCTTTGTCAGTCATGGGTAGGTGTATCATCTTTTTCATGAAAAGAAAGAGGAAGAATTTAAATGTGAAAAACATAAGGGGATTTTTATCAAGCATGATGGACTTGTGACAAAAAAAGTTATTTTTCTTTCAAATAATTTTATTGAATATTACTCTATACAAATAAATAACTACAAAAAATAAGAAAAAGTGCAGGAAAGAAAAAAAGAATAGAAAAGAAAAATACAGAAATATGAAGAAGAGAAAAAGAATGTATTTTGCTCCATTCTGTGTTAACAAGTCAAAAACAGATGTTTTTCTCCTTTAGCTGAAATCTTACTTTTTTTTTTAACTCCCTCTTCTTCCAACCTTTAAAGTTATCACCATGTCATGTTGTTTTTTTCATAATCCAAATACAGGTCATTTTCCTACCAGGAGGATTCGTTCAATTAAATTTAAAATCCCATTTCAAGTCCATCTAGACCCTTAATCCATTTATAGCTTTAAAAAATGCACACTCTAATCACCCTTTTGCTGTTTATTTTTCAAATTGGGTAAGTCCTTAAAATCACACTTGAAATTTCTTTTGTTTAGGATTGAAAGAATCTCACCAAGTGAATGCCATCAAAAGTGCTGTTCGGAGGGTTTGTAACATTTCAAAACCAGTACAGGCAGTTCTCAACGTACGACCACAATCGAGCCCAAAATTTGTGAGAAATTTGTTAAGTGTGTTTTGTTCCATTTTTCGACTTTTCTTGCCAGATTTGTTAAGTAAGTCACTGCAGTTATTAAATTAGTGAGTTGTTAAGTGAATTTGGTTTCCCCACTGACTTTGCTTGTCAGAAAGTCGCAAAAGGTGATCATGTGAACCCCTGGACACTTCAACCATCATAAATGTGAATCAGCTGTCAAGCCATGGGGATGCTGCGATGGTTGTAAGTGTGAAAAATGGTCATAAGTCACTTTTTTCAGTGTTGTTGTAACTTTCTACAGGTGAAACTCGAAAAATTAGAATATCGTGCAAAAGTTCATTTATTTCAGTAATGCAACTTAAAAGGGAAACTAATATATGAGATAGACTCATTACATGCAAAGCAAGATAATTCAAGCCGTGATTTGTCATAATTGTGATGATTATGGCGTACAGCTCCTGAAAACCGCAAATCCACAATCTCAGAAAATTAGAATATTGTGAA
Organism: Vipera ursinii; assembly: GCF_947247035.1. Taxonomy (NCBI): domain Eukaryota; kingdom Metazoa; phylum Chordata; class Lepidosauria; order Squamata; family Viperidae; genus Vipera; species Vipera ursinii. Next base: position 208,059,331 of record NC_139512.1, read on the forward strand.
AAGGTGCAATATTCTAGGCTCAAAGTGTCCCACTCTAATCAGCTAATTAAGCTATAACTCCTGCAAAGGGTTCCTGAGCCTTTAAATGGTCTCTCAGTCTGGTTCAGTAGGAATCACAATCATGGGGAAGACTGCTGACCTGACAGTTGTGCAGAAAACCATCATTGACACCCTCCATAAGGAGGGAAAGCCTCAAAAGGTAATTGCAAAAGAAGTTGGATGTTCCCAAAGTGCTGTATCAAAGCACATTAATAGAAAGTTATGTGGAAGGGAAAAGTGTGGAAGAAAAAGGTGCACAAGCAGCAGGGATGACCGCAACCTGGAGAGGATTGTCAGGAAAAGGCCATTCAAAAGTGTTGGGGACTTTCACAGTGGACTGAGGCTGGAGTCAGTGCATCAAGAGCCACCACACACAGACGGATCCTGGACATGGGCTTCAAATGTCGTATTCCTCTTGTCAAGCCGCTCCCGAACAACAAACAACGTCAGAAGCGTCTTACCTGGGCTAAAGAAAAACAGACCTGGTCTGTTGCTCAGTGATCCAAAGTCCTCTTTTCTGATGAGAGCAACTTTTGCACCTCATTTGGAAACCAAGGACCCAGAGTCTGGAGGAAGAATGGAGAGGCACACATTGCAAGATGCTTGAAGTCCAGTGTGAAGTTTCCACAGTCTGTGTTGATTTGGGGAGCAATGTCATCTGCTGGTGTTGGTCCACTGTGCTTCATTAAGTCCAGGGTCAACACAGCCATCTACCAGGAGATTTTGGAGCACTTCATGCTTCCTTCCACAGACGAGCTTTATGGGGATGCTGACTTCATTTTGCAGCAGGACTTGGCCCCTGCCCACACTGCCAAAAGCACCAAAACCTGGTTCAATGACCGTGGGATTACTGTGCTTGATTGGCCAGCAAACTCACCTGACCTGAATCCCATAGAGAATCTATGGGGCATCGCCAAGAGAAAGATGAGAGACATGAGACTGAACAATGCAGAAGAGCTGAAGGCCGCTATTGAAGCATCCTGGTCTTCCATAACACCTCAGCAGTGCCACAGGCTGATAGCTTCTATGCCACGCCGCATTGAGGCAGTAATTGCTGCAAAAGGGGCCCAAACCAAGTATTGAGCACAAATGCATGCTTATACTTTTCAGAGATCCGATATTGTTCTATGTACACTCCTTGTTTTATTGATTGCATGTAATATTCTAATTTTTCTGAGATTGTGGATTTGGGGTTTTCATGAGCTGTACGCCATAATCATCACAGTTATGACAAATCACGGCTTGAACTATCTTGCTTTGCATGTAATGAGTCTATCTCATATATTAGTTTCCCCTTTTAAGTTGCATTACTGAAATAAATGAACTTTTGCACAATATTCTAATTTTTTGAGTTTCACCTGTATGGTCACTAAGTGAACTGTTGTAAGTTGAGGACTACCTGTAACAGAGCAACTCCAATGGTGATTAAGAAATGAGACTTAGCTGAGTTTTATGTTTATATAGGCTGCATTATGTTTGTGAGCTAGACGGAATCCTGGTCACTTGTAGCCATTTCATTCACCCCTGGTTTTTGCAGTTTACTCATGAGTAGTACCTCTAGAGCAGGGCTCCCCAACCCCTGGTCCGTGGACCACTACTGTACAGCAACATGCTAGTAACTGGCCTGCACAAAGTAAAGTCCTATCCGTGGGATGCAGGCAACACACAAAATCACACACCTTCCGGTCTGTGGAAAAATCTCTCTCCATGGAACCGGTGGTTCCTGGTTCCCAAAAGGTTGGGGACCTCTGCTCTAGAGTACCTGAACGTGTCCTCTGGCCACCAATTTCAACCATAATGTTGTCCCTGATCCTTCAGGCATGTCCAGCTCATCAACATCATGTCTTCACTGGAAGTCAGTAAAAGATCAGACATTTTGGATACAAATTCATACAGTGATGCAAAGGATTTTAAAGATAAAAAGAACAGAACTTTTTATATTGGTACTTATGCACAATGGACTAGAAAAAACTTGGGTTTATTGAAAAATATATCGATTTTGTACTTGCAATAGGATTTATTGAATGCTCGACGAGGAAAGATATTTGCATAACATCTAAGAGGAAGGATTATAACATTGTGACTGTTTAAGGTTGGAAATCATTATATTTCATAATTTTAGTTTTATTCGTTTCTTTTTTCCTTGTACTTTTTCTTCCTTCTTTTCTTTTTCTTTAGATTTGTCTTACTTTATTAAAAATTCTTAATAAATATAACATTTTTAAAAAAGGGAGAAGGATTTGAAACTACACAGAGTTAATATTTAATCTTCACAATGTTGGTGTGTTACTCTTATTTCTAAAAGTTAAAACTGTTAAACATTGGCATCTGTATAATTTTTACATTACTGTAGTAATTGCTTGAAAAAAATCAACACATTTACCTTTCATTGAGATGTAGTTTGAAAACAAGGTATTAAGTGTATTTTAGATGTGAAATATGTTTTACAAAATTGGAATCAGCTGCTGAAACATTCTTATGAATAAGCTGGATGTATATAGGCTTCCATGCCTTTTACTGTAGTTTTTTTTATCATCTTACACATTAACAGGATAATTGGCATGCAGAGATGTTAATTCAGAGAACTATCTTATTACACTTGGCAGTTAGTGCCAAAAATGTTAGTCCTAATATAAACTCTTGGTATATAAACAATCAGGCATGCATTATTCAATGCATATTTAATAAATGTATCTACTATTGATTTATTACATTGATAATCTGCTTTTCTTCTTAGGAGTACAAAGCCCTGTGCCTTTTCCTTATTTTAACTTTACAACAGGAGTGTTAAACTGCTGGCTTGCGGGCTGGATGCGTCATGCAGAAACCGCACCCACCCCATTGCCGGCAATGGAAAAAAAGTCACGATACGTCGCAACACGTCACATGACATTGCGAGTTTGACACCCCTGCTTTAAGAACCCCATGAGGAAAAGGAAGTCGAGCAAAAATGTGTCCCTGAAGGTTATTTCCTAACAGACTTCTGTTTGTAAAACGTTTACCGAGCTAAGAGATCTGTATAAAAAAGCCCCTGAATAAATATTTTGCTATGATGTCTATTAATGTCTTTAAAGATTTTTTATCCCACCTTTACTATTTTTTATAAATAACTCAAGGTGGCGAACATATCTAATCCTCCTTTCTCCCCCCCCCAGCAACAATCCTGTGAGGTGGGCTGGGCTGAGTGAGAGTGACTGGCCCAAAGTCACTTAACTGGCTTTTATTTCTGAGGCGGGACTAGAACTCACATTCATCTATTTTCTATCCTGGCTCCTTAATCACTGGATGAGGTAGTGGAAGCTGTTGGGCTAATTTTACATGCCAGTGACTGGGCAGGGTGTGTGGGTGTGGATGTGTGAATGGGGAGAAGGGGGGGGGGAAAGGACATCATATTGCCTTGAAAACAGTTGTTATATCATCAGGCATTAATTTTATCTCCTTATCCTTCTGTAGCAACTGTTAATTTTAATTTATTGGTAGACAGGCAATATAAACCTGTTGTGTGAACACATATCAGTAGTTGCTTCTCAAGGTCCTAAAGTGACCAGCCTAGTATCTGTTCATCAAGAAGAGTGTGACTGCCTAAGGGGGAAACTTATAGCTTAAACATTAGAGATAAGATACCTAAAATCTCTTGACTTTTTGGCATGGCAGTGAGCAATCAACTCTTGTACTAAAGGCTTCTTGCCCGTAATAAAGATTCTAATCTATCTGACTCTTCTGCTAAACCTGGCCAAGGGCTGAATTAAAAGTTGACTATGTGGAAATCAGTTATTAACTCCAGAACCTGGGTGTCAAAAAGCAAAAATAAATACAGGCAGGAAGATTTCCTGTGGAAGGAATCTGCCAGATGCAGTGAAACATCTAGATCTGTATTTCACAGGGAACAATCAAGAAATATATAAAAAAATTATAATTATATTTATTATGAAATAAATTTATATTAAATTATGAAATAAATTAAAGGAGATCTTGATAGGTGGAAAGATGTAAAGCTATGTTGCTTAATAATTGCGATTATTAAGATGAATTGTCTTACCCCAAATACACCATTTATTTCAAAGGATGCCAATTCTAATCCCAGAAAAAGATTTAAAAGAATGGCAAAAAAAACCCTGTTCATAAATTTATATGGAGTGAGAGAAAAAAAACAACCTAGAATAAAACTTAACATTTTACAAGACTCAAAAGGCAGAAATAGTCTTGCTCTTCAAAACTTTCAACTATATAATAGAGCAAGCTGTCTGCCACAGCAAACATAATGAATAAAAAATCCCTAACCAGTAGTACATCAATGTTGGAAGGAGTTGGCCTAGTTAGTGGGCTTCGCAGATATTTCTGTTACAGGGACATGAAAGAGGACGAACATTTTAAAGGATGTCTTATAAAACAAAGCTTGATAAAAGTATGGAATGCCGTAAGGAAAAGTCCAACAATTTCACTGCTAGACACTTTTATAAACATAGGTCGTCCTAACAGTTCATTTAGTGTCTGTTTGAAGTTACAACGGCCCTGAAAAAAGTTACTTATGACCGTTTTTCACAGTTACCACCTTTCTAGCATCTCCATGGTCACATGATCAAAATTCAGACACTCAGCAACTGACTCATATTTATGACGGTTCAGTATCCCGGGTTATTGTAATCACTTTTTGCAACCTTTTGACAAGCAAAGTCAATAGGGAAGCCAGATTCATTTAATAACTGGGTTACTAATTTATCAATTGCAGCGATTCCCTTAATAACTGTGGGAAGAAAGGTCGTACAATGGGGCAAAACTCACTTAATAAATGTCTCACTTAACAACAGAAAATTTGGGTTCAATTATGGTCGTAAGTCGAGGACAACCTGTACTTTTTATGCTGGAGACAACTGTAGTAAGATACTGCAAGTACAATTACAAACTTTATGCAGATATGCTCCTTTCAGACTGCATGAATGGACTAAACACGCAGCAAGAATTACTTGGCAATCTCCATCTGTAATTGCCAAGATAGGCAAATTATTTAGTAATAAATGCTGGAAATGTCATGAGAAATAAGTAACATCTTACTATATGTATTAGAAATGTACAAAATCTCAAAAGTACTCAGAAAATACACAGCATTATCCACATAATTTTACAAATCAAATTTGAAATGACACATTTTCTTTTACTATTTTTACTGTCAACAAAAATCAGCACAATTTATTAAGATAACCCTGAAGACGAATCCTAACTGGGTCCTAAAGGTAGTCAGTCGAAAAGTAAAAAGCTTTGCTTTCTCCAGTGCGCTCTAGTCAAAACTTCATGAGCTTGTTTTTTTTCTGCAGCTCCTCAAGGCAAAAAGCTGCAGAAAGATTTTCTTCACTTGCTTCTTTTCCTCTGAACTTTGGATTAGATTTGCCTTTTGTTCTCCAAAACTAAATACATGTCTGCCATTTTTTGCATATATACATACTGCAAACACATTTATTTTGTACTCCACAAAATGGTGGAAGTGGAGTCAGCTGTGTCAGCTTATTTAATATTGCCATTCTTATGTCTGCAAAATGTGCATGTAGAAAAAACACCTATCTTTGTTTGAGGCTATGCTCTTCTGTATCAGTTTTAAAATGCAGGATTGAGTTTCATGAAATGGGATTTAAACATATGAAGTTAAATGTGGGCTTATAGACTAATCCAATTAAGTATTACAGCCAGGTATTCCTTTTCTTTTTAAATTCATATGTAGCACAATAAATACCACTAATGTCTGACTATGAAATGCTGGAGCTATCCATTTGTTCTTCCAAAAAAGTTTTGCAGATGGTTTCTTCTTCAGGCTAGGTAATGTTTATGAGATAGCTATTATCTTTCTAGACTATCATAAGTTGACAAAAACTTTGCTTTTCTGGGTCCCATACCCTTTTATGCACATATATAGACATTAGCCTACTCCAGGACTAAGTTTTTTGAGTATGTAGACAGTTTTGAGATTCTGACTGATTAGAAAATATACCATGTAGATGATTTTTTTTAAAAAAAGCGATGCATCACATCATAATTGAATAGAAGGAACTTGGAGAACCCTTGTAGGGGTGTGTGAAAGAATTTGTTCAGTACCTGTAATTGTTGCTCATATATGCTTGTAGTTGGATGGTGGCCTTGTTGCAAGTCTGGGGGAGACAACTGGGAAAAGAGTCTTGCCTGGTTATCTGGGAACGATTTGAATCTGTTACGCCTGAGAAATAGACAGGGTCCTTTACCCCTTTATTCATGAAGCTATTGCTGGACTCCGCTATACTGGACAATTTTCATTCATTTTCTAACCTCCCCTTTTGAGTGAAGGTGATTGAGAAGGTAGTTGTACAACAGCTTCAGAGGACATTGGATGAAGTGGATTACCTGAATCTCTTTCAGTCAGGATTCAGATCTGGGTATGGGATGGAAATGACATTAGTCATGCTCTTGGATGATCTCTGGTGAGGGCGGGATGGGGGTTGTGCATCCATGCTTGTCCTACTTGACTTCTTTGTGGCTTTCAACACCATCATCCATGGTATCCCTTTAGATCGGCTCAGAATACTGGAGGTGTGTGTGGCACCATATTGTGCTGTTTCACCTTCCTCTGGGGTTGATTCCAGTTGGTGATTGAAGGGGAGAGACCCCTCCTTGGGCCCTATTTTGTGGGGGTCCTGCAGGATTTAATACTCCCTCTGCTCCTATTCAATATCTACATGGGGCTGCGGGGGAGCTCATCTACCACCATCTGCCTGGTGAACTATGTGGAAGTAGGACTGTGAAGTTCTGGATGGGGAACAAAAGTCTTCAGCTGAAATGAGTGGACTTTGGGGCCTGCCTGTTCTAGGACTATGCCATCTTTAGTGCTGGATGGGTTTCACTGCCCCAAAAGGACCTATGTGCAACCTGAGGATCCTCCTGGACTCATCACTCCTGCTTGAAGAACAAGAGGCAATCATGACTAGGAGGCATTTGCACACCTTCATACTGTGCTCCAGGTACAAGGTTGGGGGCTCTGCTCCCTCTAGGTGCCCTAGTCATTTCTAGTTGGACTATTGTAATGTGCTCTACATTGGGCTGCCAATGTATCTGGAAGCTTTAGCTGGTCCAAAATACAATGCAATGGACAGTTATGCGCACTCCTAGAACGGCATGTTGCACTGATTGTGAGTTGCATCTCTGCTTTGTGACTCGCATTGATTGCCAGTCTGCTTCTGGGTCCAAGGCAAAGCCCTCTATGGTATGAAGCCAGGATATCTGAGAGTCTGCCTCTCCCCAGTTGTATCTGACAATCCCATCAGATCAATAGAAGAGGCTGAGGTCATTCCTGGTAGGGAACTACACTGGGTGAGTTCCAGAAGGTGGACCTTCTCTGCCATGGTGCCTCCTGAAAGGGAAGCTGGCTCCATCCCTGTTGAGTTTCCAGAATTCCTTCAAAATCTGTTTATACCATCAGCCCTGGAGCCCTAGGGAACTGGAGAGGTATTGATGTGGCCCCAGTTTTAAGCATTTGCTGTCCTTGCTTAGCCTTTGTGATTTTTAAAAAAATAATAATTATTTTTTAGATGCTGACTCTTGTATAGTCTTTCTGTATGCCACCCAGAGTGCCATCCACTTTTTTGTGAGACAGGCAGCCAGCTGTACAGAAGTGATGGAGAAAAAAACTGAAAAGGCAGTCTATTCATTTATAGAGATGCTCCTTTACTGATGATATCATTTTCTTGGTTGCCTCTTAACAATCTATTCTAGAACACTTGTACTTCATAGATAAAATACAGAATAGTAAAATTGTGCTCCAATCTGGCCTTCCCTTGCCAAGTATCCTCCATATACAGCTGCCTGACACTCTCATTCTAACAACACTGAAATTGTCACTGTATCTCAACAATTGCAAAAGTTTTTTGAGCCACATAAAAACAAGCAACCTCTTATGCTAGCCGGAGAACAATGCTTAAAAAGTGCCACTTCATAGTAACTAGAGTTTGGAAGACTGGAGGCACAAAGGGAAGGATGTGGCTGATTCTCTGACCTGAAGTATTATCCAGAGGGTGAGGAGAAGACTTCCAGAGACTGTAATTCTTTCCGTCTCTTTCAACTGTGCTTCTTGGCTATGAGCAGTACCAGGAGGAATGGTGACATTAAGTATGCCTTCCAAATCCATGGACCCAACACACCTGTCATAACAAAGGGATTGCTTGTCATGCTCTTCTACTTATCATAATTGAAGTGGAATGAAAATTAGAAAACTGGATGGAAAGAAGTCAGCAGCAGGGTAAAGCAGATGGCAGACCCCTAGAATGTGAACCTAGCTACTCTTTTCCACGGAGAAAAGACAGCTGGGGCATTCTTTCCCCTCCATTCCAACAAATGAAAGTTAGTTTTAGTTAAGTGAAAATTATCCTAGATACATCTCTGCACTGATGTCTCCTGTTCTCACCATTCTGCACAAAGCAGCAAATATGAGGAAAAAGGGAAATGGTATTTGTTGCTTATGTAAAGGAATGAAATCTCAGTTTCTTTCTTCATCCTAGAAAAAGTTAAAGGTAAAGGTTCCCCCACACATGCGTGCTAGTCGTTTCCGACTCTAGAGGCCGGTGCTCATCTCCGTTTCAAAGCCGAAGAGCCAGCGCTTGTCCGAGGACGTCTCTGTGGTCATGTGGCCAGCATGACTAGACACCAAAAGCACATGGAACGCTGTTACCTTCCCACCGTAGTGGTCCCTGTTTTTCTACTTGCATTTTTACGTGCTTTCGAACTGCTAGGTTGGCAGAAGCTGGGACGAGTAACAGGCGCTCACTCTGTTACGTAGCACTCGGGATTTGACCCGCCAAACTGCCGACCATCGGATCGACAAGCTCAGCGTCCTAACCCACTGAGCCACTGTGTCCTTAGAAAAAGTTACTGTACTCCAAGCATTTTTTATTTAATTTATTTCCCACCTTTATTATTTTTATAAATTTCAGGTATGGGAAACCAAGAATGACACATGTAAATGCTCACAGTATAGTTTCTTTATTGCTGCTTGCTAAATAGACAGAATCTTGCAAGACAAAAGCACCTTTTGCATAGCTATCTGAAAAAAATGCAACCCCCCCAACGTTCTACCCATACATTCAAGCATTTTTAAAATGCAAATAATATTTTATTCCTTTTTTCCTGCAAAGTTCTTTTTCTCGTTCTCTCTCTCTCTGTCTTCCACTATAGTTTAGTATTCTCTGCTTTATTATACTTACAAAGATAGTACAACTCAGGCTGGATATTTTCAGTATTATTTATTAACTATTAGCTGATTTTCTCCAGTGCCATAAGTAGCAGCCAGGGAGAAAGTCTTCTCTAGAGTCCCTCTGCCTGCAAAATATCCAACCCAGAAGGGCGCATCTGATGATCTCATTATTATTTTTTAATACTGAGAAAAAACCTTATGGAATTCCCAGGTTTTTCAAAAGAAAAAAAATCTCTTATTCCTCCCCTCTCTAAGTTTCAATGTATCTTTCAGATTTTATCATTTAATTTCATTAAATGATTGCATTGAAATCATTTAATATTGCATTCCAAATACTGGTAATCCTCATTTAGCAATTGCTTTGTTCGCAACTGTTTGCAGTTATGATGGTCATTAAAAATAAACTCTGCAACCAGTCCTCACAGTTATGACCTAAAATTTTAAAGCAAAGGAGAGTTGGAGTAAGATCATTAGCACGGTCGCAGTTTCAGTTAGTGACCGCCTTGCTTAATGGTACCAATAGTGGCTGCACAAGCACTTCTTCTATGTTTTTTAAAACATAATTCAACTTTCAATGGGCATCTGAAATCAGTGTCAATATCTATCTTCAGGTTTATTTTTTTCACATTGCTAATTTATTGCCTTTGGAAAATTGTTATAAATTAGAATGTTCCTCATATTATTTACGGAAAAATGCAAAATAATCCAGGGATGAACAAGAAGTTTTAATTTCCACACTTGAAAGAAATTTTGCCTTTTTTTTTTTTTTAGTAAAGTGGAGAACTCGATTAAAATATGTGCAATTTTATCCCATATTGCATGGTTACTATAAGAATGGATCCAGCAATAAAGCCGTACAATCTTATAGAGAATACCTACTGCTACTAGTATACAGTACAAGGTACTGGAAAACAAGGTATTAGTACAGGCAGTCCTTGACTGACGACCACAATTGAGCCCAAAATTTATGTTGCTAAGTGAAACATTTGTTAAGTTAGCATTGCCCAACTTCACGACTTTTCTTGCCACAGTTGTTAAGTGAATCACTGCAGTTGTTAAATTAGTAACCCGGTTGGTAAGTGAAGCTGGCTTTCCCACTGATACTTTGCTTGACAGAAGTTTGCAAAAGGTGATCATGTGATCGCTGGGACACTGCAACCGTCATAAATATGAACCATTTCCCAAGTATCTGAATTTTGATCACATGATTATGGGGATGTTAAATGTGAAAAATGGTCATAAGTCACTTTTTCCAGTGCTGTTGTAACTTTGAAAGGTCACTAAATGTTGTAGGTCTAGGGCTACTTGTACTACTATGGAATTTTTATTCCTCATCTAAGACGCAAGGAGCTTGGGTAGCATTTATTCAAAGAATACAGTTAGTAGGATTCAGTACACATAGAAGCATCTCTGCACATTGCCTTAAATGAACTTTTGTGCATACATATAGATTTTGCATCATTAGATGTCTAAGCCACATAGCCATGTCACTGGGGAGGATTTCTTTATGAAGTACAATATACAGTGTATATAAATAACATATCCCTTGATTGCAATTATTTAGTTGGGTTTCTCACTTAGAATGATAAAGCACTTTAAGTGATCTACAATGCTCTTTAGTTTAAGTGTCATGTTGAATTAATGCTGAATAGCTCAAGAAATACAACTGTTAATTTTTTGGTCTATTTAGTTGTTGTACAGTGCTTTATTACATGCATAATGATGCCTTATGTGCAATGCTAAGTATATGTTGATGTTTCATTTCCTCTCTGATATATGCAGTACATTCCCTGGCCACTGTGAGAAGAAAGCTATAGATCTTAATAATTTATAAGTTTTTAGCCAGAATTGTCAATGGCAGGCTATGAGCTTTTTCTTTTAGTAATATATCATGGTAAAAATGCACAGACAAGCGATGTGTCAGTCTGATTTTTTTCCACCTGATTCAGCAACCCAAAATTCAAACGCAGCAATTTAAGCCAAGTTGCACCACTGAAGAATTTAAGTCTAAGCATTTAATCAGTTCTTTCCATAAATTTCTGCTACTTGTGCTATTGTAAGAGTGGTTCCAGTAGAAGTTTATTTATATATCACAGAATTCCAACCTCAGCACATTGGAGACACAACACCGATCATTCAGCCCATAGTTAAGAACGATGCAATAGTATAAATGGCACTAAAAAGATGCATATTTAGACCAAGGGCAATTAAAACAAGCTTGTTAACAAAAGAAGAAATATGGTTGCTGCAAGTTTACATACAAGTTTTATGGTATCAATTTAACAAGAGATTTTAAGCCAATCACAGGTAAATAAAGCAAAACATTAATTTTGATAATGATATGTTGACAGGGTCCTTCTAGTTCAGACCTGGGCGTTTTACAACCCGCAGACCATATCTGGCCCTTTGACTGTCCCTGCCCAGCCCGGGGGGAGGGGGGGAAAACTGGGGCAGGGGTAGCAAGGGAGCAGCAAGCAGCGGCCCTCCACAACAGTGGAGTTTCTCTTGTGGCCCCTTGAGAAAATTAATCGCCCACCCCTGTTCTAGATGAGCCTTCTATTGCACAATGTCCTTGTCTTGTTTGTCAAATTATATATGGGTTCCAGATCTCGCCATCCCTTTCCAGATCTCGCCACATTCCCATGTTTTCCCATCATGTTTCTCATTTTTGTTCTTCCTGCACATACAAAATTGTTAGGGGACATAATACATTCTATTGCAACCATTCACAATGACACAACAGCAGCACTCATGTAGCACCTGCTTCTCTCACAAGAGAAAGCAGTTGCAATTTGCTAAATATAAGTAAGCTGACGTTATTTAATTAATTATTCAGTGTAATTATTTAGGAATTCATCTCTCTTGGAAACTTTAAAATGGTTTACTCAAGCTGAGCACATCTTGTTTTTTTCTGGGGCCTGGGAAAAGTGTACCATCCCTTAAAGATGCATTTGAAACTGTTCAATCTTACCAAAAGCATTGACTCTGAGAGGGCGTCATTATTTTTAAGCTTAATGAATTAACAGGGCAGATTTATTTATAATTTTGTTTGCAGCAAATGTTTACTGTTACAGAGTCTGTATTGAATTCATGATGGAAGAAGGCAGCCAAAGATAGCAACAAGAGCAACAGAGGTAGCCTGAAACAAGCAAATAACTTTTAATGAATGTGCCTATTTCCAGTACTACCAGGATTAAATTATTTTGTGGCTGCCATTTCTGAACATCTATAAAAAGAGCACCTGTTCCAGACTGATGAACACCACAGACACTCCCATTATCTCCTAAGCCCAGGAAATCGGCTTCCTTTGTTTAAAATATTATTTGGGGGAGCAAACTGATCGTCCTTAACCTTCCCTTCTTTCGGAAGGTCTCTTGTCTTCGACATGCCAAAGGAATAATAAAATACAAACGTCCATGGAAGTTAAATACTTCTAAACATATTTATTTTCAAATGACCAACAGTAAATATTATTGGAATTAATGAAACTCGTAACGGTATTCCTATGTGCATTTTCTTGTGAGTAAAGCTAACAAATCAAGTTCTGACCAGATATGCATTGGATTTCATAGGACTTTTTTTTGGCTTCACAGCACCCAGAATGTTTGCCGAGCATTAAGCAAATAATAAATTAGATGAGCTATGAAAATGCAGTCAGCTTATACAAACTTGCTTGGAAGCTGAATGACTTTTCCAGAAAGTCCAGTGCTTGTTAACCAAACAGAAATATCCTGTGATAAACAAATGATAATGCTTTTAGCCAAAGCTGACATTTACATATATGTATATGAATCATGTAACATTTCAGAACTAAATAAGCCTCAACAGGAGATGAGGGTTGGGGGAGAAAATCAGATTGTGGATCACATACCTTTTTTCAGAACTATGAATTTATTTTTATTAATATAATAACACTAGTAGCACACATACAACTAAACTCACAATTTTGCATGGTGCCTCTTCTATGCTAGGCCCTGAGTATTTTAAAATACGCCTTTTAGAATAACCATAAGTTGCAACAATAAATTATAACTAATTGAAGCTTCTTTCCTATCTCATTGTCTCATAGACTTTTCAACATATGATTGAAAGATTCAATCTGTATACTCATAGCCTTGCCTCCTTTTGCTCCAACAAATAAAAACATCTTTTAATGCATTTTTTCAACCAGAACATCTGGTGCTTTCCTGTTTAGTTAGGAATACAATCCACTGAATTTCCAGTCAGCAAAGAAAACATCTTCAGATTTACTACTATCTTCACAATTGTGTTGATGCTGTTGTTACATCATATACAGTTCACATGATTTGGTGTGCTCGCTTCAACGAAATGCATCAGATGCTGCAAATAATTTAATTATCTCATACTGGGTAGTTTCATGCAAATGCATGTCAGACTCTTAAAATGGATTTAATAGCATTTAGAGAGTACTATTTAAATAAATAAATATCACAGGCAGAGCTAGACTTACACTTTATTTTATTTTATTTTTTTATTTTAATCCCATCTGTCTCCGAAGACTCAGGGCAGCTTACAATCTAAGGACAAATCAAATGTGCTTAGCAATAGCCTTCATTCTATGTATATGCCTGCTTATTAGGGCTTTCGCCCCCCCCCCCAAGCGGCATTATTACAAAGTCAGCTTAATTGCCCCCAACAATCTGGGTCCTCATTTTACCTACCTCGGAAGGATGGAAGGCTGAGTCAACCTTGAGCCTGGTGGGACTCGAACCTGCACTAATTGCAGGCAGCTGTTGTTACTTAAGGAGGCATCAGCCCACTGCTCCACCAAGGCTCTTAAAGAAAGGAATATGGTATTGACTGAAACACTGAAAAGGAATGGGAGAAAAAAAAGGGAAGGGCAGTAATTTCCCTGGCGCCTTTAAACAGTAGTTCAATCTGATCTTTCAGGTGAAAAATCCTAAAGAGAAGTTCAAATGGAATACAGTAGGAAGGAAAATTGAAAACTCTGGACAAATAGCTAGCCGTATATTACATATTTTCCTCTTGCGCTTTTTAATCAGGAATGCAGGACTTACAAGTTAGAGGTAATATTACAAGATTTTGTTGGATAATATGATGCAAGTATTAATCTTGCATTGGGAATAAATTATTTAAAATACAGACAGTTATGCTGAAGGGTATAGTTGGATATTTCCATAGGAAGACATATGTCTAAAATAAAATGAGCAGCTAGCCCTCAGAGCAGCACTAGCTGAAGACAAAGCCTATCTAATAAACCAGCTGTAAGAGCCAGGATGAAATTAGCTTAATAAAACCAAGTGAAAGCTAGGTGGGTGCCAGTCTGAAAATTGACTTGGGAAGTGAGAAAAAAAGAGAAAAAAGTACAGGTTATATGTATTGTTCCCCTTCATGGATTACTGCCTTGTCGTGGCGAAGGGGCTTGCATAATTCAATGAAGCTATGAGCTATGCCGTGCAGGGCCACCCGAGACGGACAGGTCATAGCAGAGAGTTCTGACAAAACGTGATCCACTGGAGAAGGAAATGGCAATCCACTCCAGTATCTTTGCCCCATGGACAATACCAAAAGGAAAAAAAGATATGATGCTGGAAGATGAGCCCCTCAGGTTGGAAAGTGTCCAATATGCTACTGGGGAAGAGCAGAGGGCTAGTACTAGTAGCGGCAGAAAGAATGAAGCGACTGGGCCAAAGCCGAAAGGATGCTCAGCTGTGGATGTATCTGGTGGTGAAAGGAAAGTCCGATGCTGTAAAGATTTTTTCTCCATAGGAACCTGGAATGTAAGATCCATGAATCAAGGCAAACTGGATGTGGTCAAACAAGAGATGACAAGATTGAACATCGACATCTTAGGAATCAGCGAACTAAAATGGACAGGAATGTGTGAATTTAATTCAGATGACCATCAGGTATACTACTGCGGGCAAGAATCCCTCAGAAGAAATGGAGTAGCCTTCATAGTCAAGAAAAGAGTAGGAAAAGCAATACTGGGATACAATCCTCAAAATGACAGAATGATCTCAGTTCGAATCCAAACCATTCAATATCACAGTAGTCCAAGTCTATGCCCCAACCACCGGTGCTGAAGAGGATGAAACTGACCGGTTCCATGAAGCCCTACAGCACCTTATAGAACTAACACCAAAAAATGATGTCCTTATCATCATGGGGGATTGGAATGCTAAAGTAGGAAGCCAAAACATAACCGGAATAACAGGCAAGTTTGGCCTTGAATGAAGCAGGCTGATAGACTTTTGTCAAGAGAATACGATGGTCATAGCAAACACTCTTTTCCAACAACCCAAGTGACGGCTCTACACATGGACATCACCAGACGGTCAACACAGAAATCAGATTGACTATGTGCTCTGCAGCCAAAGATGGAGAAGCTCTATACAGTCAGTAAAAACAAGACCTGGAGCTGACTGTGGCTCAGACCATGAACTTCTCATTGCAAAATTTAGGCTTAAACTGAAGAAAGTAGGGAAAAGCACTAGGCCACTCAGGTATGAACTAAATATTATCCCTAACGAATATACAGTAGAAGTGACAAATAGATTTAAGGAATTAGATCTGATAGACAGAGTGCCTTAAGAACTATGGACAGAGGTTTGCAACATTGTACAAGAAGTAGCAACTAACACCATCCCAAAGAAAAAGAAATGCAAGAAAGCAAAATGGCTGTCTGAGGAAGCTTTGCAAATAGCTGAGGACAGGAGGGAAGCGAAAGGCAACGGAGAAGAAGAAAGTTACGCCCAATTGAATGCAGAATTCCAGAGAATAGCTAGAAGAGATAAGAATGCCTTCTTAAATGAACAGTGCAAAGAAATAGAAGAAAACAATAGAATAGGGAGGACCAGAGATCTTTTCAAGAAAATTGGAGAGATGAAGGAAACGTTTCATGCAAAAATGGGCATGATGAAGGACCAAAATGGCAGAGACCTAACAGAGGCAGAAGAGATTAAGAAGAGGTGGCAAAATTACACAGAACTATACAAGAATGAGCTTAATGTCCCTGATAACCACAATGAGGTGGTCACTGACCTTGAGCCAGACATCCTAGAATGTGAAGTGAAGTGGGCCTTAGAAAAACTGAGCAACAACAAAGCTAGTGGAGGTGACAGTATTCCAGCTGAGCTATTCAAAATCTTAAAAGACGATGCAGTAAAAGTGCTACACTCAATTTGCCAGCAAATTTGGAAAACTCAACAGTGGCCACAGGATTGGAAAAGATCAGTTTACATTCCAATTCCAAAGAAAGGCAGTGCCAAAGAATGTTCAAACTATCACACCATTGCACTCATTTCACATGCTAGTAAAGTTATGCTTAAAATCCAGCAAGCTAGACTCCACCAGTATGTGGATCGAGAACTACCAGAAGTACAGGCAGGATTTCGAAGAGGCAGAGGAACTAGAGATCAAATTGCCAACATACGCTAGATCATGGAGAAAGCTAGAGAGTTCCAGAAAAACATCTACTTCTGCTTCATTGACTATGCTAAAGCATTTGATTGTGTGGATCACAACAAACTGTGGCAAGTTCTTAAAGAGATGGGAGTACCAGACCATCTTATTTGTCTCTTGAGAAACCTATATGGTCAAGAAGCAACAGTGAGAACTGGACACGGAACCACTGACTGGTTCAAAATTGGGAAAGGAGTTCGGCTGTATACTGTCACCCTGCCTGTTTAACTTATATGCAGAACACATCATGAGAAAGGCAGGGCTAGATGAATCAAAAGTTGGAATTAAGATTGCTGGAAGAAATATCAACAACCTAAGATATTTAATTTAATTTAATTTAATTTAATAATATTTCTATACCGCCCTTCTCCCTGAGGACTCAGGGCGGTTCACAGGGCAGAATAAAATACTAAATACAAACATTAAAAAGAGATTAAATGATTGCCCAAGTTAAAACAATTGGAATACAATTCTAAAACCCCAAGATAAAATTAAGACACCAAAAATAAAAAACCCCACCAATCCCCATCAGGCTAGGCCGGCTTGTACAAACAGAAACGTCTTGTGATCGCGACGAAAGGAGCGAAGATCGGGCGCCATCCGGAGCTCTACCGGTAGCTGATTCCACAGCTCCGGAGCGCCCACAGAGAAGGATCTCCCCCTGGGGGCCACCAATCGACATTCTCTGATCGGTGGCACCCTGAGGAGGCCCTCTCTGTGGGAACGCACAGGGTGCAGGGAGCTTGATGCTGGCAGCAGATGTTCCCTAAGGTACTCCGGCCCCATGCCATGGAGGGCTTTGAACACCGTTACCAGTACCTTGAATCTCACCCGGAAGACAACTGGCAACCAATGCAGTTCACGGAGCAGAGGTGTAACGTGGGAGTATCGGAAGACTCCCAACACAACTCTCACGGCTGCATTCTGTACCAGTTGGAGCTTCCGGGTGGTCCTCAAGGGCAGCCCCATGTAGAGAGCGTTGCAGTAGTCCAGACGAGAGGCCACGAGCGCATGAGTGACCGTGCATAAATCATCCCGGCTAAGATAGGGCCGCAACTGGCGCACCAGGCGAACCTGGGCGAAGGCCCCCCTAGTCACAGCTCCTATATGGTCTTCCAAGGTGAGCCGTGAATCTAGAAGGACTCCCAAGTTGCGAGCCCTATCTACGGGGGGTAATAGTTCACCCCCCATAGCCAGAGGTGGAATGTCCGAATAAACCCGGGATGAAGGTATGCAAAGCCATTCAGTCTTGTCGGGGTTGAGTTGAAGTCTGTTCCTCCCCATCCAGACCCGAACCGCCTCCAGGCAACGGGACATCACGTTGAGGGCATCACTGGGGTGGTTTGGGGTCGAAAGGAAAAGTTGGGTATCATCAGCGTACTGATGATACCCAACTCCAAAACCACGAATGATCTCACCCAGCGGTTTCATGTAGATGTTGAACAGGAGAGGCGAGAGGACCGACCCCTGAGGAACTCCACAAATGAGAGACCTCGCGGTCGACCTCTGCCCTCCTGCCAACACCGACTGCGAATGTCCCTGGAGATAGGAGGAGAACCACTGTAAGACTGTGCCTCCCACTCCCAGTCCCCTGAGACGCCGCAGCAAGATACCATGGTCGATGGTATCGAAAGCCGCCGAGAGGTCTAATAGGACTAGAACAGAGGAATATCCCCTGTCCCGAGCCCTCCAGAGATCATTCACCAGCGCGACCAATGCCGTCTCCGTGCTGTGCCCGGGCCTGAAACCCGATTGGTACGGGTCTAGATAATCCGCTTCATCCAGGACCAGAGGGAGCTGATGCGCCACCACACTCTCAACAACCTTCGCAAGAAAGCGAAGGTTGGAGACAGGACGAAAGTTGTTCAATACAGCTGGGTCCAAGGCAGGCTTCTTGAGGAGAGGTCTCACCACCGCCTCTTTCAAGACGGCGGGGAAGTTACCCTCACTCAGAGAAGCCGATATAACTGCCTGGAACCAGCTGCGTGTCCTCTCCCGGGCTGCATAAACCAGCCAGGAAGGGCACGGGTCCAATAAACATGTGGTGGTGCTCAGCCTCCCCATGATCCTGTCCACTTCCTCCGGAGTCACAGAGTCAAACTCCTCCCAGGTGATATCGACAAGACCGCCCGTGTCCTGATCGTCAGACTCTGCCCAGTCTAATGGCAGAAAGTGAAAAGGAACTGAAGAGTCTCTTGTTGCGAGTGAAGAAGGAGAGTGCAAAAGTTGGGTTGAAACTAAACATTAAGAAAACCAAGATCATGGCATCCGGCCGTCTCAATTCCTGGCAAATAGATGGGGAAGAAATGGAGTTAGTGACAGATTTTATATTCCTGGGCTCCGGGGGGACTGCAGCCAAGAAATTAAAAGACGCTTGCTCCTGGGGAGGAAGGCCATGGCAAACCTAGACAGCACACTAAAAAGCAGAGGCATCACCCTGCCAACAAAAGTGTGTATAGTCAAGGCTATGTTCTTCCCAGTTGCAATGTATGGCTGTGAAAGTTGGACCATAAGAAAGGCTGAGCGCCAAAGAATTGAAGCCTTTGAACTATGGTGCTGGAGAAGCCTCCTGCAAGTCCCTTGGACTGCAAGGCGATCAAACCGGTCAGTCCTAGAGGAGATCAACCCTGACTGCTCTTTAGAAGGCCAGATCCTGAAGCTAAAACTCAAATACTCTGGCCACCTAATGAGAAGGAAGGACTCACTGGAGAAATGCTGGGAAAGGTTGAGGGCAAGAGAAGAAGGGGACGACAGAGAATGAGGTGGCTGGATGGAGTCACTGAAGCAGTAGGCGTGAGCCTAAATGGACTCCAGAGGATGGTAGAGGACAGGAAGGCCTGGAGGAACGTTGTCCATGGGGTCGCGATGGGTCGGACACAACTTCGCAACTAACAACAACATATGTATTGTTGAATTATGGTTTTTGTATTAACAATAAAACTCAATAACAGAAAACTGTATTACATTTAATTTCAAGATCAGATACAAGTATAATAAAACAGCCAAATGCATGGAGTACTATGATAACAACAGGAAAGGCTGCAAATATAATAAAATTACTAAAACCCAAGGTTGTATTTTATCTTAACCATGTTAGCTGAAACAATCCATGTTCATAAGTTATAATTTAATGATTATAGAAGTTAATTGAAATAAGTCTTTTTTATGACAGATGGCATAGCAGGCTGCAGTTTTCTTCTATGAAAGCTTATGCTAGGGCAATTTCATTTTCAAAATACCATCATTTTAAAGAAAGTGCAAAACCTCTGTTCTGATCCAAAAAATTGTCTGGAACTTTTTAAAACAGTCAGGACTTTACAGCTGCAGTTGCCATGTGATTCTGAAAAGAAATGTCACCACTTTAAAGAGATATAGATAGGTATTATCTTGGTGCTCCTGAATACTCTAAAGTTGCCCTTATAAATCTGATTCCAAAATGCTGCATAAGTAAGTCAAGTCAGAATTTGTTCAGGTGAGATAAAAGGAAACATATTTTCATGTAAAGAGTAGGTTTGATTCATTTGGTAAGAACTCAGTGGAAATGAAACATTGAATCATACAAATTTTATCCTCTCCTCCCTTTGTTAATCATCCCAAGCTTGTAGCTTAAACGGTATGATAAATTATGATTATCACCAAAATTAAGATTATTATACCTGAGTTGGAAAAATCAGACAGATAGGAGTATAGGCTTAGAGCTTTCTATTTGTGTGCTGTCATCTAGTGACCATCTGAATTTTGGACAGTGTTGTTCAGTCATTCAATTGTGCTGTTGCTGTTGTTCAATTGTTAAATAGCTTTTGACATATTGTGACCTGATAGACAACATTAGTTCAGCAGGATTGTCTTTCAGTAGCTGCTTCTTCAAGGGTTTGTAAAATCATGTGCGTGTCATCAGTGAAAGAATCTAGTCATTTTTTCCATTGTCGGCTTTATTTTTTTGATTGCCTTCGATTTTTCCAGGCATCAGGGTCTTCTCCAATGACTCTTGTCTTCACAATATTTGTTCAAAATGCCTAAGCTTTAGCTTCATTATTGACATTTTTAGGGAGCAGTCTATTTTTACTTCATCCAGTATAGAATGATTGGTTCTTCTTGCAGTGAAAGACAGTTTCAACAATTTTCTCCAGCAACCCAATTCAAAAGCCTCAATTTTTTATCGTTCAGTCTGATGTGGCAGCCCTACTAAAACTCTAAAAAGCAAATCATGTGAAAAAAGGAGAGAAAGCACAACTTATTTCCAGTTCTAACACTGGAGATGGAATTAATATCTGCATTTTGATGCATTAACAAAGTAACTTCAACAAGCTCAACTATTTCTCGCTTCCAAGACCTAATTGTCAGCTCCACTATAGGGAGACTGGACCAGGAAATCAACTACATTGGACAACTAAACCTTCTCCCAATTTTTATACTCCAGTGAATTAGGACCACCTCCTATGGATCTAGGACATGTTGCTACCAACTCACCGCCACCAGCTCACCACAGTCAAGTTGCCTCTGCCAACTCACAGCCAGCAAGTCACCACAGGACCAACTTGCCGTGGGGACAATTTGTCATGGGAGGGGGAGCTGGGCAGGCGAGCGAGCAGGTGGGCAGAATGTTTGGGGCCGTGTGGCAGTGTCAGCATTGGGTGTGAAAATGGGAAGTCCCGTCCCCCCCACTAATGCTACCACCTGCCCCAACACACACTGCACTCTGCTCACCTGCTCGCTCGCTTGCCCAGCTCTCCCTCCAGCCAACTACGGAAAGTTGTCCCCACAGTGAGTTGGTTGTGTGGAGTTGTCCTGTGGCTACTTGGTGGTTGTGAGTTGGCAGAGGTGACTTGGCAGTGGTGAGCTGGCCATGCTGAACTCTCCATGGTGAGTTGTCCCATTCCACTTTCTATTGCTCATTGCTCTGAGCTTAAAAAAAAAAGCTCCATTCCTGTTTGCTTGCTAACAATTCATGAATATTTCCATCAAGCTTATCTTTCTTATTCTGTCCACTAATGAAAGGCATTCTCCATAAAGGAGACTTCTATATTCAGCTAGAATTTCTGAGTGCCTCATAATTCAACTCCCTGTTTAACAACAACAACAACAACAATAATAATAGGCAGCTGTGATGATGAAAAGGAAATCCCTATGGAGCAAAAGTACTGTATGTAATGGCCATTGTGATCTACTCTGTTTCATTTTTTTAAAAAATATTTTTTTAAAGAACTTTTTAACAAAATAAAAATCATAAGAGAAAATAAAGGTAATAAAGTAGTAAATAGTGAAAAAATATTTGAAAAAGATTAAAGAAAGAAAATACATAAACAGCTTCAATTTTTTGACTGCAGTTATAGGTTCTTTTTTTATTTTGTCCTTTCTCTCTAAGGTTACATCATACTTTTCTTATTTCTGTAAGCTACCCTTTCTGATCCCCAACCCGTAAGCCACAAGTTCATTTTTCTCTTTTTTCAGCAAAAAGTTCAAAATGGCTTTGTCACTAATAAATACAATCGATCTTTCTCTGATCAAACAAGCTAACTTTGCCATCTTAGATAGCATCACCACCAGATGGATTCGTAGCTGGCTGACAGGCCGTACTCAGCGTGTGGTCCTCAATGGAACTGCATCTACATGGAAGGAAGTCTGTAGTGGGGTGCCCCAGGGCTCTGTTCTGGGCCCAGTGCTCTTCAACATCTTCATCAATGATTTGGATGAGGGGATAGATGGGGAACTCATCAAATTTGCAGACGACACCGAGCTGGCAGGAATAGCCAATACTCCAGAAGATAGGCTTAAGATACAGGAGGATCTGGACAGACTCGAACACTGGGCACTATCTAACAAAATGAAATTCAATGGTGAAAAAAGTAAGGTTCTACATTTAGGCAGGAAAAATCAAATGCACAGGTATAGTATAGGTGGTACCTTGCTCGATAGTAGTAACTGTGAGAGAGATCTCGGAGTCCTAGTGGACAATCACTTAAATATGAGCCAGCAGTGTGCTGCAGCTGCCAAAAAGGCCAACACAGTGCTAGGCTGCATTAACAGAGGGATAGAATCAAGATCATGTGAAGTACTAATACCACTTTACAATGCTTTGGTAAGGCCCCACCTGGAATACTGCATCCAGTTTTGGTCACCACAATGTAAAAAAGATGTCGAGACTCTAGAAAGAGTACAGAGAAGAGCAACAAAGTTGATTGTTTTTGTATTTTTGTATTTTGTATTTTAGTATTTATTGCCTTGAGGACCACTTTCAACCTTTGGAAGAACCAAAGGTTGAAAAATTATAACCGTAGTTGCTCTGGTTGTCCCGCATCTCTTTGTGGGACAACCAGGGTGGTAAGATCAAAATGTGACAAAGAGATGTGGGACAACCAGAGCAACTAAGGTTGACCAGAACAGATGGGCCCATCACACGCTACACGCTCAATGCGGACAAAGAGATGCAGGACAACCAGAGCAACTATGGTTGACCAGAACAGACAGGCCCATCACACGCTCAATGCGGACAAAGAGATGTGGGACAACCAAAGCAACTATGGTTGACCAGAACAGATGGGCCCATCACATGCTCAATGAGTAGAGCACAGAGTCAATTAGGCTTATAAGCAAACTCTCCACCCCCCAATACTTACTCTGATAACGCTGGCAGCGGACTAGCGAAAGCTAAGACAGTAGATATTTAGGTTTTTATGAATGGTTGTTTTTATTGTTTTTATTATTTTTAACAAACAGCTGTTTTATATTTATCCCAGAGTTCGAGGATTTTATACCATTGGGGGGTGCGCGTGCGCGCACACACACATGCGTGCGCGCACACACACACACACAGAGCGAGCGCAGTGGAAGTCGAAATTTGAAGATGAACTATGTACAAATGATCAACATGCAATTGCTAAAATATATAAACTTATTGAAATTTGAAATGAAAGACTGTATGATAAAATGAGCTAAGAACTTTGGACATAACATTCTAATGGAACAGTGGAAAACTGTGGTTCAAAATATTAAAGTGTACATTACAACATAAAAGATTTTTTTATAAAATAATGTACCATAGGTACAAGACTCCAGAAAAAATGTCCAGAAAGTATAAAGATACTTCAAATTGAAAATATGGACAATGTGAAGGGTCATTTTACAATGCTTGAAAAGAGCCATGGAAAAGATTATTTTTATATAAGATTACAACTGCAAGACATGTGCACAAAAATGGAAAGACTCTGAATACCCACAGTGGAGGATTGATTGGTGAAAATGACAGAACTAGCAGAGATAATGATAATAATAATAGTAATAATAATAGTAATAGTAATAGTAATAATAATAGTAATAATAATAATAATAATAATAATAATAATAATAAGTTGGAAGGGACCTTGGAGGTCATCTAGTCCAACCCTAAGGCAGGAAACCCTATACCATTTCAGACAAATTGCTGTCCAGTCTCTTCTTAAAAACTTCCAGTATTGGAGCATTCACCACTTCTGGAGGCAGGTTCTTCCACTGGTTAATTGTTCTAACTGTCAGGAAGTTTCTCCTTAGTTCTAGGTTGCTTCTCTCCTTGACTAGTTTCCATCCATTGCTTCTTGTCCTGCTTTCAGGTGCTTTGGAGAATAGCTTGACTCCCTCTTCTTTGTGGCAGCCCCTGAGATATTGGAACACTGCTATCATGTCACCCCTCACCCTTCTCTTCATTAAACTACACATACCCAATTCCAGCAACCGTTCCCTATACTGTATTAAAACATACATGTCCTAAAGGCAATAAATACTAAAATACAGAAATACAAAAATTAAGAAGAGGTTAAACCAATGCCCAATGCAACAAATAAATTACATAAAAACAGTGATAAAACCCAAACCCATCAGACCAGGCCGGCTTGTTCAAACAAATAGGTCTTTAGATCACGTCGGAAGGAGCGAAGGTCGGGAGCCATCCGGAGCTCAACCGGTAAACGGTTCCACAGATCAGCCGCACCCACAGAGAACGCCCTCCCCCTGGGGTCACCAGTCGGCACTCTCTGACCAGTGACACCCTGAGGAGGCCCTCTCTGTGGGAGCGCACTGGGCAGAGGGAAGTTGATGCCGGCCGCAGGTGCTCCCTAAGGTACTCCGGACCCATGCCATGTAGGGCTTTAAAGGTCATTACCAGTACCTTGAATCTCATCCGGAAGGCAACTGGAAGCCAATGCAGCTCACGGAGCAGAGGTGTAACATGGGAGTATCGGGAGACCCCCAACACGACTCTCGCAGCTGCATTCTGCACCAGTTGGAGCCTCCAGGTGGTCCTCAAGGGCAGCCCCATGTAGAGAGCGTTGCAGTAGTCTAACCGAGAGGTCACGAGTGCATGAGTGAATGTATGGAAGGCATCCCGGTCTAGATAAGGCCGCAACTGGCGCACCAGGCGAGCCTGGGCGAAGGCCCCCCTAGTCACAGTTACTATATGATCTTCTAAAGAAAGCTGTGAGTCTAGGAGGACTCCCAAGTTGCGGGCCCTATCTACGGGGGGTAATAACTCACCCCCCATAGTAAGAGATGGAATACTCTGAGTTTCCCGAGATGCCGGCACGTACAGCCACTCAGTCTTGTCAGGGTTGAGCCGAAGCCTGTTCTTCCCCATCCAGACCCGAACCGCCTCCAGGCAACGGGACATCACGTCGAGGGCATCACTGGGGTGGTTTAGGGTCGAAATAAAAAGCTGGGTATCATCAGCATACTGATGATACCCAACTCCAAAACCACGAATGATCTCACCCAGCGGCTTCATGTAGATGTTGAACAGGAGGGGCGAGAGGACCGACCCCTGAGGAACTCCGCAACTGAGAGGCCTCGAGGTCGACCTCTGTCCCCCTGCCAACACCGACTGCGAATCTGGCTTCCCCACTGAATTTGCTTGTCAGACGATCGTAAAACGTGATCACATGATCCCAGGGCACTGCAACTGTCATTAATATGACTCGGTTGCCAAGCTTCTGAATTTTGATTACAGGACCACAAGAATGGTGCAATGATTGTGTGAAAAATGATCACAAGTCACTTATTTCAGTGACACTGAAACTTCAAACGGTCACTAAATGAACTGTTGTAAGTCAAGGACTACCTGTACTTATATATTATTCCTTCTATCGGTAGTCTTCTTTAAGCAACTGCCTTTTTTTAGTGACTGTTCACAGTTACAATGTGATGAAAAAGTAACTGTATGACCAATCCTTGGAATTACAACCTTCACAGGTCTGAAAAGCAAAAGAAACATTAAATTACATGTCTTTCTTTCACTGAATCAGTACCCAGTTATTTCTCAGACAGGGGAGATGTGTGCAATTGTTATTATTGCATGCAACAATTCATAAAAAAGTATTTACCTTTCTAAACAATAAGAACTATATTTCACATTGGTTCTTTCATTTCCACTGCTTCTTTAGTTTAATATAGTATACTATGAGCATATAAGGGATGCGGTGGCTCAGTGGGTTAGGACGCTAAGCTTGTTGATTAGAAGGTCAGCAGTTTGGTGGGTCAAATCCCGAGTGCCGTGTAACAGAGTGAGCGCCTGTTACTCGTCCCAGCTTCTGCCAACCTAGCAGTTCGAAAGCACTTAAAAATGCAAGTAGAAAAATAGGGACCACTTCACTAATAGGGTAGGTAACAGCATTCCGTGCGCCTTTGGCGTCTAGTCATGCCGGCCACGTGACCACGGAGACGTCCTCGGACAAGCGCTGGCTCTTCGGCTTTGAAACAGAGATGAGCACCGGCCCCTAGAGTTGGAAACGACTAGCACGCATGTGCGGGGGAACCTTTACCTTTTACCTTATGAGCATATAGCATAATGACATTTGGATTTAAACCTGAACATTTTAAATACCTAACATGTGGATTTATAGCATGCCTTGATATCTGTACTTTGTGGAACAATTTGCTTTCAGATGAATTATCTTCCAGTTCAAACATTAGCTTTTAAAGGTTGCACCAACGATACAAATCCTTTGGGTATTTTATACTTGTATTTCAGTATAAAAATCATAGACCAATCACTATGCTAAAACAGAAAAATGAATATAGTGGGCATATACATGAAATTTACTCCCCAGTATGATTGCCTTTCTATCTGAAAATAAACATTTGCTTCTTCTAACAATTTGCTTTCACATATAACTCTGAAGAACTGTCAGTATCATAATTTGAGTACATATATATCTAGAAATAATTAATATGTATCTCAGACACAAATAGAGACACAAAATTATTCCCTTTTTAGTAGAACCTAAGCACTATTTTTAAACAATAAAACACTCACCTAGATTATACTTTAATACATTTGAATTCTTTCCTCCTAAACAGCAAAAAAGAAATTTCATCTCTTAAACATATTTTCCTGTAGAAGTCATAACTCTGAAGTCAACCATGTCATCAATTAAGCTCTGTTGATCACATCACAAACAAGAAGCATGAGATATTTTCAAAGATTCAGAGAACATTGTTTCACTGTTTTAGTTTACTAAATTTTTAATCAGACTTGGCAATGTCTACTGCATTTCTAAATAAAATTAGCCACTTTCTTTGTAGTCAATCAATGCTGTATTCAATTCACTTTCATTCTTCACCTATTGATTCTCACCCCAATCGCTTATATTATCAGACAGACTTCTTAAATATCCCACTCTCACTGCACTCAATTTAAGCGGATGTTCATCCAGTTATCAATTCTATGTATGTAACAAAGTACTTACCAACCATACATTACTCACAAAGACATAAAAACCTCTAATACATATTGTCAATCTTTGAGAGATATTTGGCCAAACAGATGTCTACTACAGTATCTTTAAAAAAAAGAAGATACTTAAAAGTTCCAGCAGTGACAAATACTGACAAGAGTTTGACAAAAATCTCTATAAAAACACTAACGAAAACCTCAGACTGACCCATATATCATAAAATTTCCCATAAAGCATCATTTCGCAGAATCTTTTCAGAGGATTCTGAAGAACACCATGACCTTACACCTAAATTGAAGGAACTTGGTAACACTGTGGAAAACATTGGAATTCATGTTTATTGAAAATATAAATATATTTTGGAGAAGTATATTTTAAGAGGAAGCACAAATAAAATCTAGCCTGACCTAGCTTAATGTTTACAGAGAGAGATGAGAAAGCAGAGTTCTCAATCGTTGCCGATTCTAATTCTTATCTGAGGAACATTACACAAATCTAATAAATAAAAGGTAAAGCAATCAATTCATTAAATAATAGAGCTTCTCATGAAACCAATGTTCAGAATCAATTATGGCCAGATTTAAAACCTTAATTAGGGATAGGGAGTAAACAAACTGCCAATTTCTTTTACAGGAAGATAAGCCAAGCATAATGAAATGTTGTCTACCTCTAAAATGCTTGTATCAATATATGTAATTGCTCAGATTTTGCTGAGTTGGCCAGTTATGGGAAGACTGAAATTAAACAATTTGGTAAAGACTGCAAATGAAAACATTCTCAAATCCAGGACATGACAGTTGTGTAAGTGATCATCTGTAAAGCACATATATCTGGACTTTACCATTCTTCTTCACATTACTGTAGTGTTCTCAGTTTAAGAGAAAAATTTCTGATAAAGCAGGCAATAAAGTAAAAGTGTCTCGGTCTAGCTGTGAGCTTTACTTTACTTTATTCTTCATCTGTCACTTCATCTGTTTCTTGCCTATATTTCTGTCTAATTGATCTCAGCTCAGACAGCTTTGGAATTAATTAAAATTGCAGGACATCATCATCATAACTAGCTTGACTGGTTAAGACAGCGGTGGGGAACCATGGCCCTTTTATGATTTGTGGACTTCAACTCTCATGCTAGCTCAGGAATTCTGGGAGTTAAAGTCCACAAGTCATAAAAGGGCCACGGTTCCCCACGTCTGGGTTAAGACATCAAGAATGACCATAATTCCACCTGAAACAGAACTGAGGGAATGACAGCAGAACACCACAGGCAGGCAATTTTGCAGCTGAATTGGAAGCTAAAGCACACCTGTCCAGCTGTGTATGAGTGACTGTGGTGTGTCACTCTCCAGAAGAACACAAGAATGAAGAAATCAAGCACTCATTAAGATGACTGCTTCTCAGCTTTTCCTATTAGTGTTTATCTGATCATTTCTCTATTGTGTCTCTGTACTTTAACATTTCAGTCTTTCTATATGTTATCATTCAAGAGTATCAGATCAGAGAATAATTCTGGAAAGGCAAAATAATGAAGGACAATATGTATAAGACTTAAGCTAAGATGGATGTATGGAGCTTTAGGATAGTCTTCTCCTTTGCTTAGTGCTGTCAGATGTGTTAGGAACACAAGTTCCAGAATTCCCAGCTGTCTTAGTCAAAGTGAAGGTTGAGTATATTGAGAGAGACATCAAAGTAAGCTGAATACAGTGGGAATGAGTTATGTAAGTTGTGAGTGGCAAATTAAGAAGAGTTAGAATCAAAAATGATGGAAGTAGATTGACTGGAAAACTGATCAGCATGAAAGAAGTTACCGTATGTTGAGATGGTTTGGTCATTTGGAGAGAACAAACAAGGATCCAATTGCAAGACATGTATGTGTATGGATTGAGAGGAGGAGAAGAAGTAGGGGAAAAAACTGGATAGTGTTCATGAAATTCTCAGAAAAAAAAACATGAAACTACAAGTTTAAAAATAAAAATAAAATGCATGAATTGATATGGAAACAAAGATGGTACATGAGAAAAAGAAGATCAGCAGGTATAATAAATGGTGTTGTTTGAAACTGGATTTAGTTAGATTTCTTTTTGTTCTCTTATCTCCTGCTGTTAAAATTTCTTTTGCCTATTACTTCTTACTCGTCACTTTGTACTACAATGCTTACTCCAGAAAAAGAATAACCATGTATTTATCTATATAATGAAAGTTTTCTAAGTTCTCAAATCTCTTTGTACATTATAACCACAAGTTATAACATCACAGCTTTCCACAATTCTTTTTTTTTTGAGAAGACAAAGTTGCATTTCTCAGCTCTTTATTTGAGATGCACCTTCCACTGTATCTTAGATTTCCTTTGATACTGTTAAATGGTAATGTGAGAATGTGTGTCACTGAAATGCTATGCTGTTCTGCATCTGCCAAGGGCAGGTTCAACCCATGAGTTATTGGACAAAATAATGGCTTCATTAGTCTGCACTTCAGAGCCCTTAATACATCCATTAGTGACAGGTTCTGGAATAGACACAGTATTATATATCATTTCTTACTGAATAACGTTTAAACCAATGGCCTCCAAAATATACAAAACTGTCAGTTAAATGCCCTCATGACCCCACGATGGAATAAAACAAAACAATTGGGAGAACACAAAAATACATCAGAAGTTCCTAACTCTGGAAATTTTAAGACCGCCCTCCTCTGCTGCCTTATCATAGAAATGACAAGCTTTCAGCTAAACAAAATAATTATTACCCTTCGCCCTCCCTTCCGTAGGAAATCACAGAGATGCTCTCACATATCCTATCACCATGTCTAAATTCTACTGTGGTACAGAAAAAGAGCCTGATACTCTTTTTTTTTAAAAAAACTGGTCCTTTATTTACATATTTCCAACCATCCGTTCTTGCTCCCTTGTTGCATATTTTCCAGCAGAAGTCTCCAAACTGAGTATGTTTGTCTTTCGTTCAGGTAAAGGTTTCTATTGTTCAGAATTCAGAAGGCCACATCTGTTCCTTCACAAGAATTTCTTCTTGTTTCCTTCCCACCCTCTAACTGCTGCCCTCTACATGTCATGGTTCAGAGAATTCCCCAATTAAGTGGCGAAGCTTGGGGAACGTACATTGGGGAGGAAAAGCTCATTCTGCCGCTAGAAAACATCTTGTAAAGACACAATCGCTACAATCCAGTAATACTTAAATGCATGTTATTAATTGATAAGTAGCTATCAGGGCGATATTAAAAGACGCATGCAAACTCTTGGAGACAGCATTACCTGTGTTTCTGTTGACTAGCAGGAAAGTTGGTTTTAAAAAAATTACATCCCCCCAAAAAAAAATTCCAGTTGAAAATATGATAACGCTACCTGGTAGATATATAGCCCTTGGATCAGCTCCTCCCAGTATTACTGAGATATTCAAGCAGACTTATTGCTTGAGATGCAGCCAAAGAGGGAGAAGTTGCCAAAGAGAATTCATTTCAGTCAGAGAATTTCTTTCCATTTCTATGTTGGCCTGCATTGTCTTGCACCCCATATCTGCCAAATCGCCAAAACTAAAAACGATAGCCAGTTTGGGTAACGCCTACCCACCTGTAAAATGCCTACCCACCTATTTTATAAAAAAAACAACACCTGATTTTAAAATAATGAGTGTGATCCTGTACAAAATGTACATGAAGGTCTCCACCAGGCTTAGCTGAAGCTTCACTTTACTAGCCTGCAAACATTAAGACTGTGAATTTAATTTAGAGTTCCATAAAGTTAGTCTTCATCTTTTTTGAACTTTCTCAGAGCTGAAGGAGCTGAAAGCTGTGGCATAGCTAAGCAGTAAAATAATTTCCCCCTGGATTTGAGAAACTCAGATATGGTGCTATGAGATATTCATGAGTTTTCTGCAGCTAAACATGTTTGCCAAAGCATGCAACATTTTTATTAATGCATAAAAATAAACACCAGCAGTACTTTATAATATATAATTTATTTCCTCAATTATCCTAATTTTCATGCAAAGAGGAACTCCATTAGCTTTATTATATTTGTTAACTGTTAGTGTATAAACATATCAAATTATTGTAGCAATTGAGAGAACGATGGCTGGTCTGAGCCTATATAATAAACATATTCCCCCAATTTTTTATTTAATCATTTAAACTGAAGCAAGTGGCAACAACTGCAAATCTTGTATTTTGTTAAAGTAACAGCCAAGTAGAACTGTTTTTTTAAATCAAAACGATTAGGTGCAAAAGAAAAGAAAATTATATGATGAACAGCAGACTTGTAAAATCTCTCAGAAATATAGGGCCTTTTTTACTGGTGCACCAGTTTGATTGCCATCCCCATTTTTTTTATTGAATACATCATCTCTGTTTAAAACTTAAGATATGCATCTTTTTTCTGATCTTACTTTTATTGTATTTTAATACCTCTAAATGCATTTTAATTGTTTTTATTACAGATTTCTTTGGAAGGCCTTTTCATATGAAAAAAGGCATGGACTGTAAATCTCTGCAAAGAAAGCATCAGTAGTTCCACAAAGTTTTCCCCCCTGCACTTATTAGTATGTTTTCCTTCCATATCACATCCAATATTATAACCATAGATTCCAGAGCGGGCGTTTGAAAACCCTTCCCTACCATGACAAACCTTCTCTTGCAATATGCAGAGAGGGCACAAAATGACCAACTATGTCAAGCCATGGTTTGTTTAGCTGTGATTTCCTGAATAACCCAAAACTGGCAGGATTCATGCAACATGCTAGATGTAACTCATATCATCCACATTGCAGCTTGTTGCAAAGTATGAGTAATTATTGAAAGTTAGTTTACAATGGCTGGGAGAGTGATAATGGGTTCCCAAACTTTCTCCCCCATGGATGTTTTTCAATATGCAGGTCAATATGAAGAACGTTCTTTGAAAGTAGAACGGAACTTCTTAAGTGCTTAAGTACAGCTGATGTAATGAAAAAAGAAAAAAGAAGGAACATATTACTGTTTTCAGACTACATCAATGTACTGAACACATTAAAACAAAACACAGAATCCTAGCTGTTCTCGTGTCAATAGGAAGTTATTTCTGATACCATGTAGGCTGAGAGTTGCACCTCACAGATACACTTTCATTATTTCAAAATCAGAAATGATACTAATTATATCATCTGTCTTCATTATAAAAGCTAAACAAAACTTCACAGAGAACTGCCATTTAGTCAATTAACAGGTAATGACCCATAATACAAAGAAGATTGAAATTTGGAATTACATTCATGTTCGTCTGCTTCCTTGGCTCCCCTCAATTTTGTTCCTTCAGTGAGTGGGAAGAACAGTCTCGTCACTAATTCTTTTTCCATTAATGGTTTCTTACAACCCTTGGGAACTGATCCAAAAACCAGGATAACTCAAATAAGAAGAAAATTGACTTTTAAAAAGATCATTCAGTTCAGTGATGTAAACAGCTTCCTAAATCAATCTGCCACATTGGCAGGAATTAACTTGGCAACAGAACAAAAATTGCACATTGAAAAGATTGGCATTTTGAGCCACATACCATATATGATGCCCACGCTTACAGCACCATACATATTTATGTGCTTAGACTCTGCATACTCAATTTACCTCTATCCTCCTATGACAGTGAAACTAACAGCAAATATCTTGTACTGAAAACTGACTTTTGTGCAAGCTGTTTTCTCACTAATCCTGGAGCAATTAAAATAAATTACTTCAATGAACAGGACCAGAGCCAAGGACATATTTAAAGTAACTCCAAATCTCCATGGAAAAATTGCTAGACATCCTTCATTCATGCTCCTTCCTCTGTCACAGACTCAAAGAGAACTATTTCCTAGGGAGACAAACACTTGGGCATGAACATGTGAACACAAAGCACCTACACAAATTTTCAGTCAAGATCTGGACAAAGTTGGAAAGCATTACTGCAAACCTGATATTTTTTAGACCAAAACAACCTGATCTTGCAAACAGTTCCTTTAGTCTTCATTAAATCAACATATTTCTTCATATCCTTTTATTTTAGAGAGCATTTAAAAGAAATCCTATGGATTTGAATGTGATTTCCTTCATATCTTGGCCATATTGTGATGTTAAACCTACTTCAATGCAATAGTTCCACTGACTCATTAAAGATGACACATTTAAAACAAAGAGTAGCAGAGATGAAAGCTGCAGCAGGAATGTTTCTCCCAAGTACACAGCTAGACAGGCAGTTTAAATATGCTTAGACCTGCAGCTTTTGATGTGTCTTTTAAAAAAAATATTTGCAAGATTCTGTGTGTTTTACCATGATTACAATAGTAACTCAAACTCATAATAAAAAATAACTGTGGCCTACTTTTTATTAAAGTTTGAAGAATTATAATTTCATTAAAATAAGTAAGATCAAGAAACAAATCAACCTCACTTGAGGCGCAAAGAACCAGTTTCGAATTATTCTACTTTGGATACATCATGTGAAGAACTAGTTCTCTGGAAAATGCTCTGAAGCTGGGAAAAGAAGGAGAAAAGAGAAGATGGCCCGCAGCAAGGTGGATGGACTCAGTCACATTGGGGATTGGTGCACTGCTGAAAGGCTTGAAAACTCAGGTTAAAAAAAATTGCCATGGAGAAAATCTATGTGGTCGCTAAGAGCTGATACAGACTTGATGTTACATAATCAACCAATCATCCATCAAATAAATAAATACTCCCCAAAGCTACTAAGAACTGTCAGGTATACCAAAATTGAAGGTCAAGCATGATGAAATATCCACTCTTTGCTCTGATGGTCAATTGCAGCAACACAGCCATTTTCCTTTTATTTTCACCAGTAAATTATACTATTGCTATGATCTTTATATCAGTGGCCCTGAGTTCCACAGTTCAATATATCTTATCAGTAAAACGTAATATACTGAAAATGCATGCTACCAATTTCATCTCCTTACCAAACACTGAACAAATACATTCTGCTTCTGTTCTGTTCTTGAAGTTTTGTTTCAAGGCATAAAACATATGCCTCTAGGAATAATTATTTTGTTTTGCAAGATAACTCTTCTATTGCAGATGCACCTGTGGAATATTAAAAGACATCATTTTTTCTTAAGTAATATAACTAAAAGGCTCTTTTGTTTATGTATGTGGATTTCTGTGCTTATTTCAAATGCTCGGACTAAAGAAAAAATGAGGTAAATGTTTTTTTTTCATTTTGATAAAACTCTGAAATATCTTTATCTCTCAAAAGGCATTTTCTTTACCACTTCACCACTACAAAAGTGAATTAAAGAAACCCTTAATGGAGAAGAGCAAGAGGGCAGTTCTTGCTCTACACCAGGGGTGTCAAACTGCCGGCCTGCGAGCCGGACGCGTCACGAGGAAACCGCACCCATCCCATTGCTGGCAATGGGGAAAAAGTTCCGATACGTTGTGCGACGTCATGTGACGTTGCGAGTTTGACATGTCTGCTCTACACAATATAGTAAAAAAAGAAATGATTTTGTACAGAGGACTAAAATGCTTTTCTGTGAAGAGTCTCAGGATTGCCCCCACATATCATACATTGGTTGTTTGAGGGAAAATGCTATAGAACTCAGCAGTAAAGGTAAAGGTAAAGGTTCCCCCACACATGCATGCTAGTCGTTTCTGACTCTAGGGGCCGGTGCTCATCTCCGTTTCAAAGCCGAAGAGCCAGCGCTTGTCCGAGGACGTCTCCGTGGTCATGTGGCCGGCATGACTAGACGCCAAAGGCGCACAGAACGCTGTTACCTTCCCACCGGAGTGGTCCCTATTTTTCTACAATACACAAATGCAAATAGTATTATATTGCTACTAGATCAACTGTGAGATACATATCTATATTTTTTTGTATCAGCGTGGCACTCTCAAGAGGTGGCTGAACTACTGCTCCCAGCATTCTTCAGTATGCTGACTTTTCCGCTGTAATTCAGCAATATCTGAAAAACTAAAGGTTTTTAATCTCCCTTTTATATGAACATCTCAACTTCAGCTTTGGAAATTCTTGCTGCCAACCTTTTCACCTCTTATTACGCTTTCTTCATACCACCATTTTAAAAGACACGCCGTCTATTTAATGGTTGCTTCCAATTATAAACCCCCTGTTAAAAGTTCCAATGTAGCTCTCCATAGCATAATACCCTCAAATTTGACATCCTTCTGGGATGCCTGGCAGAAAAAGAGTTGGAAGATTCTAAGATGCTTCCCCAATTCTTCCTCAGAGATTGGTTACGAAAGGTAAAACTGGAAGAATCATGTTCAGCTCCATGATATTAGACTGTAGCATTCCTCAGAGTTTGTCCCTGTTATTTAAAATTTACCTGAAACAAGGTAAGCTGGCAACCTTATCAGGAGATAAAGAATATATTGCCATAAATATATGGATGACCTGTGCCCTTGATTTTCTTTTTCAGCTGCTTCTATTAGGGAAGGTATGGGTAGCAGCAATGGGCCTGATGAGAACTAATAAAATAAGGCTTAAATCTGGACAAACTATGAATGCCAATGAAGGAGAATATTTGTAGCTCAGGGTTGAAACTATGAATGCTCCTCATCAGCGCACTAACTTTGGAAGTCATTTCCAACATTTTTTGTGGGAGGGGGGGAGGGAGGGATAATGACCCCAAAATAAGCTCGTAGTCTGGGGGTGTTTTGGAGGTTCATATGGTAGCTGTAGCCAAGAATGCCTTTCCCAGCTTAACCTTTATGCATTAAGTCCAAATGAGGCCCACCGGTAGCTATGGTGATGCTCAGCTTTATTGTCTGTGTCTTGAATTAGTGCAAGATGCTCTACTTAAGGCCACCTTAGAAGGGATGCAGAAATTGTAGCTGTGAAAATGGTAATAGCAGTTTTTATGCATGATGATTGTGTTCTGCTCCTTTTGAGCAAACTTCAAAAAGTGTCAATCCATTTTGCACCAACTGAAGTTTCTGACTGGTTCTGCTTTCTGGGAGGCAGCCTCATGTAGAAGCTCTTATCGAATTGTGTTGGGGATAGGGGTTTATTTGCCATGGCAAATTCCTTCTGCTCCTGGCAGTATCCTGTCACCCTACTCAAACCTGGGCACAGGTTGCACTGGCCTTGCATGGCCTCTACTTTCTATCCAGTAGTAGCTGTGAATCCAAACTCCCAAGCTCTAGACCTGTGTCCTTCAAAGTGGTATCTCTTCGTTCAGAGTTAACATTGAGCTCCGGATGGCTCCCGACCTTCGCTCCTTCTGACGCGACCTAAAAACATATCTCTTTGAGCAATCCGGTCTGGTCTGACGGGTTCTGTTGTAATTATTGTTTTAAGGTAACTATCTTCTGCATTTGGGCAAAATTAAGGTTTAATTTGTTTTCAATATCTGTATTTGTGCATTCTGTTATTTATGTCACTGTTAACCGCCCTGAGTCCTTAGGGAGAAGGGTGGTATACAAATCAAATAAATAAATAAATAAAATAAATAAACATTGGAATTGGCAGAGAACCTCAGTGAAGAAACAGTACCAATTCTACTTAGAAAAAATACATTATAAAAGTAGAATTTGTAAATTTGTTAATTTCAGAGAAATGAAGGCAAAAGATTTATATTTCTGTTGAAACTAATATGGGTTATGTTTAAGTGCAGTATTTTTCTAACAAGATGCACCAATGTATTTAGATCAAGGATCAACAAATAGAGACCTAGATTGGATCATGGATAGCAAGATAGCATAAATTGCTTGATGATAGATGAAAAAAATTAGCTTCATGGCTACTGTTGCTCTCATGTATGCTATGTCTTTGACAATTACTTATTTAGAAAAGCAACACCAATTGGACTGTATTTCTTTTCCTTCCCCAAGAAGAATAAAAGGCTACCATTTAATTACTGAAGAGGAACAATATTATTTTTCTTCCTTTTTAAAAAATGTTTCCTCCCAAGACTAATGATAAATCACAAGAGGATATGTAAACGTTCCTAATGTTCCATCTGATGTATCAAATTATTTTCTTTTTCTACATAAGGATATTTCTGAGGTGTGACCTGAAATATAATTCTGCTTGCATGAGTGACTTCTGTTATGAAGCAAAGAACAAGCAAAAATACTAAGCAAGCGGCATTGCTGGACAATCTGATGGGACATCTCGTGGAGAATATTTATCTCCTTGGTTGCTAAGAAGCAGCACTGACTTGATGGCACATAATCAATCACTAAGTAATAGGAAAAGAGGATGTTGCAAGAGCAACCAAGGCAAAATCAGAACTTAAGTACAAGGTAAGTAGCTAAAACTGAGCAAGTAACAATGCTCACAAGAATGCTTATGATGCAAAAAAGCAACACAAAGCATTTTGATACCCTCTTGGGACCCTGCAGAAACAAGACCTTGGCATATGATCTTTTACACTAATCTGAGTTAATTCACTTCCATATAAACCAATTATCCACAGGCTATATACTGATTATGTGCCTTCAAGTTGTTTTTGACTCCTAGCCACCATATAGATATTCTCTATCCCTAAGCTATTTTTTCAAGTGTCCCAACAGCGCACTCTTTGCCGCTACAACTGAGTCCATTTGGTTGTCACCTTATTCTCTTTCCTTCTAGCTTTCCCAGTATTAGAGCCTCTTCCAGGGACCCTTTGGACAATGTAACTGAAGCTGGATATAATAATTTGAGCCTGGTCATTTGTGCCTCAAGTGAGATTCATTCAGTGACCTATTGGTTTGTTTTCTTGGTTGTCCAAAATATTTTCAACAGTCTTCTCCAACTCCAAAGTTCAGTTTCTATTCTTTAACGTCCAACTTTGCTTGCATAGAAAGTCACAAGGAATACAACGCCCCACATGATTCTGGTCTTTGTAGGTATACAAAGGCCACTCCTGTTTTACTGAGTGCTAGCCTATGATATATTTCTTGACTGCTTGTTCCTCTCCACAGCCTATATAGTAATTTTAATTCTGTTAAATGATTGACGGAATGCATGAAATGCTCCATCATATAGGACTCTAATGGTGTAAAAAAGCAAAAAGTGAAACAGGACAATGTAGATCAATTTCAAAATGTACTTGATCATAAAATTCCTTATAAAATATCTTCTGTATTAAAGCATGGAGCATAAAACGCTAATCATCATATGGGACAACTAATTGATATAATTTGGTCATTGACTCACACTGAAGTCAAGAACTGTTCTTGCTATGTACAGTATGTCAGAGCATGCACAGTCTTATTGTGCTGAGGTAACCCAGGAGTAAATACAGCAAACAGTGGTTTGTATTAAATGTAGTTTATAAATGTAGTCTACAAATATACACTAGGAACAAAATACATAGACGTGATGATTCAACAAACTCCAACACACAGCAATTACAGCAGGAAACGGACGAGATAACACAGCAGCAAAAACCTTCCCTTTTATACTCAGGCTCTTAAAGGGATACAGACTCCTGCTGAGTCATTCCTAATATTGCATCATTCATCTCACATTATACAAGCTGGTTAGCTTCTAAATTATTAACTTGACACAGTATTTCTTGACTACAAAATCAACAGATGCTTTGTTTTGTTTTTCATATGCTGGGTAGCAAACAGTGTGACCTTCTGACTTCAAGTGCCTAATTCCAGTACATTTCAATTTAATGAAGCCTAAGATGTCAACATGTATTTATTTCATTTCATCTTTCTATAAGCATAAATTAATTATTTGAGGGATCATTGGACTCCAGTGATGTATGCCTGACTGGTACAAATTGATAGGGAAGGCTTGCTTTTTGCTCCCCTCAATTAAACAGTGACTTTCAGTACCTAGGAAGTGCACCTTAGCAATAACAATAGCAATAGCATTTAGTTTTATAAACTGCCACATTTATACCATTCTGTGGGCAGTTTACAATGTTAAGTATTATTTGCATATTGCCCCCAACAATTTGGGTCTTCATTTTACTGACCCTGAAAGGATGGAGTCAACCTTGAGCCCTGACAGGATCGAACTCTAGGCTCCGGGCAGTTTGCCTGCAATACTGCACCTTAAACACTGCACCACCAGGCTCCTCCTCCACTTTCTGTGTAATGCAGTATGCCCTCTCGAGTGACCCACCCCAAGACCCATATGGTTCTACTCTAATGACAGATGGACTTGAAAACCTTGCTGTTTTTTCAGATATTGGGGTAAGATGGATGGAACTCCCTTGTTTCTGATGTTCTACATTTTGTGGTGTTGTCGGGCCCTCCTGCAATTACTTTGTACCTATTCATCTAATTTATCTGGTCTAATTTACCATATTTTGTTGTTATGTTGCTCTTTATTTTTGTGTGCTCAAAGTCTGTTGGAGTCTCATTGAAATTGAATAAAATAAATTTTATTTATTTTATAAATATATTTAACTTATAGGAGAAATGTCTTCACAGTTGGAACAATTAATCAGTGGAATGGCTTGTCTTCAGAAGTTGTGCGTGCTCCATCACTGGAGATTTTTTAAGAAGAGATTGGACAACCATTTGTCTGAAATCATACAGGTCTCCTATTTGATCAGGGGTTGCACTAGAAGACCGCCAAAGTCCCTTCCAACTCTGTTATTCTGCTAAATCTTTCACTGTGGTGAGCATTCCCATATTTATGCTTCTTATATGCCATGTTCCATGTAAACTTTGCAGCTTCAGATTTTCTTTTCCTACATGTCAACATCAGTTATCTCTCTCCAGTATCTTCCTATATTGCTTTTGCCCAATGCAGATGCCTGCTTGCTTTAGCTGGGCAACTGGTATGACTTGGGTGACCCTACTGAAGTTATATCCTTTTGGTATGCATTCCCAGCATTCTTTGCTCATCCTTCCCAAATCCATCCTCTCTCCCCTGTCATGATGAGGCAGCACAGCAGTGTTGGGTGGCAGAGTGTGTGGAGACAACAAAATAGAATACAATAAAAACCTAACACATAACAACAATCCTTCCCAACACTTTAACTAGCCAAGAGAACAAAGGTCAGGTCCACAAGTGACAAAGCTAAAAACCTTGTCTACTTCTGTATGCACAGGATCAAAAATCACAGGATGCTACCTCTGATATCTCAGTGGACCCTGTCTATCCAGCTGCCAAAGTGAATGCAAGCAGTTGGATCCATAAAAGGATCAGCCAATTAATCACAACTTGCCACCCAGACTATCTCTTCCAAGTAGGGAGTGCACCTCTAAATGGTTCAGATGGTTGGCATTCCTCAGCTACAATAAAGCAAAGAAGTAATTTTGCTTTGCTGCCATAAAGTTGGCTTCAATTTGAGCTCATGCTGACATCTAATCATGCATGCTTCTTATCCTCCACCAACAATGCCCCAGGTATCCCTTTACCCACTTGATCATCCAGAACTCCTCAGAGATTTGGCAGGAGCAGAGAGGATGCTCAGGAGCAATCTTCTCTAGTGCCATCTTGGCTTTTTTTCTCCCCAGAAGCTAACAAAGCATTCAACTGAACCACTCTTTTATTGGCAGTCTGTCAACTACCTACCATCACAGTTTCAGTTATTTAACACACACGCACACTAAAAAAAATACCAAAAAGAAAATATAGTGAGCTAATGATGTAGCAAAAGCCTGCAATTCACTGTGTCAGAAATGTGAATACACCCAGCTTGTTGTGCTTCAAGATATGAGGAACCAAATAAAATGTTTTATGATTGCAATGTTCTTGGAATTTAAATTGGGAATATGCATATAGAACTGCAGTGACAACACGGACATCGGAGAATCTGTTTAACAAGGGATTTTTAATTTAAGAAGTATATTTAAATTATTAAAGTTGCTGAAATAGGTAAGAAGCAAAGAGGTTCTAATCTCTGGCCCTGTCTGCCAAGGTCTGGAGAGCCACCGATATTCCTCTTTTTGTGCCCTCTCTCTACACATTTATTATTATTTATAACCAACAGTTTACGTGCATTAAATCAGGGGTCCCCACTCCTCGGTCCATGGACTGGCACTCGGCCAAGGCATGCCAGAAACTGGTCCGCGCAAACAAGCAAAGCCCCATTAAGCGGGATGCAGACACTACACGAAACCTTCCAGTCCGCAGAAAAACCTCTCTCCATGGAACTTGTCCCTGGTGCTCAAAAGGTTGGGGACCTCTGCATTAAATGATCATTGGGTCTAGCTGCCTCTCCACAGTGCTTTCCTTCCCATTTTTTGCAAAGATATGTCAATTTAGATAAATTTGTATTTAAAAAAAAAGACGTGAACTTTGCCATACGCACTATTTATATCCGACAGGTAAAACTATTCTCATCAGAGAGAGTAACCTATATAGCTGCCTATCACAGTGGTCTTCAGATTAGATCAGGGGTAGGCAAGCTTGGCTCTTTTATGACTTGTGGACTTCCACTCCCAGAATTCCTGAGCCAGCCATGGCTCAGCTTGGAAACCTCTCCCTTTCCCCTCCGCATGGCTGGCTCAGGAATTCTGGGAGTGGAAGTCCATGAGTCATAAAAGAGCCAAGGTTGCCTACCCCTGGTCTAGATGATACTGTCCACCAGCTGTTTTATTGTTTGGGGACCACTATAAAAATGAAGGAAATAGTGGCCATGCTTTCCCCTCCCTCCCTCTCCCTAAAAGAAAACCATAACAATTTATATAGGTGGACAATAAACCCAAATGTTACACTAAGCAATGATGCAAAAAAGATTGGAGACCTCCAGCTTCTCAAGCAGATGTTAAAAAAAAATCAGCTGTAACCTACTTGATGGAGCAATTGGAAACAAAAAGAAGTACAAAGGAACCACTCCTGCTCTACTTTATTTGATAGATTCTCCATTTTTCCACAGCAGAGAATATTCAGGGCAGCTAATAAAATCTAAAGAAAATCCCCAAAGTGTTCAAAACATTGGTAAGTTTACAATTACACGAGTTACAAAAATATTTAGCAAAAGAGTTTCCAAGACCCTCCAACAATTGTAAATGTAGACTGGTTATGGAACACCTAAATGGTGATAGTATAACTGTGGGGCACCACAACAGTCGTAAAGGGAAGGATTGGTCATGGAGCGGCTTTTTCTACACTAATGTAACTGATGTGAATTTTAATGGTTGCTAAACAAGGCAGTTGGTAAGCAAGCAGTACCTGTATACCACTTAACTCAGAGGGTTCTTGAATAGGATTATATATGTATCCAAAAGTTCTTCCATACAAACAATACATACACACAACAGATAACTGAACGTTTCCTTTCTAAAGGATATTTCCATGGTTGGTAAAATAAAATGTGAGTTTTTGGAGGAGAGACTTACAGGGTTACTGGGAATATACTACGTATCAAATATTAACCACTAGATTCTATCTAGTCTATTGTTTTTCTGTTGGAAAAATGAGTTATTCTCACAACACAAATGTAAGCTTCATTCGGGACAGATATTTAATGCAATAGGAAAGAACTATGATCCTAAGGATGATGCCCATTAAGACAAAATAGACAGTCGAACATATCTGAAGGAATCACCAGTTTGATTTCAGCAGCTCATACAAGTGTTTGATTAATAATTTCTAAGCATACTGTATGCGAACTATTGCATTTCCTCATAGTTTTGAAAAAATGCTTTAAGTAATGTCCTTAAAATTATTCAGCTGATTAAATAAGTCCTTAAAGCAGCCGATTAGTCTAATTTCAGTGGGAATTGAAACATAATTTTATCTACTGTAATGTTGTTATCTAATACTGAGATAAATTACACTTAAAATAGAGACACAAAATGGTAGAAACTTAAAAATCTAACTCTACGGCACCTGAAAGATTTTGTGACACAATATTCTACAGGCCCCAATGACATTAACCCAATGTTTTTTCTCAGTCTCTCTAGTTTTCAGGCAACTTCAGAAAACAAGGAAAACTGGGCTTAATTTCCCATGCAGTTAGTGATGGCAGAATTTCTTTTTAGGAGCATAAATATTGGTTCAAGTCACATATGGCTGCTTTTACTTTACCTTTAGCATTTCCTAATGGTGGTGGTATAGAAAAACTGAGCATGATTGAAAAAAAACTTTTAAGCATTTTATAAAGGAGAGAAATAAGCAAATATTCCAATAATTGCATCAATACAATGCTAATTTCCTAATATATGTAACAGGAAAATATTGTTAAAATAATGTAGCACCCTAAACATTTAAATACTTAACATATCTAAAAATACTTCGCACCATCACTACCAACTATAAGAAACCAATTAAATTCTCAACTGACATATATTCTGATAATTAAGAATATTTAAAGCAAATTAGATGAAACAAAAAAGCTTAATTTCCACTTTTCAATGGGAAAAAACATTGACCTATTGCAAATGGGATATCCAGTAAATTCTTCCATTTTCTGCTGATATTATCTGCAATGTATTTGTTTACTTATAAACAAATATTCTATTATAAAATAGAAATAGCTTATGACAAAAATATTTGAGTGCATTCTAGTGGAGATCCTACAGGAATACAACTCTTCTGATTGAAACATAATTAGGAAAAACAAAATGTGCAATTTTAAATCAGTTCCCTGATAATGTATAAAACATCAATATCTCACATTTTGACTGGCAAGACATATTCTTTTGAGAAATTGCAAACTAATTATACTAAACTGGAGTAGACTGTCAAATAGTAAAAAAGGGAAGCTTGCTTTTCTATATGAGATGGGGGAATAATAACTGAAAGACTATGGAAAAAGCCAAACTTCCTTATAATGCATAATGGGATTCACCCAAAATAAGGGAGAAAATCTCTAAAAACTAGCGGAAACATTTTTGTTTGTATACTTAAACCGTAACTCTCCCCTTTGTGGAGAACAAGCAGCGAGTCACATACAAATCTGAAATTAATCAAACTGAAAAATGCAAAACATCAAGGCGGGATATTAAACTACTCTCTTTATGAATGCAAGATAATTTATATTAAGGTTTTCATTCTAAACATGGCTTAAGTATAGAGCCCAGTTATGAAATTGAAGATTTCTTCTTATTTAACTAGATTATAAATTTACTTGTTTGATGTTAGATCTGACAAGTGCAATTATAGCTTCAAAGTACATGCTTTTAAGGAGGAAAGGAAATGAATCCTTCATTAAATAAATATATAAATTATTTTTGCTTTCAGGCATTAGTATATCTCTCTTTACTATTAA
This sequence comes from Vipera ursinii, assembly GCF_947247035.1. Lineage (NCBI taxonomy): Eukaryota > Metazoa > Chordata > Lepidosauria > Squamata > Viperidae > Vipera > Vipera ursinii. Next base: position 208,103,823 of record NC_139512.1, read on the forward strand.
ACGAGGGAGAATAAATCAGATGGGGATGACTATAAACAAGGAAGCTAGTAAAATATAATTCATGAGAAAAGTCGCCTGCCCTACAATTTATGACCATAGATAAAGCTAAGACTGTCATCGGTTAAAGTGAATATTGGCTCCACTTCACTGTATGGGACACCATCTAGGTATGGATTGGAAGGATGAAAATGTCTGTTTTAGATCTTCCGACAGAAAGGGCTCATTTCACTTTGGTAAGCTTAGCCCAGGAACCTAGAAGAGGAAAATTAGCTTAAAATGGTTCCAAAACATAGATCTTAAATATTTGTATGTCTGTCAATTTTTTAAGAACCATCTCCAGAAAAAAATGGAATTATTCTGATGCTCAGGAATAGTTTTCATGAATTATATATTAGCATTTGAATTTTGTCAGCAAGACATTTTAATATTTGAAAGATCCTCTCTTATGAACTGTTGAGATAGTTTTTCAATCTTATTAATTTTCCTGCTTTTTTCTAAGACGAAAATAATCTTTAAAACCTTTAGAAACACAATGAACAACTTGCCAGTAAATCCAATATTCTCATGTATCCATAAAAACCCTCAATATAATGGTCTAAAATTAAAAAGAAAACTAATTAAAATGTCTGGCTCTTTATATTTTTAAAAGGAGAAATTACTTGTCTTTCACATTGTTAGATATATATTTTAATGGTACAACACACACACACACACACACACACACACACACATCTCACATATACATGGACACACACAAAACCATGGGATGTCAATATTCTTTTTTTCCAGGCTGATTAATCTATCTAGTACCCAGAGCTGACTGAAACATCAACCAAAATCTTCTAAATGTTAAAAGGAGAAAAATTCTGACACTTCATATGAAATGGCATAACTCAAAAAGCACAACAAAAGCCAGAAATATGGTGGTGTGACTTATAAGAAAGTGCTTCTCAGAGAAATAAAAGAAAATCTATGGCAACAGCAGTCTCAGGTGCTTTAATATATGAATCTCTACTTATTTGGAAAGTGTCACTGAGTACCAAAACAAGCACATTTTCCCACCCCACCCCTTGTCTCCTTGGAAGAGCCAGTTTATTATCTTTAATTCATGAAAAGCTACCTTAGATACAAGGCAAGGAAACAGATGCCAGAGTGCTGGTACAAGACCGTCAACATGATAGATGCTTTAATTGGCAGGACTTCCTCTTGTTCAGGCTGCTGGCAGAACTTCAATATTGCTATCTATTACCCTCCACAAAGTGGACATATCCTTGAAGGTACCGATCACCAAAAATGTGAAGAGTTTGGGCTGACTTACCTTTTGGATGCCATGGATCTGTAAACTCGTATTTCCCCACACCAACAGTCCGTAGCATCTGCACCCCATTTGTGTTGTCCTGATTGCCCGTCGGGTTAGGAGGAAGCTGAGGAGCAGCCTGCCCATTGGTGGCTGGAACACTATTAGGTAGGGCAGCTGAAGGCAAAGCAGGTGGTGGTGGAGGCAGGATAGGACAAGTCATGTGACCATTCCCTACTGCCCCATGGCCCGGGTGAGTCACCTGACCAACCCCAGTCATAGAAGACATAGTAATGGGTTGACTGTTTGTGTACAAAGGCTGGCTTTGCAGATTCACAACCATGTTACTGAGAGGCCGTGAAGGCTGCTGCGGAAGCTGGTAATGAGCTGGCATTAATGGAAGCTGGGGGGTAACATGTGGAGGGAGTGAGGGTGTGACTCCAATGACAGGGGCTTGGACGTTGACTGCTGGGCTGAAGGTCGGTGGCTGATTCATCCCATAAGAATGAGTTATGAGAGTTGGTTGGCTACCTGCTGCAACTGTTGTAACCCATGGAGCTGTACCTGGAAAAAGGAAAGCTAGCAATAAGAACAATTTTTGCAAAAGGTCAAGTCCCTAAAACAACTCCCTCTGCAAATGTGATTCTGTTGAGTCTGTCCCCTCCTCCCTTATGACGAGAGGGATGGATTGACATCAATCCAAAATGGTAAGTGCAAAGCAGTAAATGCTATAATATGGCAGAAAAGCACCAGCGTTAAAAATCCTGATCAACGTGCAAGACAGTATGTTTTCTGTAATTTTCTGCTTCCAAGAGAATTAACCTCTTTCTCCAATGTGTTTTGTGGCTCCCTGACAAACACTGTGTGTATAATAACCATGTTCCAGCCGCTACAAAGAGGTTATAATTAGGCGCCAGGCGTAGCTGCACAATGTATGTGTCAGGAAGCTGGAAAATGTTTCAGGTGGCTCTGGACACAAAAAGAGACTTTATGTATTAAACGCATCTATAATAACACCACAGCCAAAGGACCTAAACCTAAAAATCTAAAAAGTATTATGCACTGGGATATTATTATTATTATTATTGCACAGAATAAAGAGGAACAGAAAGGGCAGAAGGAAGAACTTTAACAAACTTGCAGCATCTTAATACTTTTGTATTACCCATGGGATAGGAGTAACCTGAAGAGGTCTTAGTAACTAGAAAGAAAAGCCAGCTGTGGTATTAAAAAAAAGGGACTCATGATAAAGCCTTATTTAGAGTGGAATTGGAAAGAGCATACTGAATTTGCTTTGAACAATTTTCTCCAGCACAAACGTAAATAAGGCTGAAAGTATACCTGGGTTTTCAGTCTCCCTCATTTGTTTAGCTGGTGGCTCATCTGTATCCCAGGGAGTAGACTGATTGATGGGTGTCTGTCCCCACCTTACACTGGTTGCCAATCCTTGTGGTTGATTATCTGTCTTGGAAATGGAAAGTGTCTGCCAGAGAACAAAAGAAAACATATCAAAATTAGACATATACATACAGAATCCTTATGGATTTTTGCATGTTTTTGTATAAAGTTTTATACTGCATTTAACGAGGCCAATGTTAGAAAGGGCAAGCTAAATATATTTTTTTATTGTTTGGAAGGTATTATGATTAATCCAACAATTGATACTTTAAAGCAGGCTGTGAAAAGAACACTTCTAGTCCCAATCTAATTACTTGCCAGGACCATCAGTGTGTACCTGAGTCCTTCGGGAGAAGGGCGGTATATAAATCAAATAAATAATAATAATAATAATAATAATAATAATAATAATAATAATAATAATAATAATAATAATAATAACTATTTCTGCAATGTTACTATCAATATGCAAGGTATTAGGACAATTTGTCTCCAATACTATTTACTACTCATCACAGTTATCTGACTTTACCCAAATAAAAAAAAAGAAATAGCTATCTGTGGGGCATAATTTCATGCTGGGATCTTTTCTGCATTGTCCCTTTTCCAATAACGAAAAAGCAAATGCCATTTTTGAAGAAATGGACTTTCTCCAAAACCCATTTGAGATGTTGGAGAAGCCTTATTGTATAAGAATCTTTAAAACTGAACTAATAATACATGAAGACAATATAAGTTGCAGCAATTCCGTACTGGCTATTTTTCAGGGTATTAAAAGAAATTAGCGGAAAAGAGTAGGGTTCTGTAATACAAGCAAAAAGGCAGCTTTATATAACTATCCAAAGGAAAATAAATGTTTAATATGATAACCAAGGTGCTTCCCAGTTTCTCCTTATGTCTCTGCTAGAGAATGGAATTAGGGTTTTGGTATTATATGCCTCCTTGCACAAATGTAACAACAATACAGGCCTTCTTCATCACCACATAGATATCTAGCCAGGTCCTAACAGAAAAAGAAATTGTCCAAAATATGTCTGTTCTAATTTATATGTATTTATGTATTCTGCCTCCCATCAAAACATGGTTCACAATTCCTGTTTCTTAATAAATAGGTTTACCTGTCAGAAGACAAGCACACTCCCAAACTAGTATTGATTCAGTCAGAAAAAAAGCTACAGGTTTGAATTTACAGTGCCTAATAATCATGGGGTACAATGCAGGAAATGAAAAGATAAAGAAATAATCCAATAAAGTTCCTGATTATTTATTAAATGTTCAATGCTAAATAGAAAAAAACCCTAATAAAAGACTTATTTTTCTGTTAAACCCAGTGTTGTTTTAGAATGCTACATTTTAGTGGTCCAGAAGACGTAAATTATTGCTTTGGAAATTCAGAGCCATGGTAAAAGGAACGTTTTGTCTTTGGTAGAACACAGGAACATTTATTTTAGCTGTAATTATCTGATATGTACGATGGTCACTGTAAAGAGATGGGCTTTCTAAAATGTTCTGTAGACATCACAGAAACTAATTGGATTATGCTGTACTTTGCTTTTTAGCTTTCATGTCACACGCTTATTTGGATTAAATAAGGAACACATGAAAGAGGTAAATTGCTTGAAACACACTTTCAGGTGTGCATTTCAAAAGGAAAGGAAAGACAGGCCAAATGTCTACTTGCTTGAATAGACAACCTCTGAAAGGCTTTGTGGCTCTGTGATACTTCAAAAAGCATGTACTTCAGGAAGAGACAGAAAGGAAAATTATTAAATATCAAGATGCCCAATGGCATTATTTTGTTTATTTACTTATAAGATTGCTAAGCCTGCCTTTCAGTCAATAGATGCACACCTTTCAGGAAAAAAAATGTTTAACAATATACACACACACAATTTCTTGAATCAGTCATAAAAAATAGAGCAGAACTACAAAATTCTTCAGACAAAACAATAGGAAGAAGATAAAAGAAGCTGGTCTATTATATCTTGAAAAAGAGTTTTACCAGCTGAGGGTCATCACGAAGAAAGCCTCCAAAACTGGGCCCTTGAGAAAAAGGACTTATAAACAGAAATAACAAACTGGTTCACTTTTGATGGTGGAACCAAGACAATTTCCTCACGTGATGAATACAGTGGGTGCCCTGAGTTATATCCTTGTTTTTAAAATAATAGAAAGTCAGTAGATGGCCTTTGGAATAACCTGGCCCCAATCTAATTAGGGCTTGAAAGATAAGAACCAGAATCTTAAATTGAGCCCAGATGTTTATTGATGTACAGTGTTAACGTAATATATATCCCAACAGTATTTTGGGCTGATGAAATCTGCCAAATCTATCATTTCAAACTGCTTTCCAGAAAGAGCCCCATGTAGCCTATTGTAATCACCTAGTTGAGATTATGTAGGTATGATGGTCACCTATTTGTTTACAAGCTGCTTTTCCATGGTAGTCACACTCAAAGTACCTTGCTTGATATCTTTTAACACACTTCCCAATAATTCAATTGAAAACATGTAATTGTCACACACCTATCAATAAGTACAGTAATCCTCTCAATACCAAGCACGACTTGGACACCAAAAACATGGGGAAACAAGCTGTGAAAAAGAAAAAGGCTAAACTGCTAAGCTAAATGTTCTAAAGGTTTGTAAGTTCAAATTGTGGAAGAGAATGGATGGAATGTAAGTATTATTCACATACAGCCAGTGAAAAACACATATAACTAATGCTGAACTTGCCACTTTCAATAAAGGTGAAGCATCTCTACAGTTACAATTGCACATTGTACTGACAGTGAAGAAAACATTTGTCTCAATAAACTACATCAAATAGATAGGATGGAGAATGTCTCAGCAATTAAAATAAAAATGATGAGTCTCTCTTATTATAGAGGTAGTCCTCCACTTACGACCATAATTGAGCCCAAAATTTCCATTGCTAAGCAAAACAGTTGTTAAAAGTGAGTTTTGTTGCATTCCATAACTTTTCTTGCCAGTCGTTAAATCACTGCAGTTGTTAAGTTAGTAACACGGTTGTTAAGTAAATCTGGCTTCCCCACTGAGTTTACTTGTCACAAAAGGTCACAAAAGGTCATCACATGACCTCCAAACACTGCAACTGTCATATATACATACCAGTTGCCACGCGCCTGAACTTCGATTATGTGACCATGGGTATGCTGCAACAGTCATGCGAAAAATGTTCATAAGTCACTTTTTTCAGTCCTAATAAATAGTGTCTGTTTTGCCTGCAGCAAAATAAACGGAATTCTTTTCAATGAAATGATCAGATTCTAACACTTTTTCAGTTTTTCAAACTAAAGGCATATGTACAAGTAAAAACCAAGCTCTAACACAGATGTATAAATTCAGGGAACAACGGCTGTTAGGTTTCTTGCATTCCTCTGATGTTTTTACAGCTGTATTAAACTCATAATGCAAGAAATTTAATGAAAACGATCTGCAACAGTAAAACAGCTGTTTCTTTTGCAAAGTAAGTTTTACTTTACTTCAGTTTATTTTTAGATTTTTGTTTTGCCTTTCTCTATCCTTGATTGCAAATAAACAATACATACTTATCTCTCAAAGCTGTTCTATCACTCTGCACTAACCCATAGCAAAAACAAACAAACAAACAAAAAATGTAAAGGATGTGCCTCTGAAAGGGTTTAAAGGAATGTAGGGTTACAGCCTAAATTGTTACACCGTGTTAGTTGTGTGTAGACTGTAGGATGTAAATTTAAAACATTGGTTTTTATCCCTAACATTGAGATACCCACAGCCTTGTGCTAAGCCAGTGGTATGATGGTTATTGTTGAAAACAATGATGAAAAATGGAACGCTAATCTCCTGGTACCTAATTCGGAGCTTATATTGTATATCCTTGAATGGTCTTAATTTTTTCTCCCCATGCAGTCCTTAATATGGGGCAAATGATCACATATAGAAGTCACCATTTGAATGATCTTTCAAAGTATTTTGTGCATTAGAAACAAACGTTCTATCTCAGATGAGTGAAAGCAACAGCTTTTTGTGACTGGTGGCATGTAGCCATTATGGTTTAATGTTTCGTTCATTGTTAGACAAGGGCACAGCTAATGCCCATAAACATTGTTAGATGCAGGTGTTTTTCCAAATTGTGTCACAGATCCTTTAGGCTAATCCTTCCTATGAAAGGTAAATCACCAATCCTGTGTCAGCCTGAATATGGTTTGTTTGTATGCGTAAACTGAGCGCTATAACTTGTTTATTGGACCCATGTCCCTCCTGGCTAGTTTTGGCCACCGGGGAGGTGACAGGGGGCTGGCTCCAGGCAGTTGTCAACGCTTCATTGAGAGAAGGTGTCTTCCCCTCCGCCTTAAAAGAGGCGGTGGTGAGGCCCCTTCTCAAAAAGCCTGCCCTGGACCCGGCCTCGTTGAATAATTATTGTCCTGTTTCCAACCTTTGCTTTGTAGCGAAGGTTGTTGAGAGTGTTGTGGCGCGTCAGCTCCCGCAATTCCTGGATGAAGCAGACTATCTGGACCCATACCAGTCCAGTTTCAGGCTCGGTTACAGCACGGAAATGGCATTTGTTGCACTGGTACATGATCTCTGGCGGGCCCGGGACAGGGGTTGCTCCTCTGTCCTGGTCCTACTTGACCTCTCAGTGGCTTTTGATACCATCGACCATGGTATCCTGCTGTGACGGCTCGAGGGGTTGGGAGTGGGAGGCACTGTTTTACGGTGGTTCTCCTCCTACCTCTCAGGCCGTTCGCAGTTCGTATTGGCAGGGGGGCAGAGATCTACCCCAAGGCCCCTTTCTTGTGGGGTGCCTCAGGAGTCAGTTCTCTCCCCCCTCCTGTTTAACATCTATATGAAGCCGCTGGGTGAGACCATCCATGGGTTTGGGGTGAGGTATCACCAATATGCGGATGATACCCAGTTGTTCATCTCCACCCCGAGCCAACCCAGTGATGCCCTTGACATGATGTCCTGGTGCCTGGAGGCGGTGCGGGTCTGGATGGGAAGGAACAGACTCAGGCTGAACCCTTCCAAGACCGAGTGGCTGTGGATACCGGTATCTCATATTGTCCAACATGTTCCATCTCTTTCAATGGGGGGGAGGTACTGCCCCCCTCAGAAAGGGCCCGCAACTTGGGTGTCCTCCTGGATTCATGGCTTAACTTGGAAGACCATCTAACTGCTGTGACCAGGGGGGCCTTTTCACAGGTTCACCTGGTGTGCCAGTTGCACCCTTTTTTTGGACCGAGATGCCCTATGCATGGTCACCCACGCCCTTGTCACTTCTTGCCTTGATTACTGTAATGCTCTCTACATGGGGCTGCCCTTGAAGTGCACCCGGAGGCTTCAGCTGGTGCAAAATGCGGCCACGCGGGTGCTTATGGGAGGATCTCGATACACCCATGTTACACCACTCCTGCGCGAGCTGCATTGGCTTCTGGTTGCCTTCCTGGTGCAATTCAAGGTGCTTGTAATTACCTTTAAAACCCTACATGGCTTAGGCCCAGGGTACTTGCAAGACCACCTGCTGCCATTGTCAATCTCCCTTCGCCCGGTTCGCTCCCACAGAGTTGGCCTCCTCAGGGTTCCGTCGGCTAGGCAATGCCGGCTGGCGACCCCCAGGGGGAGAGCCTTCTCTGTGGGAGCGCCGACCCTCTGGAATGAACTGCCTCAGAGCTGCGGACGGCCCCTGACCTTCGGTCTTTCCGCCATGACCTGAAGACATGGATGTTCCAACAAGCGGGCCTGGACTGACTATGGTTTTAAATTTGGTTTTTATTGGGTTAATTGTCATTTATTTATTATATCCATTGTTTAATTTTTTTTAAATTTTGTACTTTTATGTTTTTTAATTTTTTATTGTTGTGAGCCGCCCTGAGTCCTTGGGGAGAAGGGCAGCATATAAATTTAATAAATCTCAATCTCAATCTCTTTGAAACAATCTGGTTAGTTCCTTTCTCTCATTGTCCAATATACAAATGTAATTATCTTTATAAACAGATTTTTTCATGTTTACTTATCAACTACACTAAAAGTTATACCATTAAATAATAGTCCCCAGAATAGAATATCTGTATTGAATAAAGAAGACACAAAATGATAATTCATATAGAGTTCTTATTGGAAAAATCAATATATAAATTTCACAATCTTTTTTTTAACCTAGCTACCAACTTCTTAAATCCTTACCCTTCATTAGTGAGATGGTATCTATCCAATTATGACCCGCCCCCGCCGCCCCCCGCAACTGCTTTGTTGTTGTTGTTGTTAGTTGCGAAGTCGTGTCCGACCCATCGCGACCCTATGGACAATGTTCCTCCAGGCCTTCCTGTCCTCTACCATCTTCTGGAGTCCATTTAAGCTCACGCCTACTGCTTCAGTGACTCCATCCAGCCACCTCATTCTCTGTCGTCCCCTTCTTCTATTGCCCTCAACCTTTTCCAGCATTAGGCTCTTCTCCAGTGAGTCCTTCCTTCTCATTAGGTGGCCAAAGTATTTGAGTTATAGCTTCAGGATCTGGCCTTCTAAAGAGCAGTCAGGGTTGATCTCCTCTAGGACTGACCGGTTTGATCGCCTTGCAGTCCAAGGGACTCGCAAGAGTCTTCTCCAGCACCATAGTTCAAAGGCTTCAATTCTTTGGCGCTCAGCCTTTCTTATGGTCCAGTTTTCACTGCCATACATTGCAACTGGGAAGACCATAGCCTTGACCATACGCACTTTTGTTGACAGGGTGATGTCTCTGCTTTTTAGTGTGCTGTCTAGATTTGCCATGGCTTTCCTCCCCAGGAGCAAGCATCTTTTAATTTCTTGGCTACAGTCCGCATCTGCAGTCATCTTGGAGCCCAGGAAAATAAAATTTGTCACTACCTCCATTTTTCCCCCATCTATTTGCCAGCAATTGAGAGGGCCAGATGCCATGATCTTGGTTTTCTTAATGTTTAGTTTCAACCCAACTTTTGCACTCTCCTTCTTCACTCGCAACAAGAGACTCTTCAGTTCCTCTTCACTTTCTGCCATTAGAGTGGTATCATCTGCATATCTTAGGTTGTTGATGTTTCTTCCGGCAATCTGAATTCCAACTTTTGATTCATCTAGCCCTGCCTTTCTCATGATGTGCTCTGCATATAAGTTAAATAGGCAAGGCGACAGTATACAGCCTTGCCAGACTCCTTTCCCAATTTTGAACCAATCAGTGGTTCCGTGTGCAGTTCTCACTGTTGCTTCTTGGCCTGCATATAGGTTTCTCAAGAGACAAATAAGATGGTCTGGTATGCCCATCTCTTTAAGAACTTGCCACAGTTTGTTATGATCCACACAATCAAAGGCTTTAGCATTGTCAATGAAGCAGAAGTAGATGATAAATGATACTTTTAATTTCATTCTCTTTAAGAAATTTGCTTTTCACAAAGAATATGCTGACTGTATTGGGAAAAAAGTTTTTGATCAGTTATCTGATAAAAAGAGCCGGCAATTCTAATACTTTCTTAGATCTAGTTACAGTTCTAACTTATCTAATCTTAGTATCTGGAATGTAGCAGTATAAAAACCAGCCCAATTGAAATGCTTTAAGCAAAATGAAGAGGGAGAAGGAGAGCAAGGAAGGAAGGAAGGAAGGAAGGAAGGAAGGAAGGAAGGAAGGAAGGAAGGAAGGAAGGAAGGAAGGAAGGAAGGAAAGAAAAAGAAAGAAAGAAAGAAAGAAAGAAAGAAAGAAAGAAAGATTATTTGCATCTAGGGAGTGATTAAAAATGCACCAAAAACAGGGAGATGGAATGAGAACAGCCATAGCCTGAAGGAGGCAGGTGCTTTAGAGTCACAATATGTTAGCTGGTTTATTCTTAGCATGGAATGTGCAAAATATCTGCTAAGATAGAAGCAGCTACTGAACAAGGCAACAAAAATGAACGAAACCCAATTACTTCTGCTTCAGAATACATACTTATAAAGACAAAGTATTATCAGAACACTATTCTGGCGCTGTTCCAGCTCAATTATCTAGTGGCAAATAGTGTTCTGCACTCATTTTGGGTTTACATATGGAAAATATTTCAAGTGAAAGTAGCTTTTTCTCTGTGAAGAAGTATCATGGCATCACTAGAGATAAGTTAAAAAACATAAAGAGCAATGCAGTAAGACTGCAACAATCTGCAGAATGAAGTTTTCACAACTATCCAGTAACAATACTGATATTTCTTCCAGCTATGATTAATTCCTCAGGAAGCCTATATTTCTGAAAAGTTTAACAGTGCTCCAACAATAATCATGATGTATGCCAAAGCCATAGTTCCCTTTAGAAAAAGGTCAGAATGACTGACAGTCATAACAGTAATTATTTTCATTACAAAATGAAATATATCTAACAATAAGAAGCCAAGTGATATCATTTTTGGATACTTGAAATGCAGGAAGAAATGGTGGGAACTAGGTAGTTACATAAGGATGTACTAGAAAATCAAGATCAGTAGACAGAGCATCAAAGATTATGGTCCTGGTCATCTGACAAGCTCATATTTTGATTCCTGCTCCTGATTCCCCCCCTCTTTTTAATATTGTGTAACAATCAATACGCAATAAATGAAGTGGGTGTTCCTCAATTACCATTTCCAGTACTTTCAGCAATGAATCTCATAAGGTAAAGGTAAAGGTTCCCCCGCACATGCGTGCTAGTCTTTTCCGACTCTAGGGGCCGGTGCTCATCTCCGTTTCAAAGCCGAAGAGCCAGCGCTTGTCCGAGGACGTCTCCGTGGTCATGTGGCCGGCATGACTAGATGCCAAAGGCACACGGAACGCTGTTATCTTCCCACCGTAGTGGTCCCTATTTTTCTACTTGCATTTTTACGTGCTTTCGAACTGCTAGGTTGGCAGAAGCTGGGACGAGTAACAGGCGCTCACTCTGCTACGCGGCACTCGGGATTCGACCCGCCAAACTGCCGACCTTCCGATCGACAAGTTCAGCGTCCTAACCCACTGAGCCACCGCGTCCCTATGAATCTCATAGATAACTGTAATCCAGACTTCCCTAATTTGGATTCTTCAGATGTATTGAAAATTCAAATTCCAGAAAGTATTTAGCCATCTGGGAGTTATCTATAATACATTCCATCTTTCTACCTTTCCTTTTTTCCCCTTTCTTTATTTTACAAGAGAAACAACAAGACTGTTTTCCCATGTGCATTACAGGCCAAACCTAATGTATGTTTGTTCAGTTCAATAAATAATAAAGAAATTCAGAACAGTGCTTCTTCCTATCTTTAAAATTGGGCTAACACATTCGCCATGGCACATAGTTACTACCCCATCAGGTTTCAAGTTGTGCAGCACTGTTTCCCCAGATTATCTCTGTTCTTTTGATGTTTCAGCTCTACAGCAAACAATGTATTATGTTTGTACCATAAGAAATTTATAAATCAAATATACTAAACCAAATACATTCTTCTATTTGCATTTGAGCGCTTTCAAGGAGGAGACATTTATAAATGTTTTTATCTGGCTTTGGATCATATCAAACATCCTGTGATCATATCTTTATGTCAAATATCAAACATGAATCAGTCAGAAATTCAATGCATTTGCTTGTAACCCCACAATTTTTAATATTTGGGAGATTCTACAGGCCTTCACATATTACTTTATTGCAGTAATTTGTACAATTTTTACAGGTGGATGGCCTTTCTTTTATAAAATCATTATGATTCTTTGATGAATAGAAGTAATCCTTTCCGGGGCTAACATGCATGGCCACTTCTTGGAAGAAGATAGAAGGACCCAGGGCCAATAGTCTTACCTATTTGAGTCATCCTACGTCCTACTGATTAAGCCCTCAAAGGGCCAAGGATGCATAGCAATGACAGCAGCCTGTTTATTCTTGCACAGATTACAGTATAAATTGTTTGCCATGCTTACTTACAATGGCTGGAAAACTCTTCTTTATTTCAATTTTAGATAGTTACAATGGAGTATAAATATGAAATTACATTTAAAAAAAGAAAAACTGAAAGAAAAAGAAAAAAGAAATTGGAAAATTATATAAACAAAGTAATCCCCCAAACTTTAACCAGATTCTCTAAAGTCTTCTTCTCTGTCACATTCAAATAAACCAAGGGTGTCAAACTGCCGGTCTGCGGGCTGGATGCGTCATGCCGAAACCGCGCCCACCCCATTGCTGGCAATGGCAAAAAGGTCGCGATATGTCGCGACACATCTCGTGATGTTGCAGGTTTGACACCCCTGAAATAAACAGACAAAATAAACAAAGTCTATCAAATGCTGATAAATAATAAACCACACATCAATAATTCTATATAAATTTATCAAGTATCTAAAGCAAACAAGGCACTGTATACTGTAATAATGTTTTGGGGCAGCCCCTCCCCTCCCTCTCAGTCTGCAAGTCTCAATGTGTTAATAAATTATTGAGGTTTTCACTGCCTGGGCCAGGTGAAGCAAGTTGGTTGTTTTCAAATACTGTTAGGTCACAGTGCATATTTTCCTAACTGGAAGAGATGTCATGGGACTGTGTGATATTTGTGGAAAGAAAGAAAGAGTTGATCTTGTCCTTGGGGACTGTTTGTGTTATGATAATGCCAGATGCCTACTGTTGTAGTTGTTCTCTGACTTGGATGCTCAAGTTTTTTTATTTAAGAATAACTAGAAACATGCTCTTGTGGATATTTTTAGAGGAACCTTCTGTACATGGTACTGAATAATAAGATATGTGGAATCACTCGGGCCAGGAGGGTGGATCCTGATGCCATCTCACCATTGTTGCCAAGGCTGGGGGACTATGTGACAACTCCTGATTGCTCAGTCTTAGTCCTCATTTACAGCAAATGATGTGAAGCCCCATTTAAATTCTGGCAAACAAAATAACAGAGTTGGGAGGGACCTTGGAGGTCTTCTAGTATAACCCCCTACTCAAGTAGGAAACCCTTTTTCCATTTCAGACAAACAGTTGTCCAATCTCTTCTTAAAAACCTCCAGTATTAGAGTACCCACAACTTTTGGAGGCAAGTCGTTCCCATTCTGGCTTGTTTGGTTAGGAATCATAAATATTTGCTTTAATGCTGCAAGATGCATGGAAAAAAGTGATTTCTAGACATAGCTTGGATTCTTTTGCCTATGAGAAAAAATTACATTATAGGACAATTCCTCTGTAAAAAATAGCTGGCAAATTGATTCTTTGGGTACATTGGGCTTTTGCATTACTACTTTGGACTGTTTTAATTCTGATATAACTTCTTCCAAATTTTTGCACTGATTCTATAAAATCTTACAGTCCTTGTTTATGGGGTACCTCAGAGCTCAGTACTCTCTCCCTCCTGTTTAACATCTACATGAAACTGATCGGTGAGGTCATCCCATGTTTGAGTTTATATCTTTATATATCTTTATCTCTCCACCCCAGGCCACCTGAATGATTCTATGGAGGTTTGTATCAGTGCCTGGAAGTTATGAAGGCCTGGATGGGGCACAACAGGCTTCAGCTCAAAATTAAGCAAGATTGGGTGGCTCTAGGATTTTGGTTCCAGCTACTTTCTATCTTTGGTTCTAAATTGGGTGGCACTGCCCCAGAGAGGCCCAGTGCGCTGTGGTTAGGAGGGCCTTTGCACAGCTTCAGAGTCTGTGTCAATTGCACCTGTTCCACAGGACCCTGCTCATGGTCTTTTATGCCCTCCACGTTGGACTACTTCAATGGGTTAACATGGGTCTGTCCTTGAACATTATTTGGAAGCTTCAACTGATGCAAAATGAAAATGTAAAATGAAAAGACTAGAGGCGACATGATAGCAATGTTCTAATATAAAACAACAACAACAACGATAATAATGTTGGAAGGCACCTTGGAGATCATCTCAGGGGCTGCCACAAAGAAGAGGGAGTCAACCTATTTTCTAAAGCACCAGAAGGCAAAACAAGAAGCAATGGATGGAAACTAATTCAGGAGAGAACCAACCCAGAAGTAAAGAGAAATTTCCTGACAGTTAGAACAATTAATCATTGAAATGACTTGCCTCCAGAAGTTGTGGGTGCTCAAACAATGGACGTTTTTAAGAAGAGATTGTCTGAAATGGTATAGATTTCCTGCTTGAGTAGGGGTTGGATTAGAAGACTTCCAAGGTCCCTTCCAACTCTGTTACTCTGTTAAAATGTGGCAGTGCAGGCAGTTTACTGGTACCAGAACATTTGACCCCACTGCTTTGTGGGCTGCAGGTGTAATTCACCTTTAAAATGCTCATGGCTTAGGACTGGGTTGTTTCCAGAACTATGGTATCACCCAGTATCTACCTGTCCTATTTGATCTGGCATGCACTGGGTACTGTCAGCTAGGTAGTGTGGGCTGACAGAGCCAGAAAGAAGAACCTTTTCTGTCATGGTACCCGCTTTTTGGAACATCATTTCTCCTGAGATTAGATTGCCCTAATGCCTGTTGGCTTTTTGTAAAGCCTTGAAAACTTGGCTTTCTGCTTGAGTCTTTCTGTTAGAGCCCATCTCTTGGTTAGATAATGGCCACCTGCTATGTGTTTTTATTTTTGTTCCTAGTATGTATTTTGTATTTTTATTTGTTTATTGTAAGTTGCCTAGAGTCATGTAAAAGTGAGATGGGCAGCTATAAGACATGGCTTACTATTTTCCCAACTTGGATTGAAATTCATAGAATTGGTAACATGGTTTTATTATTGCTACTTAACAATGCATGTGCTCTGCTTAGCTCCGTCTCCAAAATTGGAATCTATCAAGACACCAATAAATATACATTTTTCATGAATTAGGAATAGCCAAAAGTTTTACTCTACAAAGTTGGAAAATTAAATATCTATCAAGAGTTGTAGAAAGGGAATTCTGATATGAGTGATCTAAGAATGTTTGAATTAGGATTTGGGTTTTTATAATAAGGGGAGAAAGTGGCCATCTTTCTTTTCTTTGAAATAAACTTACCTCAAGAAATTATGTTTGTAGAGAACCCAGACCTACAAAAGATTCCTATATTAAAAATTACAAGGTTCTCCCTTCCTGTCTTCAGTGATGATATTTCTGCAAGTGTAAAATCTGCTTTCCTCTGCCTGCTAAAGACCTTCTTTGAAAAAGTTCGACAATTAGTAATCGATTAGGTCACATTCCTACATTCCATCTCTGCCTCTGGTGATAAAACTCTTTTCTTATTTACAACCACATTCCTGTCTCTGATTCACATGTGTATACAACAAAGACTTGTTTCATTTAAATTGCCCATGTCTCAAGATATATAGTTTTCTGTCTCCTGAAATTGTCTCTGTTTCAAGATTATGTCTTTCAAGTCATGTCTTCCTGTGATAACCTTTTGTCTTCCCTGTTAGCATTTGTATATCTCTGCCTCAAGTTATGTCTTCCTGCAATAATCCCTGTCAACATTTGTATAAGATAGCTATGCATTATTGTTTCCTGTAATGACCTTTGCCCTCTTCATTAGCAGTTCTCTGTTAGCATAAACTATGTTTTATTATTTCCTGTAATGACCTTTGCTTTCTTCATTAGCAATTGTATACCATGAGCTATGTTCCCCTTTGACCTTCCATGAGTGTTTTTCCCCCCTCCCAATTGAAACAGCCTAATAAACAGAGAGTGTCCAGAGGTATTCGGGGGCATAACATCTTCCCCGAGCACTCTGTGCTCTCACCTTGAGCAAACTTGTGTTGGTGTCTCAGTCTGTCCTAGGACTTTGCTTCTGAACTATCCGCAGTTCCCAAGTATGACCGTCGGAACTTCCGGCATACTGGGTCGGTGGTAAAGGGCAAAGATCCTTCCTTATTCAAGGTGCACACCCTCGTGAGGGTCCCTCCAAATTCTCACCCCTGTCAAGGGGCTCTAAGAGTTGAAGCCAGAACCCTGACCGGTCGCTCATCGCAACATATGTTACCCACTACTTTTCTACCAGCATTCATCCATTCCCATTCTTTAGAAAAACATTCTGCCACTGTAGACAAATTAATTTACATCGTCTGATTTGGGGGCATTTTTGTGTAACCTATAGTTCTCCACATCATTTTCACTGTCAAGCACAGCCACTGTAATCTTCAATATGTTAATTTTCAGATCCATATTTTGGTGCATAATGCATCAAAACATCTACTACAGATCATTTAGATTCTCTGTACTGGTCTTTGACTGTAAAGAACTGAAACAAACATTTATCTTCTCAGCCAAAAATAGCATATTATCTAAAAATTTAATGACATGCACATTTATGTTCCTGACCAACATGTTTCTAGTGTTACCACAAGTCTTCCTTATACTTTTCCCCATGAATATTTAAAAGTTAATTCATATGTTCATTTTTAACTTTAGAAGGTACCGTATTTTTCGGACCATAAGACGCACCTGACCAGTTTTTAGAGCAGGAAAACAAGAAAAAAAATATTCTGAACCAAATAGTACCAGTATACTAAAACAGGGCTTTTCAACCTTTTCATCCATTGTACCACTTTTAGGACAAGGCAATGTCACCCAGCAACGTGTCAAAAACTTGACACCCTCCCCCTAAAAAAGGAAAAAAATGATAAAGTACAGGTAGTCCTCGACTTACAATGATTCACTTAGTGACCGTTCAAAGTTATGACACTGAAAAAAGTGACTTATGACCATTTTTCACACTTATGACCGTTGCAGCATCCCCAGGGTCATGTGATTTACATTCTGATGCTTGGCAATCAATTCATATTTATGATGGTCACATTGTTCCAGGGTTATGTGATCGCCTTTTGCAACCTTCTGACAAGCAAAGTTAGTGGGGAAACCAGATTCACCTAACAATCATGTTACTAATTTAATTTCTCTCTCTCCTTCTCTTTCTCTCCCTCTCTCCCCCTCCCTCTTTCTTTCTCCTCTCCTTCTTTCTCTCTTTCCCTTTCCTTTCCTTATTTTTCTCTTTCCCTCTATTTCTCCCTCTTTCTCTCTCTCCGTTTCCCTCCCTCTTTCTCCTTCTCCCTCTCTATTTTTCTCTTTCCCTCTATTTCTCCCTCTTCCTCTATTTCCCTCCCTCTTTCTTTCTCCTTGTCTCTCTCTCCCTTTCTTTCTCTCCCTCTATTTCCCTCCCTTTCTCCTTCTCTCTCTCCCTCTTTCTCTCCCTCTCTTTTTCTCTTTCCCTCTATTTCTCCCTCTTTCTCTATTTCCCTGCCTCTTTCTTTCTCCTTCTCTCTCTCTCCCTTTCTTTCTCTCCCTTTCCCTCTCCCTCTTTCTCTCTCTCCCTCTATTTCCCTCCCTTTCTTTCTGCTTCTCTCTCTCCCTCCCTCTTTCTCTCCCTCTCTATTTTTCTCTTTCCCTCTATTTCTCCCTCTTCCTCTGTTTCCCTCCCTCTTTCTTTCTCCTTCTCTCCCTCTTTCTCTCTCTCTATTTTTCTCTTCCTCCCTCCCTGTCTCCCTCCCTCCCTCTCCCATTGTCCCTTCCTTCTTTCCTTCCTTCTTTCTTCCTTCCCTCCCTCTTTGTCCTTCCCTCTCCACGTTAGAGCAGTACCTACGGAGGCAGCCCTGCAGCCCGGCTTTCTCTTGCAGAAGGCAGGCTGAAACGGAGCAAGGAATGCGAATTGGCCGATCTCGCGCTCCTGCATTCTCCTCCGCTTGGTTTCAGCTTTTCTTGCTACAAGAGAAAGCAGGCTGAAACGGAGCGAGGGAATCTCCCTTGCTTTGTTTCAGCCTGCTTTCTCTTGTAGCAAGTGAAGCTGAACCCGAGCAGAGGAGATCGCAGGAGCGCGAGATCGGGCGATTCGCATTCCTTGCTCCGTTTCAGCCTGCCTTCTGCAAGAGAAAGCCGGGCCGCAGGGAGATTGCAGGAGCCAATTGCAATCTCCCTTGCTTTCACTTGCGGAGGTTGGGGCTGGCCATACGGATCACCTTCGGACCATAAGACGCACCCTTGTTTTCCCCCCCCCACTTTGGGGGAAAAAAAGTGCGTCTTATGGTCCGAAAAATACGGTAGCTTAAATATCTAAGGGACATGGAGTTCAGTGACCCTGGAATGGCTATAGAAACCAGAACAGCTGCCCTTCCTTCAGAATGTGAATGGAATGCTGTGAAATGATGCACATACATGTTGCACATACTGTTTATTGAACATGTTGATCATATCTGACAGGATAGAATCCTAATAGTGTAAAAAGTAACAGGCAGGTTAATTCTGATAGTTTATCAAAAGCATTCCAGCAGTAAAGGTTATATTGTGATAAAATATTTTATCATTCCTATGCAACACACCAAAAGTATATAATCTGTAGCTTTGCTTTACTCATAGCTTTACATAAAATCAATATATACTATAAGTTTTTTTTTCTTACAATCCTACATTCTTCACATTTCTGACATGCTATGTCCTGCTGAAGATAAAAAAAAATCCCCTGCAGGTTACCAAGTTGCATTGTACTGGCCAAATTTTGCTTATTCTCTTGTAATTTTTCAATCAGAATTCTGCCTAACCGTTTCTAGGCCAACTTATTTATTAATCATATTTATATAGCTGCCCATCTCCTCACAATCTAGGTGGCTCACAAAGAATTAAAAGAATAATATTAAAAATAACAAACCCATACAAGTAAACAGAATAAAATCATAAAACAAAATCCACAGGTGAGGTAATTGTCTCCATATTTCACAACTAATATAGTCACTGCCCATTGGCACAACCATGTTTTTAAGGTTTTGAGAAAGACCAGCAGGGTCAGGGCCAATCTGATATCTGGGGGAATGCTGAACCACAGGGTAGGCACCATGTCAGAAAAGGCCCTCTTTCTGAGTCCCACCAGATAACAGATGGGACACCAGAGTACATCCCTCCTACCTGAGCTGATGTGTGATTGGAAAGAGGCAGTCCCTCAAATAATCCATTCCCATACCATAAAGGACTTTATAGGTCATCACCACTACCGTGAATTACACTGGGAAGCAGACTGATCATCCCTCCTTCCCACAGAACAGGGAAGTAAGTGCACTAATCAAGAGCCACACTTAACTGCCCACACAACTGCATACTGCACCAGCTGAAGCTTCTGAATATTCTTCAAGACTAGTCCCATGTAAACCACACTGCAGTAATCCATACGAGAGCCATGAGGAACTGTCAACAAGGCCTTCTAATCTTAATTTAATGGAACTCACAGAGAATTCATATGCACTGGAAAAACGTTCCAACCTGATTTATATTTTTGTGTGGTGATGTCATTATTATTAATGCCTTATTATTATACTTTCTTGTTTAACCAATATTTATAAGTAAAGACACCTCTGTTCTTAATTACATCATTGTTTGAAACAGGCTTTCAGATAATGTTTTTAGTAAGATAGGAGTAAATGGGTTACTTTAATTATACCTGCACCACATGCTGCATTTCCTGTTAATACCGTGTTTCCCCAAAAATAAGACCGGGTCTCATTTTTTTTTTCCTCCAAAAGAGGCACCAGGTCTTATTTTGAGGATGTCTTACTCGCCTCCGGCATCGACAGCCCTGCCCAGCAGGTCCACTTCTTCTGGCGTCAAAGGAGCAGCTGCATTCTGCAGCTGCATTCTGGTCTGCATTTTGCAGTGAGGCCTTTCTGGAAGGCCTATACAGCTGAGTACCAAGCTATGGATTCAATAGCTTGGTACTCAATAGCTTTGTACTAAAGAGGTCTTGCAGAACTGAGCTATGGATTGAATCCATAACTTGGTTCTCAGCTGCACAGGCCTTCTGGAAAGGCCTATGACTGAGAAATGCAGGCCTGTTTGCAGACGACGCTGCAGAAGAAGTGGGGCGGTGAGGAGTTAAGTGGATGCGGGCACGTGGGGCAGATCCACACCCCTACCCCTGCCCTAGCTTGATTTTTAAGTGTGTGCCTCACCCCAAAACTAGGGCTTATTTTTGGGATAGGGCTTATATTAGGCCCACACCACCCCAAAATCAAGCTAGGGCTTATTTTCAGGGTGGGGCTTACTTTCGGGGAAACACTGTAGTTAAGTATAGTACTGGACAATTTAGGTATATTTTGAGCAGTAAGCTCCAAGTGTCATCAAAGCCCAATTTTACTCCAAACTTGCTCATACTATTCTATGCAATCTTGATTAGAGAGATTATGTTGCAAGACAACATACTGTTGCCTATATCCCAACAACAAAGAAGTACAAGCAGTGCATTTATATGCTCAGGATATTACTTGAAGTCTTTTAAAACTCTAGATGTCTATAGTCAAATGAAAAATAGTGAAAAAGCAGTAATACACAATAGTACAATATACTTTTCCATCAGTTCTGAAGATGGAAAAATATGCTTTAAACTATAGTTATGAAGGACGTGTATGTGTAAGCTTGTTATGAGATCAACGAATTAACCAAATCCCCAAGGTCACATGGTTCCTCCAGAAACTTCACATGATGGTGCTGAACCTCAATAACACAAAATCAGTGGTCAAGGATCTTGACTTTCCACAGCTGTTAATTTTACCAACAGTTTGCATAGACAAAATAACTTTGTACTAAAGAATTTCATATCTATTAAATGAAAAGTCAAACTGGAGCACTAGATCTTGCAGGAAGCAATAAATAAACTGGTCAGCAGCCAAGCACTTAAGAGGTCTATGCAACAAAACATGTAACCCTTGTCAAAGGGTTGCCTGTAAAGTAAGAACGTTAGCATTATTCTATGCTTATGAAATTACTGGTATGATTTATGCTCTGACAAAACATCTACAATGCATACATGAAATTCTTTGAAAGTAATTTCTATTTTTCATTCTGAAACCTTTTATTTATGTGATATGTGTTGAATGTTGCTTTTGTTTACATGTGGTGTTTTATTAATTCCATATGCAAAATCATTAATATAGATTAGAATTCTGACTTCATGCATACTGTAAAATATATAGACAGTGATTTCAAGGGAAACATGGTGAACTGAAGATGGCAAAAGCATGGGAGAAAGAGGAGGTGGTGAATGTTATCAGCTCTCCCAACTCCTCTCCAGATAAGGAGAGGATTTGGGATCACCCATAGTGCTTCACACAGATACTCCTCATAATGAGACCATAAAAGAAAGGTTTCTAGCGGGTTTTAGAGCTCTAGGAATTGGAATATTGAACTTTGCCCAAACCGCCATTCAGAGCCTTCAAAGAAACACTGGGTTCACCCACTTCCTTTCTTAATCACTTACACTGGAAATTGGTTGAAAATTGGATATTCAGAAACATTAGAAGGAAAGGTTTTATTATACTGGATGATATTCCTTCAATTCCCAGAAAAGGTTTTTTTTCCTCCAATCCTCAGCAATAGAAGGCTCCTGTAAATTTAAGAGCTAATTTTTATTTAGAAATTAGCAGCAACGGGGTGATTAGAATGTTGATTTTGGAATATTTAAATGGAATAAAGGGCCAGATTGACTGGAAATAAAATTTTGTAATAATTATAAGAATACTTCCTGTGATTTGTTAAAATTCTATTAAAGATACAAGAAGATAAGTGTAAAAAAATCTTTCCCTGGGAAAATGTGGATTAGAGAAAATATGATAAGCAGAAACCTTGAAGACTGGCTACTAGAGGAAATTAAAGAACTAAAGATTATAATTAAAGAAGATCTACTAATAATACAGAATGTAAAAAAATATTTTAACTCTGGATATTGGTAACAATACATTCAAATCTTTATTTTTAGATTATCCATTACTATAAAATGGGTTCAAAAGAGGAGATAGAAGATACAGCTAAGAATCAGGCTCTTCTGGATATGGATTTAAAATTGACAGGATACAAGAATGATATTGACAAAGATGTTACACGGGATTTACAAATAAAACTGCTGCATGTTTTAATAGGTAAAAGGGGCATACAAATAATGGGTCAAAAAATGACCTGGATTTCTACTCAGAAAAGTGAATTTTCTTATTTTGTGCGTACAAAAAAGATGTGTTATACTTATGAAGGAATTCCTGAGAAAAGATAGAGTGAATGAAAAGAAATCACCTTCTGGGACATTACATAAAAGGAATAAACATCAGAAGTTTTAAAAGGAAAAAAGATTTATAATGTTCTCTTATTCAACCAAAGTTAAAGTGGATATGTTTTTTTTCTTAGCAACTTTTAGTGGGTTTTTCTTGACCAGGATTGAATGATGAAGCTATAGAGATTTCTTTATGGATAAGATATGGGAAGAAGAGATTTGTTTTGTTGTATTTTAGAGAAAGTGGTAAGCTATGGTATTAAAATTGAAGGATAGTGTTATACCTGCAAAGAAGTTTCTGAGCGGAGATGAAGATGATAAAAATTTCTGAGACATTATTTGAGGGAATATGGTATTTTGCTGATTAAGATTGAATGATATGGTTTATTATTTGCTAATAGATAAACAATAAGATATGGTATGAACAGATTTCGGCTGAAATTAGAAAAGCTGATAAGTTACTGAAGTGGTTTGTTCTTGTCTTGATGAAGGTAGAAGTAATTTCTATATATTTTCCTTTTGTTTTTTTAACATTCTAAACTTTTTTTTCTTCCTTCCCTTTTTCCCTCTCTGTACTTTTTTGTATTTTTCTTACTTTGTATTAGATTTTTATCTTTGTATTTTTAAATTTCAAGAAACTATTAAAAAAATAAAATGTATTGAAAGTAAATAGCTTTAGATACTTCACCATCAAAGAGATTTACCATGCAGAAAGAGTAAATAACAAGCAAGACTTGAATAAAATACTGCATGTAAGTGCTAACTTATAAACATAATTGTAAATGTAGTAACAATTACAACAACCTAAATAGAAACTGCAATGTCATGTCATTATTTTAGAGAATTCAAGTATGTCTCCTGTTTAGATTTGAACTTTTTTAGAAAATGATATATATTTTGTAGGCTTGAAAATCTTTTGGAAAGAGTACACCTTCAACAATGTAACTGAAAACCTGGGGGGAAATCCAATTTTCTGTAAATGTAATTCTAAGTTGAAATTGGCACCTATGGGAAATTATTATGAGTTGAATGATATATCTAAAAGATTAAAAAAATCCAAAAATTACCCAGGACACACTACTTGGCAATAATATGAAGGCATTACTGACAAAAAAGTTGAGGAGCTTCTGTTATTCAAGTATGTTAACCCAGGGGTCCCCAGCCACTGGTTCATGGCATGCCAGCAACTGGGCTGCAGAAACAAGCCAAGTCCCATATGTGGGATGCAGGCAGCACACAAAACCACACCCCCTCTGGTCCATGAAAAAACCTCTCTCCACGTAACCGGTCCCTGGTCCCCAAAAGGTTGGGGACATCTGTGTTAACCCATAGCAATAGCACTTAGCCACATACCACTTCATAGTGCTTTATAGCCCTCTCTAAGCAGTTACAGAGTCCGCATATTGCCCCCAACAATCTGGGTCCTCATTTTACCAACCTCAGAAGGATGGAAGGCTGAGTCAATTTTGAGAAGGTCAAGATCGAACTGCTGGCAATCGGCAGAATTAGCCTGCAATACTGCACTCTTAACCACTGTACCACCATGGCTCATACTTGATATGCAAATGACATTTATCTCAAAATCTGCTGAAAGGATGACCAATCACACTTAATTTGATCTGTTTACACCAGACATGTCAAACACAAGGCCCGGGGGCCAGATCCGGCCCGTGAAGTGGTTTCATGTGGCCCGCGAACCCATCCTGCAAACAGTGAGGGAACAGCCCCCGCTGCCTTGGCCCTGGCCCAGGCCGGCCAGGAGCCAATGTACAATTTTTTGGTGGTCATCTATGCTGAAACGCATTCAGTCTTACCTTCACAAGGCCATCTGGAAACAGCGAGGGACCGGCCCCTGCCGCGTCGGCACTGCCCCCTGGGCGCACACTGGGGAGGTATCACCCTTTGTGAGGAATGAAGAAATGCACCATCGCCTGGAAATGGCCAGCACATGGCCCTGCCTACTTAAGGCAGGCTAGGGGCTGGGCAGCGTTGTGCTTCTCTTCAGATCTGTGCCACCCGGCTCAGCCTCTCGGCGCTGTGAGGAGAGGGCCATGTGCTCGCCAGTTCCAGGTGATGGTACATTTCTTCATTCCTCATGAAGGATGACACTTCCCCAGCTGCGTTTCTTGCCTGCTTTTCTCCCTCATCTCAAATATTTTCCCATCACTCTGTTCTTAGGAAGGAAGGAAGGAAGGAGAGGGAGGGTCTGAGGGAAGTCCTGCCTTAGTCCTTCCCTGCTGCCCTTTCACCATCCCCTTGCCCCCTCCTCCTGGCCTAACCTGGGTGGTCTCCCATCCTATTGCTAAGGAAGCTTTGGAAACAAAGCCAGGTCTCCGCACATGGAGAGGAAGTGGGCCTCCCTCTTGATGTTGCCCTCATACCCATCATGAGCAACCTGGCTAAGGAGAGCAAGCACAGCAGCTGGGCACCCTCTTGGGGAAGTGGGGGTGGGCTTAGTGCTGGGGGTGCTTGAGGGCTAGGCTGGGCATTTGACCTCTGCATCACCGTCCAGCCTCCCCCCCCCGCATGGCCTGAGAGGAACAGTGAGGCTCCTCCAGTGGACCATGCCTCGGCACTTGCCCCAGTCCCATCTCCTGCCAGAGACCCTCAGATTTGTCCCACTCCTGCCCAGGCCCCCATAGGCACCATTGATGCGAACAATGTAGAGCTGGCCATGTCCAACCAGTAGGCCACGCCCACCCTGGCCACGCCCACCCGGCCCCTCAAGGGTAACCACAATGCTGATGCGGCCCTCACAATGAAATTGAGTTTGACACCCCTGGTTTACACTATATCACTATATACTTCTGGCAGGGTAAATCCAAAGTTATATGACCTCCAAAATCCTTACATACCATTCCAAAGCTCCTTCAGAAATGATGCTGAATTGTAATATTTAGTGATGAGTAACACATACATGCGAAACAATACTATTAGCATCATTGGTGGCGCAATGGGCTAATGCCTCCTTAAGTAACACCAGCTGCCTGCAATTAGTGCAGGTTCGCATCCCACCAGGCTCAAGGTTGACTCAGCCTTCCATCCTTCCGAGGTAGGTAAAATGAGGACCCAGATTGTTGGGGGCAATAAGCTGACTTTGTAATAATGCCGCTTGGGGGCCCCCCAAAGCCCTAATAAGCAGGCATATACATAGAATGAAGGCTATTGCTAAGCACATTGGTTTGTGCTTAAATTGTAAGCCGCCCTGAGTCTTCGGAGAAGGGCGGGATATAAATGGATTAAAATAAATAAAATAAAAATTTAATTGTATTAAAAACAAATTAATTTATTTTTCATGTTAGAGCCCTACCCATTCTTATTTATTCTTGGTAATGCTCTTTTGCTACATCAGAATCTGCCTTGCCATAAGTCAACCTTTTCTACTAGCAAAAGATACCTTTTAAAAGTCACTCTTTTCAGAAGGTAAAAAGTGTTTGCTGTAACAGCACTACACCATGATTGACCAAAACTGTAATAAGAGAAAATCTACAAAGTGATTGAGAGGATATGATAAACTGTAAAGGGCAAATTTAATTTTCTGTCAAAATTCAGCCCACTCCAAGCTGGCGATGGAAACAATCTGCAAGATATAAAAAGGCAAAAGCAGAAAACGGTCTTTTTTTTGGTAATGTTGTAAGTGGCCCTTCTACATTAAAATCAACCTAAATGGCATGTTAGGAATTGCTTCCATGGTAGATGTCTAGCACAGACCTTTTCCTTGACAGGCTAACAGCAACTGAATTACTGAAGAAAGAATCAACCCATCTGGTTACACTATTATTGCTAAGACTTTGTCTGCCTAAGTGCAAAGGTCCAAGGCATGGTGTTCAGTCTGAGCAATTCAGTTTCATTAAACTGCCATTTCAACTACTGAATAGCTATTTCTAGAATTAAGAGTGACATTATTGGTCCAAATTGATCAAAGTTTGAAACGTTTTTACAGAGTAATCTTGTATATGAGCCTCTGATTAGTAACAGTAGGTGGTTTACCTAACTAAATGCATATGGTAGTGATTTTTGCAAACACTTCTATTCATTTTGATTATGCCAGTTTTAAATTAGAAATAGGTTACTTTATAACCACTTTTCTTTCTTTTCATTTGTTTTATAGCACCAGTTCGTAAAATAATTTTTAGGTAAGTAGATTTGTCTTAATGCTTGAAGTATACATTTAGCTATTATTTCTTGTTTTATTTGCATATTTCTTTTCTGTTATTTTTTTATTACAGATAATCCATGACTTACAACCACAATTGAGCCCAAAATTTCTGTTGCTAAGCAAGGCAGTTAAGTGAATTTTGCCCCATTTTATGACCTGTTTTGCCTTTGTTGTTAAGTGAATCATATAGTTGTTATGTGAGTCTGACTTCCCCCATTGACTTTGCTTGTTGAAAGCCGACTAGGAAGCTTATATTCATGGTGATCACATTACCCCAAGACAGTGTGACTGTCATAAATACACGCCAGTTGCCAAGCACACAAATTTTGATCATGTGACCACAAGGATCTGAAATGGTTGTAATTGTGAAAACCAGTCATGTCTCTTTTTTTATACTGGTGTTAAAAGTTCAAATATTTGTACATTGAGGACTTCCTATATATTATTTTTCCCTATTCTTCTCCAGCTCATGATATTGACTAATTGGGAATAATTATTTAATGGTGTTATTGGCTCAAATACATAACATTAATTTAGCCACATGCATTAATCTGCAGCTGGTGGTGAACAATCGACTGAAATTTAAAGAACCCATTATATTTGGACCAGCCAGTATTATTATACTACATACAAGGGTATAAGAATAGTTGTTTTATCTTAAAACCTTCTCTATTTTCCCCCCACTACAATGGCCGGGAGAAAAAGTGACTGTCCCAAAGTCACCCAATTAATTTTCATGGATGAAACTAGATTAAGAACCTGGTTCTTCTTAGTCCTAGTCCAATATCTTAACCTTTACACCACATTGGCAGTACACTGTGAAGGCCATGACAAGCAATTGGCATATAAATAGTAGTTTGTGGCCATATAGATTCTATAATTAATAGTCAGACTGAGAAGGAAGGGAAAATGACTTTTATTCAGATTTGTTACTAGCTGGTATATCTATAATAGTGACATATTAAATATAAAATGTTTAAGATTGCTGGCAATTAATAAAAACACAATTGCCAATTAAGTAGTTTATCTATTGAAAGAATATATAAAGAGAAAATACATTAAGAAAATTAAATAACTTCTTTTGGATTATATTTGATTAGGTTAAAATATAGATTGCATGTATAATATAGCAACTACTAAAGCTATTAGAGTCTAATACTAATTTATAATTATTTGCACAATCTAGGAACAATAGATTTTCTTTTAATTACATTTTATTTACATTTGTTATATATAACACATATAAAAGTGCGTATAGTCAAGGCTGTAGTCTTCCCAGTTGCAATGTATGGCTGTGAAAGTTGGACCATAAGAAAGGCTGAGCGCCAAAGAATTGAGGCCTTTGAACTATGGCACTGGAGAAGACTCCTGCGAATCCTTTGGACTGCAAGGTGATCAAACTGGTCTGTCCTAGAGATCAATCCTGACTGCTCTTTAGAAGGCCAGATCCTGAAATTGAAACTCAAATACTTTGGCCACCTAATGAGAAGGAAGGGCTCACTGGAGAAGAGCCTAATGCTGGGAAAGATTGAGGGCAATAGAAGACAGAGAATGAGGTGGCTGAATGGAGTCACTGAAGCAGTAGGCGTGAGCTTAAAGGGACTCCAGAAGATGGTAGAGGATAGGAAGGCCTGGAGGAACTTTGTCAATGGGGTCACGATGGGTCGGACACGACTTTGCAACTAACAACAACACAAAGAAAGAAAATATAATAATGATCATGGAGAAAATATATTGCAAACTATTCGGGTTTGTATGTCAATAGGTGTTTTATATATACACATACATACATACATATAGGTACACACACACACACACACACACACACACACACACGTACTTTGAGGATCATTTTTTTTCCTGATGTGTTTATTTCTTAAGCATACTTCCCCAATAATTGTGGAACTTGTAATCTTGTAATCACTCATTTCATAGCAAAAGTCAATTGCTAGAGGAGAAAATCTCTGGAGGTACTGATACTATAAGTTGATATATATCCTGGTGTACTCAGGATAGCTATCAAATGCAAACAATTCAGATGAAAACAAGAAAAATAGAAGCCAGCTGTATACTCATTTAAAAATTGCAATAGAGAAGTTGAACCCCAGGGAAGTATAACTCAGCCTACAAGCCGAGAACCAAATCCCTTCTCCACATCAGAACTCCAAATAAAAGCAGCTCCTATCATTTCCAGAATTTGTGCTCTCCCTGCCTCTCTGTATTTTCCCCAAAAACTGGAGCAACTCTCCCAATTTCTTTCTATTCTTTTTTTTAAAATTCAGGCTGAGCTTGCTATTTTCTTTCTTTCTTTCTTTTTTGGTTGAAGTGAGAATGGGAAGAAAATATGTTCTGCAACTATGTCCTAGATCTCTGAGAGTTGTTCACCGTCAGTTTCTTCAAATAAAAATTTATCATCATACTAACTGTATTTCCAGCCTCTGCTCTCAAACTCACAATATTTAAGTGTAGCATAGTGGCTCATGAGTAAGATTTGGCAGATTCAAGTTCCCAAATCCCAGGCTCAGTAAATACAAAGCTGGCAAAAAGAGTCAAATGGATTTTGAAGATAAGACTATAATCAGGAACTATCAGGAATAAATTGAAATAACTAGGAAGATTCAGGATATTTTTAAAAAGTGGTCCTTGGGAAAACAGGGAAAAAGGGTCTTCCTGCAATACTGACAACACAAAAATAGGGCCAAGGTAAATTGTGGTGAACAAATCTGAGCTATTGCAAAAAAAAAAAAACCCAACACAAAACAACAACAGATTTTTTTTCCTGGTCATCAACCATTTCCCCCCCAAAAAGTAAGAGCATCTGGGGGAAAAACACAAAAGAGAAATTCTTAACTTACACACAGATAACTATGGGATGAAATGATTATTTACATATAAAGATTCTACAGCAGTATATTACAAAAATTAATTTCTCCAAGAAAACAACCAAACTTGGACTGCAGCAAAGACCTCGCAAAAATTAATTTCTCAAATATCCCAATCCATCTTTCCCTCTTCACAACTATGCTGGTTAGGCATCATATACTAAAACAGCTCATATGATGAAGGTTAAGTCAAGAAGCAGAAGTAAAAGGTCCTTAAGAAGCAAGGCTCCATGGACAGTAGTGCAACGGTTTCTTTAACATATCACCTCACATTGGCATCCATTTCAGTGGTGGACAGTGAAAAGGAAGAAACTTACAGCTAGAAGTCAAGTTCTTCAAAAGAGGCATGAAATGAGATCCTCTCCCTTAAAAAAGGACAGCACGTGTGCTCATACATACATGCTCATTAGTCACCTCCTTCTCATTTCATGAGCAAATTGAAGCAATAATATAAAATAACAAATCATTTTATCTTAATTTCTTGTTTGATTGCTGTGAGCTCCCAGAGTTGTTGGGAGTCAGGTGGCATATCAGTTTACCATAGTTTCCAGCGTATAAGACGACTTTTTAACCCATGAAAATCTTCTCAAAAGTCAGAGGTCGTCTTATACGCCGGGTGCTGAAACTTTAGGGACAGGGCTGGCTGGAAAACCTGGAGCGGATCTCCCATTTGGTCTGCGTGGGGAAAGCTGGACCAATTGGAGAAGAAGCTGCAGTCTGTGATTTTTTACAGGCTGGGGTCTGGGCGTCTTTCCTTCTAAAGTTGAAGAGCAGCTGTAGTCTATCCCAACTTGAAAGGCAGGTGGGGAATGCCGCAGCCAGAGCAGCTGCTTAGCTCTAAGGACACATTTGACTCATTTATATCCCGCCCTTCTCCGAAGACTCAGGGCGGCTTACAATTTAAAGCACAAATCAATGTGCTTAGCAATAGCCTTCATTCTATGTATATGCCTGCTTATTAGAGCTTTCACCCCCCCCAAGCAGCATTATTACAAAGTCAGCTTATTGCTCCCAACAATCTGAGTCCTTATTTTACGTACCTCGGAAGGATGGAAGGCTGAGTCAACCTTGAGCCTGGTGGGATGCGAACCTGCACTAATTGCAGGCAGCTGGTGTTACTTGAGGCTCTGCGCAGGGAAAGCTTTAGAGTGAATTAGGAAAAGTGAAAAAGTGAATTAGGAAAATAGGAAACAGTTGCTGGAATTGGGTATCTGTAGTTTAACGCAGAGAAGGGTGAGGGGTGACATGATAGCAGTGATCCAATATCTCAGGGGCTGCCACAAAGAAGAGGGAGCCAAGCTATTCTCCAAAGCACCTGAAAGCAGGACAAGAAGCAATGGATGGAAACTAGTCAAGGAGAGAAGCAACCTAGAACTAAGGAGAAACTTCCTGACAGTTAGAACAATTAACCAGTGGAACAACCTGCCTCCAGAAGTGGTGAATGCTCCAACACTGGAAGTTTTTAAGAAGAGACTGGACAGCCATTTGTCTGAAATGGTATAGGGTTTCCTGCCTTAGCAGGGGGTTGGACTAGATGACCTCCAAGGTCCCTTCCAACTTCTTCTTCTTCTTCTTCTTCTTCTTCTTCTTCTTCTTCTTCTTCTTCTTCTTCTTCTTCTTCTTCTTCTTCTTCTTCATTATTATTATTATTATTATTATTATTATTATTATTTATTATTATTATTATTAAGTTTAATCCACTTGCACTGTTTTATGTTTACATGTTTGATGACAAACAGCCTTATGTTTATAAGTGACAGTTTTCCTACTAAGTACCTGCATGTCATAAGCATTTGAATTAAAATTGCCATATTAAAATCAAATCTGATGTTTTTTAATTTTTATTTGGTGTGTGTTGGAAGAAGGGTAGTCTTATACGGCGAGTATAGCCCAAACCCTATAATTTAACAGGAAATGTAGGGGGTCGTCTTATACGCCCAGTCGTCTTATACGCCAGAAAATACGGTAAATACTAACTAGATACCCCGTGCCACATGGGGTCAATCTTTCAAATATATCTCCCTACTTAAACAGAAAAAAGCAATGGGAGTGGAAGCGACTTCGGAGTTCTTACTGGCTTCCCTACTGATGTGGAAAGCTGGTAGGAAAAGTTGGAAATCACTCCTCTTCCTCCTTGGCTGACCTGTGGAACTGCCTGCCACTTTGCTGGGTGGGAGGGGGGACAAAGGGAGCCATGGACTGTGAGGAAAATTGTACTTTCATTCTCTCACCTCCAAGGGCCCCTTCCTTCCAAGGAGAAAGAGGCCTCATCCATTGACTGTTTGTGCCCCTCAAGCAGGCCTACCTTGCAAACAGGCATACAAGAGTGTGTGAATACACCCTTCACATCTTCCTTTGTGTCACACAACCTACAGGGTTCTGAGAAGCATAAATGGAAGGCTCAGTGGTGCTGAAGTGGCCCACAACTTTGCCAAATTTTAATCCCATGGGAATATTGAGTCCCAGATTTTGGACACATTCTGCAAGTTAGCCATTTGAGGTACCTTGGCTGAAAAATTGTTGTCCTATGATGCACTGTTTTGCCCACTGAGAGTTACAAATAAACAGACACAAAAGTTTTAGTAGTCTATAGTTAATAATAATACAATTATTAAATAGTTCAGCTATATTTTATAGACTTTGATTGCATTTTTTTTGGATTGTGAGATTAACTATTGATACATGTCACAAAGTCGTGCAAATTTTCTTGGACTGTAACCTCTCCACTGGTTGGCAAAAGAGACTGTATGTTTCCTCCTTGAAAAAAATCCCATAACATCAGGATATATTGGTGGTGATAACCTATAAAGCCCTACATGGCATGGGTCCGGAGTACCTAAGGGAGCACCTGCGGTCGGCGTCAACTTCCCTCTGCCCAGTGCGCTCCCACAGAGGGCCTCCTCAGGATGCCACCGGTCAGAGAATGCCGACTGATGGCCCCCAGGGGGAGGGCATTCTCTGTGGGCGCGCCAGACCTTTGGAACCATTTACCGGTTGAGCTCCGAATGGCTCCCGACCTTCGCTCCTTCCGACGTGATCTAAAAACTTATTTATTTGAACAAGCCAGCCTGGTCTGATGGGATTGGGGTTTTAATTACTGTTTTTAATTAATTTATTGTATTCGGGCACAATTGTTTAATTTGTTTTTAATTTTTGTATTTTGTACTTTTGGTATTTATTGCCCTGTACACCGCCCTGAGTCCTTCGGGAGAAGGGCGGTATATAAATTAAATTAAATAAATAATAAATAAATAAATATTGTGGTAGACTTGTTCTAAACTGCTTTTCTTCCTAGCACGCTAAGCTATTACATGCTGGGATTGGTTTCCATTCTGTCAATTTCCCTAATGATTCATAGGATTCATATATATCACAGAGATTTATATCTACATTTTAATTGATTACTAATGCAGCTGATTTTTATATGCTAATACATTCTTAAGGTTGATCCATTGAAAGCATGCATATGAATGCGGTGCTACAAATTTTGTCTTTTTTACATTTACAAGATTTACAAACACATAACTTAAATCTATAGCACTGACTGTATGCATTTCAAAACACAATACAAAATGGTTAACATAGGATTTATTATTGTAACCTTTTATTTAACAAAGGCATTCATTATTTGTTCTTGATTTCTGTTTCTTTGCTGATATATTCTTGTAAAGTAACACTATGAAAACATTTTCAGTGCACAATAGAAGCAGTTCATATAGTAACACAAACTAGGAATTAAAAAGGTGCCAAATAAGGTAACTCAATTCTTTTAAAGTACTGTAGAATTTCTTTTTTTCATGATGCATTTTGTTCAGTTAGGCAACTCAACTTTGTTTTGCACAAAAACTATTTCCCTTTAGAATCTATTAATAATTATTGTTATTGTCCTCATAGTCACATTCCCAATTTCATTAGTGAAATTTATTAACATTTACAGTACATACAAACTTTTATCCAAGCTTTCATTTTATTATTACAAGTTCTCTGCGGCTTATGTAAATTATACTTTATACATTAGTTTAGGAATCAAAGCTATTCTTATAAGACCCAAAGAATTTGTTATGTGCACTTCTGTATGGAAACTACAGGTAGTCCTTGGATGACTAGGGTAATTGGGAACAGAATTTTCATTGCTAAGCAATGCAGCCATAAAATGGTGTTATGTGACCCCACTGAATAGTGATGGAAATCCTAGCAGACCTTGTTGCCACAAAAAAATGAATCCCACTGGTCATTAGGTAAGGACCCATCCCGATCCAAATCACTCCCAGCTTGGCGTCTCCCTGCTCTGAGCCTCGATAATTTAAGATGACTACTTTCCCTGCCTCCTGCTGAACTCCCCCTAATCTGCCTATTTCCCCACCCACCATCCCTGCCCTTTGGCCTCCATGCACAGAGGAAGGTAGTGGCAGTGGTGAGGCTGAAGTAGAAGGCCGGGGGTGTGTGTCTTCAGCAGTCTCTGCTGGCAGTCTCACACAATGCCTTCTCATGATGCTTCCAGAAGCTTACTGAGGCCTTCCATAACTCCCCAAGAAGGCAGTGTATAATTTGGAGACGGGCGAGCACAATTTGGAGAGGGGTAAGCCTGGCTTTCTTGAAAGCTTTTAGAAGGCCTCAGAAGTCTTCCGAAGCATTGTGAGAAGGCAGAGCAATATTTGGAGAGGGATGAATGTGATTTGGAGAAGGGTGTGAGCAACCTGAGGAAAAAGGCCTGGTGTGCATTGCATAGGGCGAGGATGTGTGCACCTCATCAGCAGCAGAAGATGGCAAAAATTCATCTTGGGTGCGGCAGAGCCTATGGAATACAAGGCAGAAGTTGCAGCGAGGGCTTTGGGCTGTGGTACTAGGATGGG
Source organism: Vipera ursinii (assembly GCF_947247035.1). Classification (NCBI taxonomy): domain Eukaryota; kingdom Metazoa; phylum Chordata; class Lepidosauria; order Squamata; family Viperidae; genus Vipera; species Vipera ursinii. The sequence continues at coordinate 208,138,333 of NC_139512.1, forward strand.
GATTCAGGTGGCACTCCGCTGTGGCAATAGTGATGGTGCTGAAGTTGAAGTAACGGCCTGGGTGCAGCAGTGGCCGGCTGAGATTCCCGAAGACCCCAGGCTATACTTCATTCCCTGCATTGCTGCCACCACGTCTGAGAAGTGCTGCTGTGCAGAGTGGCCAAAAGGGCAGACATGGGGCGATGGCTTTGCTTTACATTGCTTGGGCTTCCTAAAATGCAGCGGCCAGGCACTTTAGACAAACAATAGCAGAATAACAGAGTTGGAAGGGTCCTTGGAGGTCTTCTATTCCAACCCTCTCCTCAAGCAGAAAACTCTATACCTTTTCAGATAAAAGTTTAAGGCTTCCAGGGCCAGCTGTGATTTTGTGTTGTGCTTCAGGGGCTTCTTACATCCCCAGTGTTGTAGCACATCTGCATAGGCATATGTCGGATTGTGGAAAAAAACACCACCACAGTGTTATACAGTTTAGAAGGAATTCAAACCTTCTCTTTAAAACAAAAACTTTGGATGAAAGCTTGACACCAATACCCTTTTAATTTTCATAGGATTGAAGACTGTAATGGAGAACCAGTTATCATTCAAAAGTTCAAGAGGCTCTTGTGCCTCTGGTTTATTTCATACTTCAGAGGGAACTTCTAAATCTTTAAGTCACACTTTAAATGTACTAATTGGTACTATAATATAGGAAAATAAATTTAATGGCATGAGTCTCATTTCCCCTTTCAATGATTTTTAAAACTGCTATTCTGTACGAATTTTACTGAAAGTAAACTAGCTGAAGAACTATCAAAGCTCCATTTTCAGGTTTATTAAAGAAACCCAATACAAAACCATCATCAGCTCCTTTCTTCACACTTCAATTTCTAAAATAATAACAAAAGAAATTACTGTTCTACAGTATTTCTATGATACATAAATTTATGTCTTTTCTCTCCCTTTTATTTTTTGAACAATAAGTAGCACAATTTCTTAACATATTATCTTTCCCTCCAGAATAACTTGTTTTTAATATATTAGCAGATAACTTTTAACTCAGTTTCTCGCTGTCTATTGAAGTTATTCTGGAAAATCAGAAAGAATGCCTAGCTCTCAAAGAGTCTGAAAGATTATATTTAAAAATGACTGGTTACTTATCTGTAATTGTACTTCTTTAAGTGATTACCTATAAATTCAATGTAAATTTTCCTCCTGCATTGATTCACATTAGAACGTTCCAGAGCACAAGATTTTTAAAGGAAGCGGAAATATGCTGCATGAGAAAATAAGACCCGCACCAATTCTTTTCCTTTAGCAGACCAAGCCCAAGGTATTCTTCCTGATTTTGAGGAAGGGCAAATTCTGACACAACCAGTCAACAAAGCACAATAATTAGTTAATTAGCTCTTCTTCTTCAAGACTCAAGATCCTTGGATCATTATCATCAGTCTATCTGGAATTGGGAATTATAAAACTGGGGACAATACCTCTGAAATAATGACTTTAATAAAAGCAGTCCTTGTAACCACGTTGCCTCATGACAAGTACAACAATGAGGTATATCTTACAGGAATGCTTTAATGGAATGCCTCAATACTGGTAGTCCTTACTTCATGACCCTAATTAGGACTAGAGTTTCCATCACTAAATGAAGCAGTCATTAGGCAAAACATCATGTGACTGCACTGCTTAGCAATGGCGGTTCTCGTAGTCTGGGTTGCAGTAGTTAGGGGAGGACTATGCCCTCATAAGGCCATGATCTAACGTTTCTCCCGTTTGGTGCAAACAGGTGGGTCTATCCTGCTGCCTGCTCTGGGCTTCTCTTTGGCAGATGAGATTCCACCATCTCACCTCCACTTCAACATCCACCACCCAGCTATGTCTCCCCATCTCTGCCTTTTGGCCACCCTATATTCTGCTGTTTCCCTTTAGCTTACTACTCATCCCCAACGTCCCCAGCTGACCTTCACTATCTTCTTCCTCCTGCTGCTGGAAAGGCATGCTCAGCTGGTCCTTTTGGCTAGACCTTTGCGATGCCTCTACAATGCGGGTGAGCTGCTAAGTGCCTGAATTTTTATTGTTTGATGCAGAGGAGCTATAATGACCATTACTCTGGTGACCAGTCATGGCCCCAGAGCCAGGCTCCATGATGTGGCCAGCACCAATCTTTCTTTAAGAAATATGTGTACCAAGAAGCTGCCATGCACACACGGGTGCTTTCTCTTACTTCTCCTTCTGCCTGTTGCTGCTCTCTCTGCAGACAAGCCTTCCTGTCAATTTTACAAGACTTTGCTCAAACAAATTGGAACAAAATCAGATCACTTATTCAGTAATCAGTGAAAAAAAAACAATCTCTGAACCTTTTTTTAAATCAGGAAATTATACTTAATATGCATAGTTCTCAATATTCTGCAGATGTTGCCCCCAAATTTACAGCTTCTTGTAAGTGCTAGAATTGTGTTTATGAATGAAAACTTTGGAATCTTCAGGTGTCAAACTCATTGCATAGTAGGAGTATAAACAAATAGAATACACACACTATGAATAATTAAAATATATTATTCAATGGATACCTTTCAATATATATATATTTGTGTAAATTACTAACAAAGAATTAAAGGGAAACTGAGATGCATTTCTGACTTGTTAGTCGTCATCAGCCAGCTATACGATGACGACTAACAAGTCAGAAATGCATCTCAGTTTCCCTTTAATTCTTTGTTAGTAATTTACACAAATATATGAATTGTCCGGTGTGACTACTGCCTGTTCGACAGCCTTCAAGATAGGCTGAAAACAGGAAATAAAGATTTGCCCCATGTTTGGGGCCTAGCAAGGTAATCTAAATAGTTAACATTTGAAACATATATATATATATATATATATATATATATATATATATATATATATATATATATATATATATATATATATATATATATATATATGTGTGTGTGTGTGTGTGTGTGTGTGTGTGTGTGTGTGTGTATATATATGTATATACATATGTATATGTATATATATATTTGTATATATGTATATACGTATATATATATATATATATATATATATATATGTATGTATGTATGTATGTATGTATGTATGTATGTATGTATATATGTATATATGTATCCAATTCTCATCAACACAATACAAAAAGGATGCAGAGGAACTGGAAAGAAAGCAGAGAAGAGCAATAAAAATGATAAGAGATTTGGAGGCTAAATCCTATGAAGAACAGTTAAAAGAACTTGATATGTTTATTATTTTATTTTTTATTGAATTTTTATGCCATCATCTCGCCCTGTAAGGCAATTCTGGGCAGCTTACAGATTATAAACAAGTAGAAAAATAATTAAACTATTAAAACATTAAAACTATAAATTAAGATTTTAAAAACTATACTGAAACCAGAACTAAGAGATAGATGGGACGGGATGGGGATGAGGTCCTCTTACCCTATCGACCACCTCCAGCAGTAAGGCCCCATCCACAGGGCCCTAGGTCAACTAGCAAAGCCATGGTTTAATACCCTTCCAGAAAGCTAAAAGGGTGGGATCAGTTCTCACCTCCAGTGGTAGAGTGTCCCACAGAATGGGGCCACAGCAGAAAAGGCTCTTCTCCTTGAACCCACTTGCTGGAATTCCTTAGCAGATGGAATTCATAGCAGGCCTCTTCTGCTGGTGTAAGTGGGATGGGCTAGTCCTATTGGAGAGAAATGGCTCCTTAGATACCCTGGACCTGTATGCCATACAGGACTTTAAAGGTAACAACCAATATCTTGAGTTGAATCCAGAAGCAAACTGGTAACCAAAGTAAAATTAACTCAGTTGTGTTTCCTGTTTGGTTTACGTGAAAGGGCTGATAGGAGGAATTTCTTGCCTGTGAACACCATCAAGCAATGGGACATCTTGCTTGCTGGAGTTGTTGGTGCCCCATCAATGGATGTTTTCAAGAAAAGGTTGGGCAATCACGTGTCTGGGATAGGATGAGGATTCTTGTATTGGGCAGGAGATTGGACTAGATCACAGGTCTGCAACCCGTGGCTCCAGAGCCGCATGCGGCTCTTTCAGCCGTCTCCTGCGGCTCCCAGTCCTCTGTGCCATGTGCAGTCCAAAAAAAAAAGGGTGGGACTGAAAAAGTTCAACCAATCAATTCAAATATGCAGGGTAGGTGCATATCTCGCCTTGGCTCCACTCTTCAGTCAAACCCTGTTCTGTGCATGCGCGCATGTACGCACATGCGCACACATTTTTTGCGGCTCCCAGTTTTTCCTTTTGTGAGGGAACCAGTTCCGAGTGGCTCTTTCACTGTTTCAGGTTGCTGACCCCTGGACTAGATGATCACCTTCCAATTCTATGATTCTAAATTAGGAATGACATTATTGTACTGTTACTACATGAGGTGCTTTCTACTGTTTACGAATAGGGACCTTTCTGAATGGGGTGTAGCTAATTGGCAACCATGATGTGTCTGAGAAACTTGACTAAGTCTGGAACAGCCTGGTATTAGAGAGGAAATACAGAACAGCAAGATGACAAGGAGCTGCTCGAACCTCTCCCTTTCCATCACCCTTCACCAGACTTTTGGAGCTGCCTTTCCATCACCAACCTACCTGTTTCTAGTACAAATCTTATTGTGCTTTGCAGGGGGAAAAATTGTTAAGTAATCACATTCAATCATAGTATAAATTAACTTTGGATGTACTCAAAGCCTGGTTGAAAGATAATAGTTCCTTTTGAACCAAGAGGAACCAGTTGATAAATTGTGGAGATAAAGTCTATCATATTAACTACAATAGTAGAGTTATGCTTTTCCATTCCTGCCTATGACAGATCTATATGAAAGGTAAGCATGACAAAGTTGGTGCCTTCTGTTATCCATCTACATTGTTTTTCTCTAGAAGATATGTGTAAACATTAGATGTAACAAATTGCAGTATGGAATATAACTGTACACCCCATCAGTAATAGGAGTAGCATGCCGTTGAAATTGTGGCACTCCCCTTCCTTGGCATGTAAGTGAACTGTAATGTATTTCTGAAGTGTGTCCAAGTGACATGGCTCTTTTTCTATTTGCAATAGCAGTTGCTTTGAGGCAGAGCCATGACAGGAGAAACAATTGAGAAAGGACTGCAGCAAGCCATTCAGAGCTGGGTGGAGCTACAGATCTGTATCATTCCTTTCTGTTTCATATTTTCTGAAATAAAAATACCTACCTCCAATAAATGGGAGTGTAATCCTATCTAAATCTGCATTATTATTTTTTAAAAAATTCATTTTACACATTCTACCACTTCTATTTACACCCAAAGTCAGTAAGTGACAAACTACTCTTATTTTTACATTTTGCAGCTTTCAGGATGCACCGTGTCTGATATGTACAATTTCATTATGATGATTTAATTTTATTGAATATGCAATGCAAAAGAAAGAGAGGGAGAGAATTAATGCTCTTCTGCCAAAGAATATGAAACTTACTGGAGAAGCTGATAAGGATAATCAAATTTAAAAATCTGCAGAACTATTCTTTATGAGGTTTACCTTTTAACTTTAACTTTAACATTTTAACTTTAATTATAACTTTTTATAAATTATTATATTATATGCTGGATTTCCAATTGATTCTTAGGGTTAAATAGAATAACAAATCTCATAAATCATTTAATTGCATGACATGACATGAATATACAGGTAGTCCTCGACTTACAACCGTTCAAAGCTACAATGGCACTGAAAAAGGTGACTTCTGATTATTTTTCACACTTATGACCATTGCAGAATCCCTAGGGTCACGTGATTAAAATTCAGAAGCTTGGCAACTGACTCATATTTATGACAGTTGCAGTATCCTGGGGTCATGTGTTCACCTTTTGTGAACTTCTGACAAGTCAATGGGGAAGCCAGATTCACTTAACAATCCTGTTACTAAATTAACAACTGAAATGATTTACTTAACAAATGTAGCAAGAAAGGATGTAAAATAGGGCAAAATTCACTTAAGTGTCTCACTTAGCAACAGAAATTTTGGGCTCAATTGTGGTCGTAAATCAAGAACTATCTCTATATGCAAGACTAATTTTGTTTAGTACATATATGTTTTCTTTCTCTCCCTCATTCTCCCAACTTTTTTCATATAGTTTTAGGTTAAATCCTGTCAAAATTTAGATTTTTTTCTCACTATGCTTCCATTTCTTCAGCAAAGACTGTCTTGGCAGCTCCTGAGGAAGAGAAGAAAATATTTCCAGACTACAGAGGTCATTTGAAGAAAATGTAGAGGTCAGAGCATCTTTATTTATTTATTTTTGGGACTTATATGCCGCCCTATCTCCCGAAGGACTCAGGGTGGCTAACAACAATAAAAATACAGCAATGTAAAAGTTAAAAAGAATTAAACTAACAGCCCCAATAAAATAATTAAAATTAATAAGTTAAAATTTAAAAACATTTTAAAAATCCCTATCGTCAGTCCAGGTCAGCCTGATGGAAAAGGAATGTTTTAAGGCCGCGGCGAAAGGACTGGAGATCTGAGGCTGTCCGAAGCTCAAGGGGAAGTTGGTTCCACACGGCTTGAGTGTACTAAATACTAATTAAGAGTTTCACTGACTCAATTTATTTTATTAAACTCAGTATGCACCATGGAATTATTCAACTCATTCTAAACTTCCATCCAGAACATTTCAGAACATTTATATTAGCAATATATTATTTCATATTACTTTGGCCACCTAATGAGAAGGAAAGACTCACTGGAGAAGAGCCTAATGCTGGGAAAGATTGAAGGCAACAGAAGAACGGGACAACAAAGAATGAGGTGGCTGGATGGAGTCACTGAAGCAGTAGGCGTGAGCTTAAATGGACTCCAGAAGATGGTAGAGGACAGGAAGGCTTGGAGGAACATTGTCCATGGGGTCACGATGGGTTGGACACGACTAACAACAACAAATATTAGTAGAAAAATAGCAAGGTGATACTTCCTAGTGAATGACTTCCCCCAGGGTCCATAAGCTTCACAAGAGTCTTGTCTGCTGCTATAGTCTTCCTGAGTTGCTAGGTTTCCATTTTGGCAAAATGGACTACACTTCACAAGCCAGCAAAATGTCTGATAATACTAACTAAGGAAGATTCACTATGACTTAAAATTATCATAAGATACTTTTCTAAGTTGCTGTTCTGTTACTATATATTTTTTCTCTAGTTTTTAAAGAAATCTTCAATAGTACCCATAAGTATTAAAACTATATTTTATTATCAAAAATAATTGGAGTGGTCAAAATTTGAAAAATAGAGGAGGCACAAACAAAGTTAAAGGAGCTTATAAAAACATCACTACAAGAAAAGAGTATAACAGCACGATAGAATTGAGGAATGGTAGGTTCTTAGGGTTATCTATGAAAAGCATCTGAAAGAGCCCATTGTGAGTGGGCAAAATGCCTTCCAAATAAAGCCAGGTTTTGCATCAGACCCTGACAGTAAGACTTGACTTTCCAGACACTCAATCCCTTACTTAGGAAGAGACTTATCCTGGCAGAAGACTCTCAGAAATGACTGGGCTAGATAAGATCCTTTACTGCAGACAAGAAGGAAGCCAGAGTCACCCAAAATATTTGCTCCCTGCAGTGTGAAAAGGGCAAAGCTTTTGTTTTAAATCTAGCTTCCAAGAGTTCAAACCCGATGCATTTTCCTTCTGTCTTTTGAATCAATCCTTCCTTCCTTCCTTCCTTCCTTCCTTCCTTCCTTCCTTCCTTCCTTCCTTCCTTCCTTCCTTCTTTCCTTCCTTCCTTCCTTCCTTCCTTCTAGTAGCCCATCTCAGTCAATGACTCTGGGTGGCTTACAATTCAAAAAAATATATTAAGATGCTCAAAACATTTTAAAACAATAAAAATCCAGAATAAATATACATAGCAGCCAAGATACTTGGCCTGTTAGCAGTGCAGACAGGAAGTGGGGCCCTTAACATATTTAGTACCCAGACTTGGGAACAAAAGCAGGTTTTTAGGGTCTTACAAAAGGCTAACATGGTTGGGGGGCATTCTATAAAGCAGGGGCCACTCAACAAAAAAGCCCGTTTTCTAATCCCCACATTCTTTGGCTGATGAAATCTATAGTATGCCCATTCTATTAGATTGGTTTCGGCAGGTAGAGACTCTTGGGGGAAAAAAGTGATCTCTCAGGTAATAGTGAGTTAATAAACACTCGTTGATTCACTTGGTATCTTAGGCAGCTCAAGCATATTTATGTAATGGTCTTCTTCAGCTTGGGAACCACTCAATGCCTTGTCATCCCCAGAGTCACTCTCTCAAAGGTTTGGGACATGTGGTCTAAGACAATTTTCTAGTGTTTTGGAAAGGAGTATGCAGCCACTAGAATTGAATGATGGGATGAATACTAAAATAAACCTAACTATACATCAACAAAGGGCCAATAACTTTGTGCTTGTCTGAAAGTGTATCTCAGAATATTCTTCATTGTTTTCCTCCTGCTATCTCACCAACTTTCCCTTTTTTATGGAAAATAAATAAGAGGAAAAAGCAATACAGTCCTGTGGGTTTCAGCATTATTGGCAAAAGATCAAAGCAGTGCACTTTTGAACAGATTTCCAAGTTGCAAGAAATAACAATTTTGGCCTCTGCACAATATAGGAATTTTAACTTTAATGTCAAATTAAAGGCAAACTACTTAAGGTCATTTAATCAAATGTGCACCAATGGATTCCACCTTTAATTTGTCTATTAGGTGACTTATAAAAGTTATTATTACATGTTCTGATCCCACTGTTTTTCCCTTATCAGTTTTCACCAAGCTTCCTCTGTGAAGCCCAGATTTTCAAACTCTATTTGGGCATGTGTTAGATTGCACTCATAATTTCTCTGCTGAGCCAACCCCAAATTAAAAATGTTATAGTAAGATAGGTAAAGAATATAAATTCAGAAATACAAATGAAAAGTGGCATTCTGCTGTTAAGAGTGCTCAACAGCATTTCAAATGTTTTATCTCTCCTTCCCCCTGGCTATTTTGTTGATGAGCACCGTTAGTCTCCATTGGTTTGACATCCCTGATTGCTCAAGTCTGGAAGCACAAGAGGTTTCTGAGCTAAACTATTCCATGCTTTTGCAGAAGGAAGACTGTAAATATCAACACGGTCTTGCAACACAGGAATAAGATGAGCAATGCAAATGCAAGGGCTTAAAAATAAAGAGATTTTAAAATTGCTCCTGTGATTACTCTTCTGTTTAAGCTTAGAGTTTTCAGCTGATCAAAATGCACAAAGCTCATTAATTCTATTTTTGTAATGTTTGTGGTTTAGATTGCCACAGACCCCCAAATCATTTGAGTCCTGCTGCAAACAAACAAACAAACAAAAAACCTGAGCAGCTGAAGATAAATTAATCCCTGTTGGGCAGGCATTGAAGTCACAAACTGCTACATCACAACTTGATGGCTCTCCAAGATTTAATATTGGTGAGTGAGCAATGTTGAAAGGCTTGATGGGTTATAAAGAAGGTACTGCAGACATTTCTAGGGATAAAAACAACCATAACCAAAATTATGTACGAGTGGCATAAATCCTATACATTCTACAGATTTCAGTCTGTTTTTTGCACAAAGAAATATGAACCATATGTTTAAAAAAACTTTGTAATTTAACCAAAAGGCAATAGTATTAACACATAGACTCTGACCAGGAAGACTGAGGTTTAATGATTATTATTAATGATTATTATTAATTTTATTTAATATACCGCCCTTCTCCCGAAGGACTCAGGGCGGTGATACACAGACATTAAACTTCCTACATGATTTGAGATCAGTATTTCTCAGCTTTACTAAATCTCATTTTATACCCAATCTTAATTTCCATGGAGAAAAGCTACTGTTATATATATATATATATAAATAAACCTAAGAATTGTGACATCTGAATCCCTAACGCTGCAAAAACTGTGAAACACATGTTTGGGTCATGTGCTTAGCCATTGTGTCAGCACACTGTCATGTCTTACAGTGTTGCTTACAACTTATAAGGTTAACCAAGTTTTTTTTTTTTTGCTGTGCAGTATTGCAGACAGAACGTATTATGCAGGAAAAAGCTTGTCGATCAGAAGGTCGGCAGTTTGGCGGGTCGAATCCTGAGTGCCGCGTAACAGAGTGAGCGCCTGTTACTCGTCCCAGCTTCTGCCAACCTAGCAGTTCGAAAGCACGTAAAAATGCAAGTAGAAAAATAGGGACCACTACGGTGGGAAGGTAACAGCGTTCCGTGCGCCTTTGGCGTCTAGTCATGCTGGCCACATGGCCACAGAGACGTCCTCGGACAAGCGCTGGCTCTTCGGCTTTGAAACGGAGATGAGCACCGGCCCCTAGAGTCGGAAACGACTACGGTAGCACACATGTGCGGGGGAACCTTTACCTTTACCTAAAGTATTATGAGGAACAAGGCTCATTTTAGATGAGAAAGCACCGATAATAAAGTTTTGCACAACTTTTTCAAAGAAGGAAACGTACACAGTATAATAAATGCTGCAGATGAAATTGCACTAATGATCTTCCCAAACATGTCTAATTTGGATCCCATATTGTACATCACAACTGTAGCATGTAAGTCAACAACATATCAGGATTCATCCAGGGAAATAGGTTTGAAATACTTGCACAAACAAGATTTCTTTTTCTGCATTTTTTTTAGACTAAAATGTACAAGCTACAGGCTACAATCCAGTAAGTTAGAATTTCAGTGACATCCAGCTTGCTGTGAACAAACCAGTGTAGTGTGTGTGGTATAATTGCTCCTGCATGGCTTCTCCTGTCAGGAAGAGCAGACAAACAGATCATGGGAATGCTCTTTGCAGTTTGTTTATCATGTCATCTTGACGGGTTTTGATAGCCTGCCTCATAGAACAAAAACTAAAAAAAAACCCCATGATTTCTGACTCATTAGTGAATAACTAGTCAGAGATCCTGGTTTGGGGTTCTGAAACACAATCTGTACAAGACGTTCTTATAATCTATTGTAATTGAACAGACATTATATTGTTTATATCTATATTAAATCTGTATTAGCATCCGAGTTTCTTATTCTCAGCTGGAGTTCAGTCTAGGGCAATGATGGCGAACCTTTTAGAGAGTGAGTGCCCAAACTGCGACCCAAAACTCACTTATGTATCGTTGGGTGCCAGGTGGGCATGGCCCATTGGGTGGGTGTGGCTGCGGTGGTAAAAGCAGACTGGGTGGGACTAAAAAGTACAATCAATTAATTCCAACTTTGCCAGATCTTTTTTTTCCCCGTGAGAAATTGAAATTGATTGATTGAACTTTTCTTTTTGCACAAGGCAGTAGAGGCCTAAAGCGAAAAGGTTTTATAAAACCAGGCTGAAGGCCTAGGACTGGGGCGACGGCGCACGTGCCAACAGAGAGGGTCTGCGTGCCACCTGTGGCATGCGTGCTATAGGTTCACCACCATGGGTCTAGGGTGTTTCAGGGTAAAGGGTATTGCGATATAAATCACAGTGGCAATGATTATTGCCACAACTGCCATCAGAAATCAGCACAGTTGTGATGCCATATTGTAGAACTGCATCCTTTAGCAACACAGAGTTGTTGGTCGCAATTAATGTTATTAAGCAAATACTATCTGTACAAGTACCTTCCTTCTTCTTCTGAGGATGAACTGCAGGCTAGGGTATGACACCAATTTGCATATATAGCTTAGGGGCTGCAGTTTGGTCCAGTGGATCATGCTACTAAAGGAAATGATCAACCAACTATTATAAAATATACCTGAAACCGTATATACCCTTTCCTTTAAACAGTTTTAATCTATTTAAATGTGCATCACTGATTTTTGTTATAATATTTTATTAGTTTTCCAATTTTACATTTGAGTATTTAAAAAGCAACGTGGTGACGGTTAATCAATAATTCAATAACAAAATCTTTAGTACAAATCTCAGGTTACAACATCAGATATTTTTTCTCTTTTTCCCTTAACATTTACAATTTCATATTCAAACTAGTACATTTCTAATCATATCAACTCAATAAAATACATATCTTAATTACATTCAATCTTCATAAGCAATCCATATCCTGTTATTAATTTTTACAAAATTTTAAACTTCTCATCAATATTCCAATTTAACCTTTGGTATCCATTATTTTCAGACTTTGGGTAACCAAGATTTCCCTTATCTCACTTCATAACAAACTATAATGTCCAAAATACACATTTTATCTATTTAAATGTAATCTTGTTCTCTTTCCTAAAAGTTATCTATTTCCCATCATATTAAGTCATCTACTTAATAATACAATATCCCCTTTAATAAATCAAAACCATTATTTATATTGCCTGGGTTAATCAATAAGCCAAACATATTCATGATAATTAATTTTCTTTTCACTGTATTAGACAAATCAAATCCTTATTTTCAACTGGTTTCCAGCTATTTTAAATCTAATAACCAAACTTCCCCTTATCTCAACATCTCCCTTTAATCCTCTAATTGACAATATAAAATCCCCTCTAATGAATCAAACCCCCAATTTTTTCAACCTTATTCTAGCTGCTTCTTCCTTTGACAACTAGGCTTCCATATCAGCGCTTTAGATCATCAAATAAATCTCCCTTCATTCTATAAATGTTAGTTGAATTAAAGGAGACCATTTGATTGCCAGTTTTCTAGAAGGACTAGCCCATTTGTATTCATTTAGTTGTCACCCTGTTATTCTGGTCCCCCATGTTTGCTCTGATATATTTGTCTTCAATTCGATCTGTTCTTCTTCTTCTTTCTCAAATTTCTTCTGATTTGTATAAAGTCAATTCTATTTTCAGTGTTGTCACTTCCTTCTCTGGGTTTTCCATCAGCTGAACTTGTTGGTCAATTGAGTCTTCTGTCTTAATAGTTAATTGTTCCACTTCTTCTGTTATCTTCTGCATTGTTGTTTCTTTGGTTGTAGTCAAGGTTTGGCTCTGTGCATCTAAGCTGGCATCTTCGTCTGTTATTTTAGGTCTCATTTTATCACAAGCTGAAAGAATAGTTTCATGTATTGTTTTCAACATGGCAAGAATTTTTTTCTGGTCTTCATCCATCTTTCACATATTTGTAAATAATCTTTCTAGTAAAGGTTGTTTGTTAAGCAATAGTCAGTAAAAGTTTACATTCACAGTTCAAGAAGACCAATTTTACTGCCTAGCTGTTCTCTTGCAGTTGAATCTCTCACAGATGGAGCCAAGGTCAAGAAGTTTATCTATTTTCTGGGCTTTGAGCCAAGTCTCTTTTTTAGAAAATAACAAATTGCCCTACCAAGCTTCACCACAAGATGTCACTGGTACCATTTAAGACTTTCTTTCTCTCTTTTTTTTAAACAAAAAAGTCCCGAATTTTTCTAATTCTTTTTCCAGTTTTTTTTTCTTTTTTGTAGATAAAAACAAAAGTCTCCAGTAAAGATAGCAAAGTTTTTGGTCCCCAAATCTCAGAAACATATGAATCCAATTAGATTGAAATTGTTCTTTTAAAACTTTGATTCCCCTGGGTTGTCAGATGCCACCATTTTTAAGAGGATGGAATAGAAATTCCCTTCCCTCTCCTCACAGGGGGAAGATACTTCAAAAAGCTTTTACAAGAAGAAGGTACTTAGGGTAAAGAGAAGATAAGATCTCACCCACTTTCATCTGCGTTGCTTTCAAAGTGCTTGGTAGTAAATTTGACTTTGGCTGACAGCAGCTTAGTGACGAGCCATATTACTATGGCCGGTCTTTTGCCCGTCGGTTTGAAGAGCTGCCCTGGATCAAGCGGAAGCGCTATTGCCCTTCTGCGATCAAGCAGGGATCCTCTCCTTGCATGTCACCCCTACAGAGGGCGACTTTCAACCCTTTCCAGGGTCCCCCAGTGGGATAAAACTGGATGCTGGAGACGAAGCTCCCCTCCATGTGTCCAGCACGGCTGCAGTGGCAATCGGAAGTCATGTGCATCATTGATTTTAACCTACTAGTTCCAATATAATTTTTTTTATTGTACTATATTTACTATTCTTCTAATCTCTTCAGAAATGCAGTACAGAAAACAGGGATAATCAGAATTCACAACAAAGCATTTATCAGCTTTGGTTACCCTTTCTTATTTCCAATGAAGTTTTCCTATATCACAAAATATTAAATTTTCAAAGTAGCTTTGAAATCATATCTATTCAATAGTAAAATAAAACCTGACCATTCTTTGAATTTTTTTAAAAAAAAGTTTCCATTTTTATAGGTTCTTTTCACACATCCATTCTTCTGAAGTTGGCTCATGAACACAATGGCTTCCATTTCCTGTAGAAAGACAGAATACTTTCAGATTTAAACAAAGGAAACTTGTGAAATTCCTTTGAAGGCCCATCATACCACTTCTTTCAAAAGCAATCCCTCTTGCAAATCTGACAAATAATCTTTCAGCGCTTCTTGAAAGTGATAAAGAAACCAATTGAAATCTGTCTCTTATCCATATACCTAAAGAAGTCTGTCAAGATTGGTTGCTGTTTTTAAATTAATGGAAGGGAACGTGGAAGGAAAGGCACTTTTTTATTTCTTTCTTTAAACATTCCTATAAAAAGAATGATCGCTATTCCTTTGAACTAACAATTTTGAGCAGGACTAAATATAAATTCTGCTGCCTTGTAGCTCCCCCCCCTCCCCAAATGTCAAAACTGTTTGCAGTCATATCACTAAACAGCCTCAAAGGCTAAAACAACTTCAAATCATATTGGGTTTGGTTGCTTCAAATAGTGTTTTCTTTATCCTCTGCCAATTGTAAGGCTATCCTTTTGGCCATTGTGTATTACCTTCATGATCAGAGGTCATTGTAAATACTTCTAAAAGTAAGCAATATTGTGTGATGAACTATTCATCATAGTTATCATCATAACATCACATAATGTGACATATAAGGAAGAAACATTTTTCCTAATATGAAACATCCCTCCGCTGTTACAAATGTTTTCTCCTGGATGCCACTGACGTAAAGTGAGAGTTAGTCACTTTAACACTCCATTCCTAATTTAAATAGGCCAACTAGAGCTGAAAGGTTTTAGATTTTGTTTCAAATTAGCCAACCAATTGCATCAGATAAAACATTGTTGTTTCCAATACCATTTGGATGTCAAAAACATGGAACGCTGATTAGAAACAATTAAGGAATAACAGAATGGGTAAAAAAAAACAACCTTACGCAGCATTGGCTCCAATAAATATATTTTGACTACCGCATTTGCCATTAAATGTTAAAATGCAAGAAATGAGACAGTAACTTTTGATTCTGCAGTTCTGCTATTCGAACTAAGTGATTCTTACACACAGAGAGAGACACACCGACAAACGCACCAACAGCCCTAGAGCATGAATAGGGCTGGCTTTTCTGTGATATAATGAAACTCAAAAATACTTTAAAGCACAATTCCAAATGCTTTTTTTAATGTTCAACATAAATAGAAAAGTGATTTTATTTCTGCATCAGAGAGAATTGTTTAATCATAAAACAAAAGCTAGCCTGATAAAAATTAAGTAAAAATATTTGTTCCACCAATTCAAGCATAAAGCAAGGATGATATAACTGAACTGGAGAAAACGTTATTGTGCCAAAACATACAATAGAAGCAGGTGAAGGAAAAATAACTTTTCTGTAAGAATCCAAAAGATGCTATTAAAGCGCAGCCCCAAAGCTTCATTCCAAAATATATTTTAAAGATTCTATGACGTGTAATACACAAAGAAAAAAAAAAGAAAATGTATTTCTCTAAGGTGCTTTTCCAATTATTCCAAGAGACAATGTGGACAAATACATTATGAGAATATTTTAGTTTAATAAAACAGTTACCTTGCTGGGATTAATTCAGACAGATGTTTTAGTAATTATGAATCACTTAACTAATTATGCCAAATACCTTCCTAGCTATCACTGACTGGTATGATAAACACCTCAAGCCAAATTATGTTAAGCAAGGAACACTGAAATTGTACAAATTCTTGGCTTTGGGAAAAGATAGGCTAGTATTTAGGATCTAACAATTACTTTAATCAGCATTATAATGGTTCTGCTGGAGTATATATAATTTTTTGTTGCTGACATTACATTATTAGATAATTAAAGTAATTTAAGTAATTACTTGCTAAAAAGATTAATTTTGCTCATCATCATAAAAGGTCTTGGAGCACAGTAATAGAAAGAAATTAAGACTTCAATATGGCAATTTTGGGAGAATTAAAATCTCTGAAATAGAAGCTGAAGGAGCTTTAAAAAAACCCAGAAAACTATTCCTTGGTTAAACTGGAATACACCCATGGTATATGCTTTGCATTCTTTCTTATTATTTAAAATATTTCTTTTTATAAAGAAAACTCATATATTCCATTAAAAATAATACAATCAAAGAAATGTCCTCTAAAGAGATATCACTGAATAATTCCATATAACTACAGAAATAAATTAAATAAATTAAAACATTTTAAATACATATATTTCTGAAGTCAAAGTATGTATCTCTCTCTCTCTCTCTCTCTCTGTGTGTGTGTGTGTACACACGTATATACACACACAGATACACAAAGAGAATTATATTTTTGAAATTTTTTAATAAACCTAACAAACTAATATAAAGGGGAAGTCATGCTGAAATTAACTATTCATGAATTATGCTTTTTTCTTATATTATTCATTACAATTTTGCAAAACTGCTAATAACTGAATAAACAAGTGTTCTATTTAATATTTAGTATTTATTTGTTATGTATATGTAGAGGTGTGGATCTATATATATGTATATATAGTATGGTTAGATGTGTGTCATATATGTGTTCCACTTTGAGAGCGAGCTACTAATTTCATTTTTGATGTGTGCCGTTGTGGCCACAATAAAAAAATGACAATAAAGGTTATCTAATTTTTTTTTATTGAAAAGTTTTAAAATACAATTTTCCTTTGAAAAACCCCCCTTCCCCCTCCCTCCTCCCCTCCCTACCTCCCCCCTATCTCCCCCCCTCCCCCTCTCCCTCCTCCCTCCCCTGCCTCCCCCCCCTCTACTTCCCCTCCTCCCCCCCTCCCCCCCCCCGACTTCCCAGAGCAAAATACAAGGTATATATCTAAAAAGCAATCATAAACAATCATATACTAACATTTATAAACTCTAAAATCCATCACTCTCTAGCTTATATAGAGTAAACCAATCCTTAACAATACTAAATATGTATAAAGAACTAAAATAAAAGAAAACTAGCATCATTCCCATCTATGTTCTTCCACAATTCACTATTACCTAGACATATTCTCACTTACACATCACAAGCACCTATCCCTATTAACCTCTCTAGCAAATAGGCTATAATAGATAGTTCTTACACAAATTAACCCGCATTAACCCACAAAACTTTCTTCCTCTTCCTCTGTAGTAAATTGTCCATTAATTCCAAATTAAAAATTCTGTTACCATACATATCATCCCAAAACTCTTAAAAACACAACTACCACTTGACTATAAGTATATTGTGGAAGTTCCATAGATTTCTACTGGTCTTATTTTTTTATCTTTTTTGAGCGTTTTAAGGCAGCACGCGTCACCCTCTGTTCTCTAGGATCATCCAAAAGAGTTGCAGCTTGATCTCCTCCTGTACCCTTCTCGTCTATCTGTCCATCTTCATCCTCTTGATGTTCTCCTTCTCCAGATCCCTCTGCAGCTTCCAGAAGTGTTGATGGGGTTGCTTTTAAAACATTGTTGTAAAAATCATGCGCTTGCTTCACAGTACCCAAACAGTACCTTTTGCCATCATACATGAAGCTCAACCCAGCTGAGATCTCCCATCTGAACCTTATATCTCTTTGCTTGAGCTCTTGCACAAGAAATATAAAGTCCTTCCTTCTCTTTAAAATCTTTGGAGGAATTTCTTTTAGAACCAAAACTTCTTGACCAGCAATCACAACTTTAGTATCATAGGCAGCTTGTATAACTTCATCTCTAATTTCCCTTTTTACAAAATAAACCACCACATCTCTAGGCAACTTTCTCTGCTTAGCAATCCACGAATTCACACGAAACACTTTGTCCATGCCTTGTTTTATTTCAGATGCTGGATGGTTCAATACCCCCTCAAAAGCCTCAGAAACCAGCTGCTTTAAATCTTCTTTAATATTCTCTTTTAGGCCTCTAATTCTAACAGCAAACTGCATCTGGTAAAATTGAGCCAGACTCTGTTCGCTATCCATTTTGTCTTTTAAATCTTCAATTTCCAATACTTTTGCTTCTAATATAGCATTCTTTTGAGTCAAGTCTTCCACTTGGTCATCCAGCACCTCCACACATTTAGCTACTTTATGCACTGAGGACAAAATGTCTACCTTCATCTCTCTAAGTTTCTGCTCCATCCTTTCTTCCATTCTCTGCTCCAATTTCTCCAATTTCTCCTCCATCTGTACAAATTTAACACCCATTGACTCCAAAATTAACTGGGTATGTTTTTCAAGATCCTTCGATGTCAATACATCAGGAGAATGCAACGCCTGCAGTAGTGATTGTTGTTGCACCGGAGAATTTCCAGCACTCCGAAAAGTTCTAGGGGGAGGTTTAGCCGCCATCTTTTACTTACAATTGTGACGCACTTTCACTTTAAGTTTTAAGCAAAGTCCATCAAGCTTGAGAGTAAAATAAAATAATCCTCTTCATCTCTTCATCTTTCCCTCTTGTACTGCTCTGCCTACTCTTTTCCTTTCATAGTCTCTCCTTCAAGCAGGGATGGTCGCAGACGCCTGGCTCTGCTCCATAAAGTCCGGAGCAGAGACGCTAGCCAGCTGGGAGCAGCCCAGGCTACGGGGGAGTTCAATCCTTCAGCCGCCCGAGCTCCAAGCTCAGGCGGCCCCGGAGAACTCGACCCCTACCTGGGGGCTCACCCCCTCCTCTTCTCCCGAGGAGGGGGCTTCAAATTCGCCCGAACAGCTGATCGGCGCTGTTTCGGGCGAAAAATCACACAGCTGAGCCGCGGGCAGCCCGGGACGGCTGTCTCCGGCGCCGCGGAGCCACCGGAAGTAAAGGTTATCTAATTTTATCTAGGTCTAAACCAAAACAGAGAACACCACACTATACTTATCAAGAAAGCCCTTTTCCTACACTAGAGACAGGCTATCCATGAGTAAGTATCATTCTTCTACTCACTTGGGATGCAAGGCTAGGAGAAGTTTTGAAAATGCAGCTGGTGGGAAGAAATGCAAATAAAGAGTAGTCTCAAAGTACAGAGAACTTGGGAGCTATAGAAAGAAAAGGAGACAAACTAGAATATATTATTTATTTATTTATTTTATTTATTTATTTATTAAATTTATATACCGCCCTATTCCCGGAGGACTCAGGGCGGTGTACAGGGAAGATTAAAACAAACATACAAAAATTAAAATCAGATTAAAACAATTAATTAAATAAAGTCCCCGAAATTTAAAACTAAAGCCTGATAAAAATTAAAACCCCTCAGCCTGGGCCAGACAGCTCAAAGAGCCAAGTTTTCAGGTTTGCAAACATATGAATATGTTTGCAAACCTCATATAGTCCCCTTTCTCTGTCTCTTTAATACACGTGTAGATGCCCTGACTCTTTCCTTAAAAAAAGGACTTCCACAGTAAAAACAATGTCAGGGAATTGCACAGCAGCTGTCCACGTGAACTCAGAGACACTGACACAAACTTGTAGTTTTACATAACTGTATTTGCATTTATATTTATAGCAGGCAAGATAGTCAGGAATGCAAGAACATCAGGAGGTAAATTCAACAGTGCACATAGAAGAAAAAAGGCAGGAGAAGGGAAAACTCCCCTTTTACACCCACAGCAACCAATCGTAGCATAGATTACCTCATGCACGAGCCAGAACTGTGTGTTCTGGCCTATTGTACACTTTACTGCTCTAGCTACTGAATTTAATATCCTAACAAACAATATGCAGTTTTCCTATGGCAGAGCAAGAGAATTGTGTCTATGGAGATTCTCAATCTCTGAGATCATGGTTGCCCCAAGGCGCTTTTTAAAAGGCAACAACTGGACTTTCTTGTTTTTTTTCCGTGAAAATGTTTTGCTTCTCATCTAAGAACTGAAACACATCTTGGATGAGAAGCAAAACGTTTTCAAGGAAAAATGTTAAGAAAGTCCAGTTGCCTTTTGAAAAGCACCTTGGGAGAGCCAGGGTATCCTAACCCAATCAGAGCTATCTTTAGGGGCAGGTGATTATCCCTACTGAAAATTATATTTTGTAGCAACCTGCTGAAGGAGTTTAATCCTAGGCATCAGAATCAAGGAAGGCCACCTGCAGCCCTACAGATATGACCTGGGTGCTTTGATGTGAACTATAGCTAAAACTATTCTAGGGAAGGGGATCACAACTCTCTATGCGGCAGGCTCATTTTGAGCCTTGTAGGCTACTTTGATGCAAGCTTTGGTCCACCTGGAGCTGTTCTGTAAAGCTCTGGGGCGTCTGAAATTCTTAATTCCTCTGTTCTGCTCAGGTAGTTCTTTACTGCTCACCTGATATCCAACTTGTGCCAATTATCCTCTAAAGATGAAATGAACTACTCAGCCTTGCAGGTAGGGTTGATAGAACAAAAGGGAGCTTGGTTCCTAAAGGTTAATTTCACTTGTTCAAATACTATGAGGCTGAAACTCACTCTCTCTCTCTCCATTCTTTTATGTCTGTCTGTCTGTCTGTCTGTCTATCATCTATCTATCTATCTATCTATCTATCTATCTATCTATCTATCTATCTATCTATCTATCATCTATCTATCTATCTATCTATCTATCTCATTTATGAACTGCCCATCTCCCTCAATCTCATGGTCTCATTCAAGAGAACATGAGATATGGTCAAACTGGCAAATTGGAGACACCAATGGTGGCTGTATTATAGCTATATCTCATGCGCTTTGTGTTAGAGGATTTCCATTTTTCTATCTTCTGGGTGCTTGCAGGGGGGTTTTTTTGGTCCTAATTTAATATGACTCCCATACCAATGTTCCCATGGGTACATATTTTGGGAGTAAGGTGAACACCTTCAGGAAGTTATGCAGAAAGTTATAGCCTGAAGGAAGCTATAACCTTTGACTGTTGTTCTAGAGGTTCCCATTCTGTCTTCTGGACTTTGTTGAACAACTCCAGAAAGGGGAGGCATGAGAGTGTATTCCTGGACAGAGAGAACATCTCTGATGCCTGTGGATCCATCAAGTGAATTCCTTGGGATCAGTGGTTCTAGCCACTTTGGAATGTCCTGCTCAAAAGGCACTGGCCATGTGTGTCCCTGAGCTATGCTTCTACCAGCAGTTTTTCAGTCAGAGGACAGATGCAGCAGTTATAAATCTCCTCCCATAACCACTCAGTTTAAAACTGTAACACACTGAATTCTTGGGGATTCGGGATCTCTCTGGAGCAAATGTTCAGGGATCTTTTTTCAGAAAGATCTGAAAAGGCTAAATTTCCCTGCTACTACCGGGGCCTTTTACTGGCAAAATCTGTATTTAAGCTGTTGTATTTAGGAATCCATATAAGGAATCCATCTAAAGTTTTGGAAATGATTATAATGAGTTATTTTTAATTAACTTTAAATGGTTACTAGAGAACAATGTATCTTTAAAGATATCTTTAAAAATCAGAAAACTGATTGTAATTTCAGTTAACCCAGCTTACATGAAACTCTGCAAATCTTCACATGCCATCATCATTTATCATAAAAGACTGGGGTACTATGCTGAACTAGTTAGAATATTACCGTATTTTCCGGCGTATAAGACGACTTTTTAACCCATGAAAATCTTCTCAAAAGTTGGGGGGGTCGTCTTATACGCCGGAAAATACGGTACACTCTGTACGTTCTTCCAAAAGTACTATCACGTAGTGGGAGTAGCTGAAGAAATACCAGATTCAGTTAAATTAGTACAGTACACTCACTGAAGGACAATATACATACATACTTACATTCAGTAAATACACGTCCTAGAAAATAAAAGGTAAGCAGAGCTCAAGTTATATTCTGAGAAATATGTGGACTCTCAAGGAATGAATAAATTACGTATCTTATGACATTTATTTTTAGAAAGAAGAACAAATCTAAAAATATCCAAGAAAGGCAGAACTGCACACCTTGATAAACCATCTGTCTGTGACTACAAACAAGGTGGTTGTCATACAATAAAAAACTCGTACTGTATTTAGTTTGGTATGCCACATATTGTGCAGGCTTGGGAGCTTAAAAGAAATTTTATATAATTGCAAAATTATTTCCAACTCAACACTACTGTCACTGTGATGCGATAAAGAGCTTCTATTCTTTTTATACATATTATCTCTTACTCTTTCAAAAATGAACAAAATATTCTACATCGTACTGTTTCCATGGTAGGTAAGGACTGTAAAGACAGCTTTATCCTGTCCATGCTATTTCTCACTCTCTGGCAAACCCCACATGGCTTTAGACAGTCAGTCAAGTCATTGTCATATATAGATCAGCAAAAATGCTGCCTTTCCTTAGTTCCATCCACCCCAGGTTTCCATTTCGGTGACTATGGGACCAAGCTTAAGATATGCTTACAAAATTTCCCAGGAACAGTTAGCTGCCTCCAAAGTCTCCCCGTGTCCTTGTGGGTGAAACATCCGTTTCTTTTAATGAAGTTGGAATTCTGGACTTGGCTGAAGCATGAGGAATATTTTCCACCTCCTCCCGGATCTTGCATAAGTTATGATCGTTCTCTTACACTTCCTTGAACTGCTCTGCTTCATTTTGGAGAACTGCCCCTGACATTTCTGTCAGTTGTCTTTCCTCCAGAAAGCTTACTTCATCAGACTTCTGTAAAAAGTTCAGGTAGGTTTAGATGGGTGCCTGTTCTACTGATAATCTGTTTTTCTATTTCACCGTATACCACTAAGTGTCCTGAAATTACAGGGGATAATAAATCCAGTAAGTAAAGTAGCAGGATATTTAGATATTTAGGTTATTGCTGTAGCCTTTGGTATTTCACTCTCTCACCTCTTAATTGGACAACTTCTTTATATTCAGCAACTAATGAGGTACCACCTTTAGCGTATTTCTTATGATGTTTTGTAACAAATATGTAGGTACCTTACATGGATCTATCACTAGCTGAAATGAACGACTAATGGCCAGCACCCATTTCAGAACTACAGTACAGTTCATTTTACCTTGCTGGCTATGGTGCCCTGTCTATCCAATTTACAGCTGAAAAGCAAAAGGTTATATGCTGAGCTTTTTCCTCTTATCACCACTGTTTTCTACCAGATTTATGTTTTCTACATCAAAGAAACAAACAGTACTACAAATAATTAGCTTCAATCCTTCCCTGCTACTTCTGCAGTACAAACAAGGAAGATGCCACCACTCTGAATGGGAAGGAATTCTGAGAAGGATTTTGTCTGCTTTATTTTTTACCTTGTTAGCCAAATTCACGTATCCCTTTCATTTTTCTCCAACCATAAAGTTTATGTTATTAGCCTCCCTTATGATAAATATTTTGCACTGATATGATTGTATTTGTGTAATTTATTAGCAAAGATTTTTTTTACTAAGACATAACCATCAGTAAAAATTAGTAAGATTTTTTAAAATTGAACATATCGTCCTACAAGTTTGTGCATAAAATACTGTTAATGCTTTCAATTGTTAACTGTAATTTTTAACTGTAATTTTTATTAGCCTGACTGCTTGCCTTTATAAGGCAAGAAGACTTTCTCCCTGTCCATAGCCAACCTATGTAGCCTTTTGTTCATTCCAGGTGGAATACATTATTTGATTCCTTCATAATTTTGTTGCTGTTAAAGCCTTATTTGCTGTCTTCACAATTCTTCCTGGTTAAGAAGATCAAGTGATATAAGTATCACTTGAATTAGTTGCCTTGATATAAAACAGTTGATGAAAGTTAAGTATTTTCTTTTCAAAGTTGATGGCATCTAGTGATTGGATGTCAATTTGAAGTGCCATATTTCAAGAAGAGGCATCTTCAGGCTTGTGGATTAGAGAAGGCAGTAGGTTATTTTTGGAGCTTTACCCTGAAACCAAGAAGCCTGTTGCTCGAGGAGGAATAAAGTATCCCATTCACATACGAGGTGACCTTTGCAGGAGAAATATTCCTACCGTTCACTTGATCATTTATTGAGATAAAAAAATCTGAACTCTCTTTTTCTCCATGTTCCTTTCAACTTCTGTATGTAACTAGTGAATGCATAACAAATGGGAGATCTAAGAGAATTAAGCAGCTGTTGCCCTTGTGTTAACCTCATGGTTTTGATTCTAATGATAATTAAATTATCATTCTGTTTAATGTTTTACAGCTAGAATTTGTATTGATCTTCAAACCAGTGAACTTGCTTAGACATCAGAGTGGACAGAAGCTATGCCTAACAGTCAGATAACTTTGATTTATCCTTTCTGTATCATACTTAATAAAAATTAGTTATAAACTCCCAGCATCCTAATAAAATTTGCTCTTAAAATAATATTAAGCTAAAAGCAATAGCTTATTTCATTAACATAGTGATATGCAGCATTTGGCATAATGGCTAGCATTCAATTTTTGGCATTCTTTCTGTTTTTTTCTTTCTTAAAGTGAAACTCAGGGTGTATCAAGTATTTTTCTTCATAGTTCTTTTCTCACATTTTGGAAATGTTTATATTTCAGCCATTTTGGACTGTTTTGTCACTGTTGTTCTGTTTGACTGCTATATTTTTGGCTTTACCCAATGAATGTCTATGTGATATACACAATGCTTTACAGGAAAGTGGTGATGATGATATCCTCTCAATCACGTCCGATTACCAGATTCTATTAAATATCTCTGTCCACATTTTCTGATTTTGTACAGTTTTCTTCAGGTTTTTTTATGCTCTGCCTGGTATTAACATGTTCTGGCAGCCTCGTTTCCTTTTACAGCTGACCATTCCAAGCATAACCTTAAAGCCCTTCCTGGCTTGGGACCAGATTATTTGAGGAACTGTCTCTTACTGCTCACATGCACCCAACCCACTAGAGCGGGGAGGCAAAGACTGTAGAAGGTCCTAATCCCTATGGAGGTACATCTGGCATAACCCAGGGCCTTCTCTGTGGTGAAACATCAGGCTGGCCCCCATTTTGACAGTCTTTCGGAAGGCCCTGAAGACATGGCTGTGCAAGCGGGCCTGGGGAAGCCAGAGTGCGATGGAGCCCATCAAATGGCTTATTTAATCATGTGCTGTCAACAGGGGTGGGTGGGTTGCTGTTTTTTTTCTATTTTGTGTTTTTGTTTGTAAGCTGCCTAGAATCAATGTGAGCGAATAGGCATCTATATAAATTTTCTAAAATAAACAACTGCCTTTTGGAGTGAGTTTGATTGTGTGACATGGCTGAAATAAGTAAGAACAATCTTTGTGATTTTGCCTTCCAGTGATACGTCTGGCTTTATATACCCCAGTACTTGCTTGTTAGTCACCTTTGCTGTCCAAGGAATATGCAGGAGCATTTTCCAACATGACAACTCAAATGAATTTTTCTGTCTAGTTTTCCATCTACTTTTTCTCATAGTCCAACTTTCATAACTGTCGGTAGCTATGGGAAATACGATAGTATGAACTAATCTGCCTTTAGTTGCGAGATTGAGGTTATTGCTTTTCATACTTGATTCATGCAGCGGTCATGAGCTTACTCTTTGTGACATTCAGCGAGAGGCCAACATTCTTGATTTCTTCTTTACTTTTAATTCTTCTGGTTAGATTTTTTTTTAGGCCTTCTATGGTTTCTAAGAGGAGAGTTGTGTTGTCAGCATTTTGAAGAATATTCCGATTTTTGATTCTTCAAGTTCTAGCTTCTTCACGATCACTTAAGCATACAGATTGAATTTAAAAAAAAAACAAAAGAATGTAACCTTACAATGCTCCTTTCACTACCTTGAACCCACCACGTCTCCATATGGTGCTCCTGGTTTGTGCTCAGTGACTGCACCAACTTGATCACATGGTTCTAGGACATTCCATAGTTTGACACGATCAACACAATTGAAGGCTTTCTTGTAATTAATAAAGCAGATGTAGAGGTTCTTTTGATATTTTTCCACGATATAAGAAAGTAAGATACAGTAACAAGAAATACACTGCTTGGAAAGATGTCTCTCATTCTGTTTATTGAAAATATATTTGTGTAAGGAACTATTCCTTTAAATAAGGAAACGGACAGCAAACAGGCTTCCATCTGACCATCCTGTCTCTCTAGAAGAATCCCATTTGTAATGGTAACTGCACACGAACTGAATGTTCTTTTATGGCTGCAGCTTCCCAAATCACAAGGCCAGATTGCAAAGTTCGTCCCCACTGTTGCTGTCACTTCAAAAGAACTAAACTGCAGTACTGTCAGCTAAAGATAAGATGGACGCCCATTCCAATTGGCACCTGCCAGTAACCGAGAAATCTGCTCTTATCTTTGTCCATCTCCATGACCTACCTCAGTGCCAGTTTCAGAGCTTCCAATATGGTTCCATCTAAACCACTAGATCCAACCTTTGGCCTTATGGAATCATGTACGACAGCATTCCAGTGCAGTAAAAACATCTATCAGCTCTCTTCTTCTCACATCACAAAATAATTATTGTAAAAATATTTATCAAGAAGTCCACTAAGAAAACAGCCACAACAGGCCTGAGCTTAAAAAACAACTTGGTCATAAGTGAAATAAAATCATTATGGGGATGTATTTCATAGGCCACAAATATTTTTAAAATGCACAACACTTGTGCTGTGCTGCCATAGATATTTGTGACCTTGTAAAAAGGAATTCTGCGGCATTCTGCTTAAATAATCAAACAAAATGAAATTCTCAAATTTAAAAGACAAAAATATATAACTATTATTTATATGTATCTAGGGCTAATTCAAACACAAAGACCAGAACACTCTTGATATACCAATATCACCTGGGTTAGACATGTGCCACAAATACTCATGTTTGAGATCAGCAGCGGTGTAATTTTTGTATTTGCTACCAAGATTTTTCCACCTCACCGCTTGAACAAACCAACGTATGAGATTAAAATCAAGTCAGCTATTCATTGTACTATGACAAAATGAATAGGTATATCAACTTTTGAAGCATCACATGTTATTTATTTGTCAGAGTGATCTGGCGATGAAAAGCTCAGTATCTTTCAGTTTATCTGCAATATCTGAATGAGACTTCAAACAGTTTGGAAGGGAGAAGACAGAAAAAGATGTGTTTGAAGCTACTTCATTTTACTAAGTGGTAAAGTAGTGCATAGATAGGAAAGGAAATGAGAAAATATAGGAAACAATGAATGAGGGAAGTGAACCAACAAACATTTATCACTTAGCTGCAAACAGCTAGGAACTGCTTCTTCAACCAGGGCTTGGTGATGAACCCTTCTGACATCAAAGATTAAGAAAAAGGAAAATACAAGGAAAAAGGATTTTTTGTTGGGTGTAGGAAATAAAACTTTGCAAAAACTCTTCTGAAATGTCTACCAAGACTAAATTTCTCCTGCTGTGTGTTCTTTATTCCAGTTATATTTTTCTATCTCCTCAGCAGTCCAGCTTTGGAGATAGCACATAATAGATCACATACTGTAGTTAAAAAAAAGGGTTTTGTACCATTTCAGGTTACAAATTGGGCGTGCTTGTTTCTCAGCATAAGGGGGGGGAGAAATCCTCTACCTCAACATTTCAGAGATAAAAATTTAAACTCTTGTACTTAACAAATATATAACATCTTCCTTCACTCTCTCCCAGAGTAAACTAAGTTTTCCCAGAAACTGTTTTATCTTAATATCTATTTGCATAATCTGGACCCTAGCCAATTTTTCTGACCTATTTTGTTTTTTCCCCCTCAACTTTATTTCTAGATGCTTTAAAGAAATTGTTTAAGAAGAGCATGACATGAAATCTTGACACACACACACACACACACACACACACACACACACACTCGCACACAAATACAGAAAATCAAAGAAACAGCATTTTCTAAAGGAATATCCCTAGAGAATCAGGTCAAAGCTCTCTCCTTGTGTTTTAACATGTGAAAAACTTGAAAGCAGCTTTGTTTTAGAAAATTTAGAAGTTGTACACAATATTGATAATTATTTTCTTCTGTTGTAGCTTTTGCATTGATTTTAATCCAAGATCTGTTATGCATCAAAGAGAGGGTTGTATAAGTTCCTTTAAAGGAAAGGTTTGGACTTTTTTTTTCTTTTTAAGCCTCAAAAACTGCCTGGAGGAACAGCATCCCAAAAGAAAGCCAGTATAAAACAGCAGGACACAGAATGGCAGGAGAAAACTAAAGAACTTTTTTCTCAGAAAGTTTAGGAACTTGGTAAACAGGAATTAGTAGAACAAAGTATTTTGCTAGCAGTTCAATTTATTTATGTATAATCTTTGTAAACTGTCCAAATAATTAAGACTTTGGGAGGCAAAGGAAAACAAAGTAGGAATAAAATAAAGCAACAATATCCATGTTTACACACACACACACACACACACACACACAGAGAGAGAGAGAGAGAGAGAGAGAGAGAGACAGAAGCAGATGCATCTACCTCATTTATCAGAGGATTTTTAAAAATAAATTTTGATTTTTTGATGTTTCACACAGAAAAGCACAATGGCAAATCTATGAAATTGTAGTATTAATCTCTGAACTTTTAAGAAAAACCCTGAACTGCTATAGAAATGGTAAATCAAGGGTTGTATAAAATTGGGAAAACCACAACTGGTGACAATGGTGGATCATAAATAGTGCATGAAATACATTCTGAAAAGTTGTTGTGGTTGGGGGAGAAATAAAACAATAGTAATTTTTTTTCAGCAAAAGAATAATCAATAATGTGTACATCATGCATATATAGATGAACCCCATTTTGATACAGAGATTAAAGCCATTGGACTAGAAACTGGGAGCTCTAGTCCCAATTTAGGCACAAAGCCAGCTGGGTAACCTTGGACTAGTCATTTTCACAAAGCCCTGGGAATGGGCAATGGCAAACTGCTTCCAAAAAGCTTGCCAAGAAAACTGCCCAACACATTCAGGCAGCCACCAAGAGTCAAGATTGCCTTGAATAAATAAATAAATAAACACAGAAAACAAAGCAATGAAATCACAAATAACCTTAATGTATGGTTAGGTAACCCTTTCCACCACAGATGTAGGTTTGTTTGTTTTTTTGAATAATCAATGTTGAACAGGCCTGCTGGCTCCTCTCATAAATAGTGTGGCTGGCACACTTTAAACTTAAACACCCCATTCAATTATCAAAAAGAGGCTATTTCTGACTAGGTGTTACCTAGAAAATGTAGCTCTCGCTTCTCTTAATTTTATACCCTCTAGTTTTTATTGACAGAAATAATCTGAGTCCCACATTTCAATGCCCGTAGTTAATTCTAAATAAATCACACAAGCTAGCCACATTGCTCTCAGGAAGAGCCATCGGGCAGATAGAATTTTTAATTATAAGCCTAAATAAATGTGACGTGTGAACTGACCTATCAATCATCAGTATTTTAAAAAGTGTAAAGACTTGTCACACAAGCTTGATCCCAATTTTTCCTCGATGTATGCAGCCAAATAGGAAGCAGGCTGTCAAGCCCACTGCTTATAGAGCAAAGATGACTAACAACTTATATACTATTGCCCAGTGCTTTTTTTTTTTAAAAAAAAAAGGTGCTGGAACTCAGAGGTGCTGTCACTGGGAGCGATGCTGGTGTCTTGCTACGGTGTCGCCACCTGTCCTTTGCACCCCCGCCTCCGTGGCTCGGAGCCACATGCCACAGGGATTCCCCTCCCCACAGCCACCGTGGGGATTTCCCTCCCTGCAGTTGCCACGCCACGGCCTGTGCTGAGCCCCCACCCACAGCTGCTCTGAACCCCGACCCAGAGCTGTGTTCCTTGTGGCAGTGGTCTCTGGTGCCAAACAGCTGATGGCCTCCGGCACCGGCACTCGTTCACTTACTGCCCCGTTGCTTCCAAATGCAGTAGGTGAGTGAGCGAGCAAGTGGCATTTGGAAGCGTTTGGAAGTAATGGGGCAGTAAGTGAGTGAGTGAATGATCAAATGGTGTTTGGAAGCGTCGGGGCAGTAAGTGTGTGTGTGAACGAGTGTGCACGTTCAGCAAGTGTGATGTATTTGTGCTGGCATTTCTAGCCCTCTTTCCAAACACATCCAGAAAAAATTGTAATAAACATTGGAATTCTCAATGTTTGGTATTTGCCAGCAATCTGTTACTGGAAGGAAAAAGCAATCCCTGCTGCGTTACTGATCCCAGAGAAGCATTTGCATGTATCCTTAGGGTGCCATAGTTATGGATGAAAAATATTGGTTGCAAAGTTGGCATTTCTGGATGTAATACAGATATTTTGGACTTATTTTTCTTTCTTTGCATGTTTGATATTTTTAAAAAGGCATATGCTACTGACTACACTTATGCACATATGTAACATCTTTTGATAAGATACATGACCATTGTTTGTCCAGAATGTGAAAAGTGAAAGATTGTGACTAAACAAAATTTTAATGTACAGATAATACCACCAGAAATTATTTTAGCCTTTTTAATAAATGTTGTTATTGATGTTAAGCTCACCATGGAAAACATTGTATATTATTATGTATATTGTTATGTATATAGGTTAATTATTTAAAGACTGAAGTGCAACATAACTAGATTCTAAATAATCTATTTTTCAAAACACACAACAGTCCAAACAGTAAAAGTAAAGTCCAAATTAAGAAAATTTCATTCTTAAGAATTGTTTAATTTAAAGTGGTTTAGTTATAATAGACGGTTATAGATTCAAAATAGTTTTCAAGAGTATTTACAAAAGATACTATTTTTTTTCTAGCATCAGCTAAATTAGACATATTACATTGAGAAAAATGTTTCTCATTTCTTTCCTGTTACCTTTATTGATTTCACTGCAGAGATGTTAACATAGGAAATAGATTATTTTGTTATCTAATTTTACCTTCCAAAAGACAGAAGCAGATGAAAAATGTGAGGTTCTTTCCTGTTGGCTTTTTTGAATTAGCTGTTTTAGATTCTAAAAATTTAGTTCCTAAAGAAGTAACTTTGTAAATAATTTTAATGTCCTCCTCTAGTGCAGGGTAGGCAACCTTGGCTCTTTTATGACTCAAGGACTTCAACTCCCAGAATTCCTGAGCCAGCATGGCTCAGCTTGGAAACCTCTCTTTCCCCTCAGCATGGCTGGCTCAGGATTTCTGGGAGTTGAAGTCCACGAGTCATAAAAAAGAGCCAAGATTTACCCCTCCAATAGGCTTTCGAAAACCAAGAGGGAACTTTTTTTTTTTTTGCAAAAAAAAGGTGCCGGAACGCCGTTCTGAATGTTCTATGTGAAAAAAAAGCCCTGCTATTGCCCAGAAAACTAGATATACATACATCAGTCCTTCAAGGTAGAGTTAATTAGGAAATCAAGGACACACATTTTTTATTGGTTATGGTAATGGAGTCTTGCAAGTCTTAACGTACTACCCCTCTGCCTCCCTTTATCTTCATGACAATTAGGGAGGGTTTTGTTTAAATGTTTTATTCAGGTTACAGTTCTGCCTCAGACTCAGATTTCTTTTATCTGACCTTTGTCTTGGTAGAGGCTCTTCATCTTGTCTGTCAAGATTATTCCTTCTGCTCATTACAATGTGTCCATGAAGTTGCCAAGACTTGAGCTTGGGTTGAAGATGATTTTATGGGGAAACTAATGTATAAAATTCAAGAGTATCAGTGCCTGGAAACCATGGTGGCAATATACTGCACCTGTATTTGAAAAATTTACTTCTCAGTACTGCTGGTGGCAATAATTATGTCCCTGCTGCAATGAAATTAGTTAAGATATTAATGTTGCTGCTAATGGTACACAGCTCTGTGTACAAGGACATATTTACCCTGATAATAATTCAATCCAATTTTTCAAAGGCCATTCTCTGTACCTTGATGAACCACAAATGCACTTCCTCATGACTGAAACTTGCTTTTGTCTTTTGAGGCCCATCCAAGAGTTTGCTGAGTTAAATTCTGGTTAAAACAAATATTGTGTGGTGAGTCTTTGGCCTTTCTTATATACACTGATTGGTTCAAAATTGGGAAAGGAGTCCGGCAAGGCTGTATACTGTCGCCTTGCCTATTTAACTTATATGCAGAGCACATCATGAGAAAGGCAGGGCTAGATGAATCAAAAGTTGGAATTAAGATTGCCGGAAGAAACATCAACAACCTAAGATATGCAGATGATACCACTCTAATGGCAGAAAGTGAAGAAGAACTAAAGAGCCTCTTGTTGCGGGTGAAGAAGGAGAGTGCAAAACCTGGGTTGAAACTAAACATTAAGAAAATCAAGTTCATGGCATCTGGCCCTCTCAATTCCTGGCAAATAGATGGGGAAGAAATGGAGGTAGTGACAGATTTTATTTTCCTGGGCTCCAAGATCACTGCAGATGGGGACTGTAGCCAAGAAATTAAAAGACGCTTGCTCCTCGGGAGGAAAGCCATGACAAATCTAGACAGCACACTAAAAAGCAGAGACATCACTCTGTCAACAAAAGTGCGTATAGTCAAGGCTATGGTCTTCCCAGTTGCAATGTATGGCAGTGAAAGCTGGACCATAAGAAAGGCTGAGCGCCAAAGAATTGAAGCCTTTGAACTATGGTGCTGGAGAAGACTCCTGCGAGTCCCTTGGACTGCAAGGCGATCAAACCGGTCAGTCCTAGAGGAGATCAACCCTGACTGCTTTTTAGAAGGCCAGATCCTGAAGTTAAAACTCAAATACTTTGGCCACCTAATGAGAAGAAAGGACTCACTGGAGAAGAGCCTAATGCTGGGAAAGATTGAGGGCAATAGAAGGAGGGGACGACAGAGAATGAGGTGGCTGGATGGAGTCATTGAAGCAGTAGGTGTGAGCTTAGATGGACTCCAGAAGATGGTAGAGGACAGGAAGGCCTGGAGGAACATTGTCCATAGGGTCGCGATGTGTCGGACACGACTTCGCAACTAACAACAACAACATTCCATGCCAGGATTGCCTCTGTATGTGCCCAATACCAACATGCACATATAATCAGACTGCTTCATATTACACATCTACATATGGAACTCATCAAATCACTTAGTAAATCTTCCCATCTACCACAATCAGTTATTATAGATCAACCGTTGCAAGACCATCATAATAAACCCCAGTCTCAAAGATGGCATAGTGAAATCCAATTGAATCCTATCCTTTTGTGTGCTTAACCTAATGGGCAGAATCTTGCCAAACTAAAACTATATCTCTCTATCCTAATAAATATACCTTGAAAGATTCTCAGGTATGTATACTCAGGACCTCTTCCCTGTCCCCCATCAAGCTTGAGACTGCACACTCTGTTAATTTAGGTTTCTTTCTGACAGAATGTACTGCTTCCTCTTGGGAAAGTTCTGTGCTGCCAAGACTCCCCTCCACTGCTTCTCTAGGTGCACATTTCATCATAACTTTGAAGCAATGGCCACAAAAAAGGATAGGTTTGCTCTACAATTCTTTACTCTTCAAATAACTATGTCTGGGTTTAATTTTATATTCTGCTCATTTTTAACTGTTGACTGCTCTGTTCCATTTTTTTTCCATTTATCTCTGGATAGAGGTTTGTTACCCATATTTTTCATTCTCTCTTGACTTTACTTTATATAATGTGGGGCTCATATGACGTGAATTTATATAATTCACATCATATTGGCCCTTGCTGTATACTAAACACAGTTAACTTCCTGATTTTTACCTTCCTTCAATTACTGTACAAGTTCACTGAAGCTGATTCTTTTGGTCTACGGCCATTCAACAAATAAATACACAAACGTTGCTAATGAGGAACATCATGATTACATTCTTCTGCTAGGCTTCAAAATGACAATGTGAAAGACAAGACACTGGACTATGGAAGACTCTGGTCTGATGAAATGGGACTTCTAAGAATAAAGAATAATTTGCAAGAGCACAATTCTCATTTTCATGGTCCATGCACATCTGCACCATGTCTCCTTGACAGAATAAACAACAAAATTAAAACGAGTCTTAAAAGCAAGTGTAACTAATTTAAATTTATGTAAATGCTATTTTTCTTTCTATATGTTTACATCATGAGGAAGAAATGTAAAATATTTTTGCAATGATGGCTAACCATAATTTTCTTTTCTCAGTAACTAAGAGTAAAAGTAAGAAAGGTATGAAAAGATTTGAAACCAGCCTGGATAATGACCGAAAGAAACCAAAACACAACATTAACTGAGGGGATTACAAAATAGATAAAATGATAGAAAAAGAAGAAGCTAAGGGGCTCTGAGATTTTAGAACTGAAACAGAGAAGTACCTGCCACAACACACCCCACACGTAACAATTATTGATAACAAAGACAAAAAAGTCTAGATATTGGACATTGTGATACCTGAGACAATAGAAAAGAAAAAATTGGAGAAAATCACAAAATATAAGACTTGAAAATGCAATTCCAAAAGTTCTGGAGTACCATTTGAACATCGGCACCCACAAAATCCCATCAATCAATTGCAAAAGGCAGCTTTAGTTGGAATAGCTTACACAGTACCCTGCAACGATAACTTTCACATCATCAAACACAACATCCACTTACCTCAGGTCCTTTGGGAAGGACTTGATAGGTATCTAAAAATGCCAAATCTAGTCTAAACATCTGGCTAATTATATGACCAACCATCATCATCTTCATCATCATAATAATCACACCCAATATACTTTACACCACAGATAAAGAAAAAAACAATTAAATGTGATCTTTGGATTCCAGAAACTCCTCAAGTTTCAGCAAAGCAATAATTTGAAAGGAGATAGGAAAAAAAATTTCTAATGAAACGTATGTATAAACAGAAATACAAACTCATTTCCCAGAACTAATCCTGATGTTGTCCATGTCAAATTTATTATTCAGTTTGGTTAATTTGAAATCAGGATTTGATTGGCAAAGGTAGTACTTAGACCCAGGGCTTTTTTTTCTCAAAGAACGCCCAGAACGGAGTTCCGGCACCTTTTTTGGATGGAACCTTGTAGGGTAGGCAAGGCGGGTTGTATGACATGTGTGAGTTCCGGCACCTTTTTCTTTTACAAAAAAAGCATTGCTTAGACCTATCATCATTTTTGCTGTTCTTTTAAGTAACTGTCATTCTAATTTTGTCAAGGATATGAACGTTGAAAGCAAGATAATCAATAATACCATAATGATAATATTCATATCAAATTTAATACTCACCTTCGTTAGTTTGAAACGGGGATTTGATTTCACACTCTGGTCAAAGCTAACCACATTTATCATTACCCAAAAGGAAAGTATTAATGTTAGTACACAGTGTTTAGATTAGAAGGTTGAGATGAAGAAAAGGGCTAATTTCAATGGAACCTGGTAAATGTTACATTACCACTCACCAAAGATGAGTGTGAGGAACACATAGCTCTGAACTTTATGTGGCCCATAGGAGCCCATTTGCAACTCCCTCATCCCACCCTCACTGCTGAATCCTAACATTCTTCTTGCCAAAATATTCCAATCCTGGCTTTTGAATTTGGATACTCTAATTCTAATCCATGTAAATGACTAAAGCATCAATTGTATTCTTAACAAACACTGAAACATCCTCTACATGTACTGCTGTTTCCCGGGGGGGAGGGGAGAACCTAATGGGCAAAATGTCCACTAAGCCTTTGCAAAATTTCCTCAAGCATCTAGCTAGGTCAAAATTTTAGTTCCAGCCATTCAGATGATACAACGAATACCAAAGACCCCCATGCCCAAAACCCCATTCTTTAAAACACCCCCCAAAATAAAGAATTAATGGTGTAAAGTTAACTATACTGTTACTTAGGTCCTTGCTTATATCTAGTCATGTAACCCTCATCCTGAAAATCACAGGCCTCTAGGTTCTTACTTATATTAAAGGTAAAGGTTCCCCTGCACATGCGTGCTAGTCGTTTCCAACTCTAGGGGCTGGTGCTCATCTCCGTTTCAAAGCCAAAGAGCCAGCACTTGTCCGAGGACGTCTCCGTGGTCATATGGCCGGCATGACTAGACGCCAAAGGTGAACGGAACACTGTTACCTTCCCATCGTAGTGGTCCCTTTTTTTCTACTTGCATTTTTACATGCTTTCGAACTGCTAGGTTGGCAGAAGCTGGGACAAGTAACAGGCGCTCATTCTGTTACGCGGCACTCGGGATTCGACCCGCCAAACTGCCGACCTTCTGATTGACAAGCTCAGCGTCCTAACCTACTGAGCCACCGCATCTCTTATTTACTTATATTGGCCTTGTACTAATTCAGAAGTTCCTTCCAGATTTGATTCTATTTGGCCTTGTTTTTTTATCGGGAAATGCTGAACTTTACTCTGGGACTAGGGAAGCTCACTTGTTCCAGCCTCAACCCGAGCAACAACCACAACCTGCTTTTAAAATAGGCGGCAATGATAACAATAATTTTCTAGAACAAGGCCCCATTACCTATTATTATGAATCAGATAAATTTAGCATTGGGGCTTTGTAAGCTGTGGGCATGCAAAGAAAATGGGGGAGAGCTGGTTCTTTCACAAAATGCCAGCTACGCTCACAAAAAATCCATGCTGTGGTGGAATCTCTAGCTAGACTGGAGGGAGATGTTAAGAGAGGACCAAGTTTAGAGTCCTTGCACTGCAGAAAATAGCATAGGCCTGACCTCTCCCAGAATCTCTAAAGCCTTATCTGACTGTTCCCAAGCAAATTCAGTCAGTCTAGCAAGATTCCCGTAACATAGGTGACTAACAATAAAGCTTCTGTTTGAGATTATTCATGAGTGGTTCTGGTTGCTTACATCTAACAACAGTTCACCAGAAGTGCCATCTTGCATGCCCTCTAAAGCCCTGCCTACCTCTGGATATCTGTCAACCTCAAGCATGCCTTCGCAGATGGTTACATCTATCAACAAAACAGGGGTCTGTAGTTAACATCTATTTATTTTGCACAAACAAGAGGGCCTGTGTGAAATACAAGGGCATTTTTGAAAATAGACATATTTTAATAATTTGAATTTAATAATTTAATAATTTGATTTCTATACCGCCCTTCTCCCGAAGGACTCAGGGCGGTGAACAGGGCAATACACAATAAAAATATTATACAAAAATTAAAAAGCCATTAAACATTATGCCCTTAAAATTAATACATATTACAATTAAAACTATTTATAAAAACCCAACCCCATCCCATCAGACCAGGCCAGCTTGTTCGAAAAAGAAAGTTTTGAGATCGTGCCGGAAGGAGCGAAGGTCGGGGGCCATCCGGAGCTCAACCGGTAAGCTGTTCCAAAGGTCTGGCGCGCCCACAGAGAACGCTCTCCCCCTGGGGGTCACCAATCGGCATTCTTTGATCGGTGGCACCCTGAGGAGGCCCTCTCTGTGGGAGCGCACTGGACGGAGGGAAGTTGACGCCGGCCGCAGGTGTTGCCATAGGTAATCCGGACTCATGCCATGAAGGGCTTTGTAAGTCATCACTAACACCTTGAACCTCACCCGGAGAGCAACCGGTAGCCAATGCAGCTCGCGGAGCAAAGGTGTAACATGGGAGTATCGGGAAACTCCCAAGACAACTCGCGCGGCTGCATTCTGCACCAGCTGGAGTCTCCGGGTGGACCTCAAGGGCAGCCCCATGTAGAGAGCATTACAGTAGTCTAGACGAGAGGTCACGAGCACATGAGTGACTGTGCGCAAGGCATCCCCGTCTAGATAGGGCCGCAACTGGCGCACCAGGCGAACCTGGGCAAAGGCCCCCCTAGTCACAGCTCCAATATGCTCTTCCAAAGAGAGCTGTGAATCTAGAAGGACCCCCAAGTTGCGGGCCCTATCTACCGGGGGTAATAGCTCACCCCCCATGGCCAATGATGGGATAATCAGAATTTCCCGGGATGCCGGCACGAACAGCCACTCAGTCTTGTCAGGGTTGAGTCGAAGCCTGTTCCTCCCCATCCAGACCCGGACCGCCTCCAGGCAACAGGACATCACGTCAAGGGCATCGCTGGGGTGGTTTGGGGTAGAAATAAAAAGTTGGGTATCATCAGCATATTGGTGATACCCAACTCCAAAACCACGAATGATCTCACCCAGCGGCTTCATATAGATGTTGAACAGGAGAGGCGAGAGAACCGATCCCTGAGGAACTCCACAAATGAGAGGTCTCAAGGTCGATCTCTGCCCCCCTGCCAACACCGACTGCGAACGTCCCAGAAGGTAAGAGGAGAACCACTGGAGAACTGTGCCTCCCACTCCTAACCCTCTGAGACGCCGCAGCAGGATACCATGGTCGATGGTATCAAAAGCCGCTGAGAGGTCTAAAAGGACTAGGACAGAGGAGCAACCTCTGTCCCGAGCCCGCCAGAGATCATTCGCCAGCGTGACCAATGCCGTCTCCGTGCTGTACCCGGGCCTGAAACCCGATTGGTACGGGTCTAGGTAGTCAGCTTCATCCAAGAACAAAGGGAGCTGCTGCGCCACCATGCTCTCAACAACCTTCGCCAAAAAGCGAAGGTTGGAGACTGGACGATAGTTGTTTAAAATTGCTGGGTCCAAGGCAGGCTTCTTGAGGAGGGGTCTCACCACCGCCTCCTTCAAGGCAGAGGGAAAACTACCCTGACTCAAAGAGGCAGTAATCACTGCCTGGAGCCAGCCTCGTGTCCCATCCCGAGCTGCATAAGTCAGCCAGGATGGGCACGGGTCCAACAAACATGTGGTGGAGCTCAGCTTCCCCATGATCTTGTCCACTTCTTCAGGAGTCACAGGATCGAACTCTTCCCAGATTAAATCGACAAGGCCGCCCGTATCCTCTTCATCAGACTCTGCCCAGTCGGAGTCCAAACCGGTCCGGATCCGAGCGATTTTGTCCGACAGAAATCGGCTAAATTCCTCGGCTCGACCCTGCAAGGGTTCCTCCCTCACCTCCTGATTAAGAAGAGAGCGAGTTACCCTAAACAGGGCGGCCGGGCGATTATCTGAGGACGCGATGAGGGTGGCAAAGTGGTTAGACCTAGCCATCCTCAACGCTGCGAGATAAGTTCTCGTAAACGACCTTAGTCGTAACCGGTCGGATTCGGATCGGCTGGACCTCCAACAGCTCTCTAGGCCCCGTCTCCGACGCTTCATCTCACGGAGCTCAATGGAGAACCATGGGGCCCGTTGGGATCTGCGTCGGGTCAAGGGCCGCATGGGTACAACTTGGTCGAGTGCCTCTGTGGCTGCCCTTTCCCAGGCTTCCACTAAGGCATCGACCGAGCTGTGAGCAAAGGAGGCAGGTGGGGGCCCAAGTGCCGTTTGGAACCGCTCAGGGTCCATAAGGCGCCTAGGGCGGAACCATCTTGTTGGCTCAGCAACCCCACGACAGGGAGTGGCAAAACGGAAGACCATCCGCAGGAGATGATGATCGGTCCATGACAGGAGTGAATTAATTGGGGAACCCCCCAAGATCATCTAACCACCGTCCGGATAGAAAAACCAGATCGAGCGTGTGACCCCCCCGTGAGTTGGGCCCAGAATAACCTGCTTCAGGTCCATGGCCCTCATGGAAGCCATGAACTCCCGAGCTAACTCAGATGATCCCCCCAGGGATGGTAGGTTGAAGTCACCCAAAACAATAAGTTTGGGGAACTCAACCACCAACCCTGAGAGGATATCGAGAAGCTCAGGCAGGGCTGCTGCCACGTGTCTAGGTGAAACGTACACCAGCAGCAAGCCCAACTGAGCTCTGGGACCACATCTCAGGAGGAGGGACTCACACCTGGCTATCTGGACTGTGGTGGCCTCCCGCGGACATAGGGTCTCCCTCATAACAACTGCCACTCCACCGCCCCTACCCTGAGCCCTAGGCTGGTGCAGCACCCGGAAACCTGATGGGCTAAGATCAACCAGGGGGACTCCGCCCTCTGGGCCCAACCAGGTCTCCGTGATGCAAGCCAGGTCCGCATGCTCCTCCTCAATCAGATCACGGATGAGAGGTGCCTTATTCATAACGGACCTGGCATTGAAATACACGAGCCTGAGCTCAGGTGGCTGCTCATCCTCGCTCCCGGTACCACGTGCTGAAATCAGAGGGTCGGAGCACATCACCGCTTGAAGACAGCGGGGACGCACCCCCGGGAATTGATGTGGCCCTCTGTTCCTACACCTGCGGCCATTCCCAACCGCCGTGGGAATAGATAATCCCACACCCCGCCCTGGGGCCCCGTAGGCCCCCAGCCCAATTCCCACCACGGCGCGATCAATCCCTGACCTGGTTTGAGAAACGGTTGGCGGAACCCCCCTAGTTTCCAACCGAGCCGGTAAACCCACCCCCCTCCCTGACCCCTCAAAACATTTAGCTAAAAAACACACCAGGGGCCTCTTGTTAAATTTGGAAGAGAGGCTCCTGTCCCTGCCCAGCCATCTCTCGGGGTCCCAATAATTGGGCCTGTCATCAAGAGGTCCGATGGAAAGGCAGGCGGATCACACCCAGGAGAGGGGGGCACCCCTGAGCGCCAGTAAGGCTGTGCTGGAGTAAGATAAAACCATTAGTCCATAAAACCATTAGATAAAACCATTAGTTAAACATTTAAAAAGTGGAACAGGGAAAGGGTGTGGTTGATGCATAGGAAAGGAGTTGATATGCACAGACTTCAGGTTGGAGATCCCAGATCTAGGTACTCTCTGCAAACTGCTTAATGATATGATACAATGCAGCACTTATTTTCCTTTAAAATTTAATTCTTTGTACAGTACAAGAACCAAGCCCTATCACATCTAAGTAACACTGCTCTCTTCTCTGTGAGGGAACTACAAAATCATAGAATATTACATTGATGGAGTATGTATCAAGTGATGCAAGAAGGAGAGGATAGCATAAGTAGAATTTCTAAAGTAGTAAAAAGCCCTTTCTGCACTCAAGATAAAATAATAAAGAAATGAGCCATAGAGCCAACTCAAAGCGACTGCTTAATATGAAACATTCCCACTACACAAGGGGAACGAACAGTGATGGTGGTGGTGGTGGTGCGGAATAAGTTTCTCTTTCCATTTCTCTCTTGCATATTGATGTGAGG
This sequence comes from Vipera ursinii, assembly GCF_947247035.1. Lineage (NCBI taxonomy): Eukaryota > Metazoa > Chordata > Lepidosauria > Squamata > Viperidae > Vipera > Vipera ursinii. Next base: position 208,179,440 of record NC_139512.1, read on the forward strand.
AGTTAATGAACACAATATATTGGCTAACATGTATTTTGAATGCAGCTTCTGTAGAGAGGGCTGAGATGCATTTCATATACCATCCCACTATCAGAAGAGATACTGCTATTCTCTGTATATGTCTGTTCAAAAGAAGATATCACTAATCTACTGATTATTGCCTCTAGGCCAGTTTAAACTATGTAGAAATTAGAATGCTAATTTCTACAAACTACTTAATTAAAAGTTTTATACAGAAACACCCTTATTTGGAATTTTCAAACCTGCCTTACTTTTAAACAATGTAGACTACGTAGAACAACTAAACCCACTGTACCAAATGGCATTCACCATCACCCAATATAAATGTACTTAACACTAAATCTTATTTCTCCAGCTCACATGCTTGGTTATTTTGCCTCTCTGGTTGATGTTCTACAGCAGTGTTGCTTAAACCTTTTGTTTTTTTTTTAAAATCATGCTTTTTCATTTTTAAAAATTATGGAGGACCCTGAAAGAACTTTTGTTGTAACCGTTATATTTTCAATAATTACCATATTCAACATTAATGTATTTGTAAATTTATTTATTGAACAGTGTAAAAATATTAAACCCATGATATATTAATGTAAATATAACATTTTAATAAAAAGAATCCTATTTTTTTAAAAAAGAAATTTAAAATAATCAGAAGAGTGACACTGTTTTACATTTTTGAAAATACTTTCCACAGCTGGCAAATAATTTCCATGGGCCCCTGAGAGGGTCTCAGAGGACCCCCTCCTCAATGGGTCTAAAAACAAAACTTTAAGAAATACTGTTCTACAGAATATAATTTAAAAAGCTGAAGCGAATGTGGTTAGGACAGTGTATTACTCAATTTGGTAAACTGCACTCTGATCCCAAATATTACAACAGCCTTTTTTGTCAAATAAATATTTACTAATCAGATTATTTACTCATAACAGTCATCTTTTATTGTTCTATTGCCATTTACTCCATGTTTGATTCAACTCCTCTGGCTTCTCAATTCCTATTTAATATAGCACTGCTTGTTTTCAACAGAGCACAAAGCCCCTTTGTAGAAATATAAATGCTGAACAATACCAAGAAGCCTGCCAGCCATACCATAGAGCTGTGGTGGCGAACCTATGGCACGCGTGCTACAGGTGGCACACCTAGCCCTCTCTGTGGGCACGCACACCGTTGCCCCAGTCCTAGGCCTTCAGCTGGGTTTTATAAAACCTTTTCGCTTTAGGAATCTGCTGCCTTATGCAAAAAAAAGGTTTAATCAATCAATCAATCAATCAATTTAAACTTCTTGTGTGAAAAAAAAGATCTTGCAAAGTTGGAATTGATTGATTGATTGAACTTTTTAGTCCCACCCAGTCTGCCGTTACCACTGCAGCCACGCCCACCCAATGGGCCACACCCATCCAATGGGCCACGCCCACCTGGCACCTAACGATACATAAGTGGGTTTTGGGTTGCAGTTTGGGCACTCCGTCTCTAAAAGGTTTGCCATCATTGCCATAGAGCCAGTCAGTTTTTATACTAACTCGTTTTTGTAAGAAGGATGAGCAAATGCACCACGGCACCACCCCTTGCCCATCATTGGACTAAAACCGAACAGAGGGCTTCTGTTCAAAGGTCAAGTCATCCTACTAAGAACATTTCCCACAAAATCTGTCATGCTGCTAAAGACAAAAGTGACAGAAAGAATAACAGCCACAATCTCTATTTTTAATATTAAACAGCAGGATCTACTGACAGAACATTCTAAAAATACGTATCCAAAAATGTTATGGTGCAATGTTCTCACTTAATTTTTTTAAAATAAAAAAGACTGCATATTTTATCTGGATGCTTAAACCTCATACTTGGTCATCCAAAAATGTTACAGGAGGACAAAGGCCACTTGTAACATCACAAGTTTTGTAAAATATTTCTGTCCTTCAAACTTATAAAGAACAATCCAATTGTCTGAAACATGAATGAAGCATTTGGCTGAACTATCCTAATAAGAATGCATTAATAGTTATAATACCTTTTTGGTGGCAAATGTCCATTAATTTGAAGCAAATGATCTTATATTAAACTTACAGTTCACAAGAGAAAATGAGAATAGTTCACAAAAGAATATAAGAATAATTTTATGAAAGTTTATGCTGTTTCTGAGTTCAATTATGGTAAATATTAGTTGAATTTGTTTTTTTAATTCAGCTCCTTCCAAAAATAAAGTCACCTAATATTTACTATAACTGAACCCAGAAAACAACATAAACTTCCATAAAATTATTCTTTTAAGTGCAAATTAATTAAACCAGAAAATCAATACAAGCTTTAACTTCACATATCACTAAAATGGACTAGAAATTTCATTCTTCCTTCCTAAATTTATAAATCTAGTACATTATTCCATTCATTAACATAACAGCCATGATTAAGCATATTAAAAATACTTCTATTTATATAAACGTATTTCCAGATATCTCTACTGATATTTGAAACTTTCAAATATGTAACATAATGCTTTCTGAAAGTTAATTTGCCTTTCCCCAAGCGGTCACCCTCTTGAAAGACCCTCCTGGGTTTTGGGTGGTTCTGGGAATAGGTTAAGGCTTGAGTGTCTTTAGACAACCTTAAAAATGCCAGGGAAATTTATCTTACAGCTCTGAAAGATTTTAAAAGTTTTCTATTAACTATTGCTTCCCCTCCCCACAGAGTATTAATAGTTAGTATTATCAGAGTTATGATGCTGTGAACTTACCTAAACATAATTCCATACTAAAAAGAATCTTCAGCAGATGACATCAAGTATAATTGCTTGAATAACCCAAAAGTTCCTGTTCCTAATGTTAAATAAATTATTATTTTTTACTTTTTCATTTATTCTAATTAGGAATTTTGGGCAATATTTGTAACCCTATTTCTTCTGTTTTGTGTCTGTCCTCTCATATACTGGCTGGAATTTGGGATAAACATTTCACTACCTGGTATGCTCAGATAAAGACTAGCTTTCCAGATTTATAGATAAACGTGACCTTTTTAACCACATGGCCTCCAGTTTAATGTTCTTAAAAATCAAATAGTGCAATCCTGTTACAGATTGTATTATTTATGAAATTATGAAAAACAATATGAACTGGTGCAACTAGCTTTCTTAATCATGTTCAGAGACAATTCCACCAACATTGTGAAGGACTGGGCCTTGACTCTCACAATTCTATCTATAGAGAGGCAAAAGGGATGACCTTGCCAATTTCCACCCTATTAGATCAGTAAAATGCGTATTAAACATCTGCAGGTTAAATTCCTAGATAGATTAAACCTGAATTCCACCTAAGGGGCAAACAAGTAGGGTTCTGGACAGGTAGATTTCCTTTAGACTAGATCCTACTGTTTCAGATGTGGTAGAAAAATAGTTTTAGATGTGGTTCATCTGAAGAGAGGGACAGAGAATGCCTGTGGTGAGAATGCTTGTGTGAGTGGGGCTGTGCGTGTGCACTACATGTGTGCACTGACCAGCCACTCACGTGGCCAGGTGGCCAATAGGCTGCAGCCCGGTAGTGGGCCGTGGCCCACAGGTTCGGGACTCATGTCCTATAACATATCAATTCACTCATATGCTGCTGATATGGTAGCAGTGTCCTTGACTTCTATTGTTCTTAAAAGAGCTTTGCATATTTTTTATTTCTTTGAAATAATGAGAACTTAATCATAAACTATTAAAATCCCAAGTAAGAGAACTGGCAAAGCAAGTTTAAACCTTTAAATATTTAGTGATGATGTCTTTATGGTCTGGACTGGCTACCAGAAGGGTGTTGTTAAGCTATATACATCCAATATGTTCTAGCTGTCTTGTACTTCAGTAAAGAAGCAGGAATCACTAGAACTGAATTGGCCTTTGGATTCTAATCTTTAATGCTGGGGTTGAAATTATTACATAGTTTAGCTGGATTGGCTTCTTTATCTATAGAAGATAATTTTGACTCCTCCTAGAAAAAAGGCTATTTTTAGGAAACTGCATTTCAATGGCTTTTTCTGGGACATTCACTGAGGTTAGAGCAGGCCAACGTAATTTTGAAGCAAAGGATTCTAGATGTAGATGGCCAATTGGATTATGCAGCATGTCAAGTTTGCAAATTTTAAATCAGCTACTTACCTGAACAAGATTGCTGTTACAAACTTCGGAAGAAGCTTATCCCTGGTCTATTTTAATACAGAATAAAATCTCCTTTGCTAAATGACAGTCTCCTTTTGATGTAGGTGTGATAGAAAATACATTCCATGTTTTGTTATACTGCCAGTTCCATTGGGATCCTTGTTTGCAGTTGATCTCCTTTCTAAATTCCCATGGTATTTTCTATAGACTGCAATCAAACAACCAAGCTCAGAGAGCACCGAGGACTCCAGATGGCATTTTCATCTATTTCACTTACATTACTTAATGGACAACAAAGACAATTCTGTGTTGTTTTGTTACACTGTGTGTAAGCTCTGCTCTACTATAAGGTAAAGGTAAAGGTTCCCCCGCACATGTGTGCTAGTTGTTTCCAACTCTAGGGGCCGGTGCTCATCTCTGTTTCAAAGCCGAAGAGCCAGCGCACAGAACGCTGTTACCTTCCCACCGTAGTTGCATTTTTACGTCCTTTTGAACTGCTAGGTTGGCAAAAGCTGGGACGAGTAACAGGCACTCACTCTGTTACGCGGCACTTGGGATTCGACCCGCCAAACTGCCATCTGATCGACAAGCTCAGCGTCCCAACCCACTGAGTCACCACGTCCCTACAGCAACCTCCAATTGTTAATAGCTACATTTTATTTTACTGATTTTTTTTCTTTTGATCTATGACTATAAGACATGTACTTATCTACTTGTAACCAAAGGGATTATTTGCACTCAAAGGGTAAATTGTATAATTTTTGAAAGTAAGATATGTTTTTCTCCACAGCTCCATTTGACATTTCTGGGCCAAACTAAACATAGCAACATAAACCTGAACTAAGAAATCTCATTCATAATTTAGGGTAGGGTAATAAGTTTTCTAAATGAATAAATCCTTCTCCTGACATCAGCAGCTTGTCTTTGGACCAAGTCATTTCAAAAGCATTAAAACTGAACTGCTGTTTTTGGTCGATCAGATTAACTATTATACCCATCCAACTCATTGTATTATAGAAGACTGGGCAAAGATCAATTGGACCCATTCATAAATGCAATTTTAAATGGCCCCAGAAAAATGGCCTAGGATCAATACGCACCATACCTTCAGAGATGTCTTTTACAACTGAGTCTGATCTAACCAATAAAACCTGCATGGTGTCAACTCTACAACGAACCTGGCTGCAGCCATCTTGCTTCTTCTAGGTTGCCACAAGAATGGGAGGGGATGCAGAGGATTTTTGCTAGTCTAAACATTTTACTGTCCCGTGGGAACCAAGGTCATTTCTGTCAGTTAGGTGGGGGGCGTGACCATTTGGTTAGAAAGCCCGCCAAACTATTCTATTGGGGAATGTAGCTGATTTCATAGCACTGCGGTGGGAAGTTTAATTTGGTAATAGTGTATCTCCTTGGAGGGAATTTCAAACTTGGTTTCACTTTTGACCATGCCGATACTATGTAGCCAACATGTTCTTTGAGGAAATCTCTAGCCTCTGAGTTCTGATTTGTTTGGTATTCTTGAGCTGCATTCCAAGCAGCAGAGCCACTACTTTTAGATCCCTAAAGGAATTCCAGCTGTATTTGTCGGAACCTTTACACATAGATTCATTCAACTCTTAACCAAAACACTAAATCATTCGTCTGTGTAGTTATCTTTCATTAACTTTAAATTAGACTTCAGTGGACAACAAAGGTTTTGTTTCCTGAATACTTTTTGGGTGTATCTTACAGATTTTTGGTTATTAGTCACAAAATAACCGGTAATTTAACCTATCACATACCGTTTTATAGAAATCTTCTGTTTATACATAATGGCAACATGCACCCTTCAGAACATGCTGGCTATTCTAAACATATGAAGGAAACATACAAAACATGGAACTATTGTTGGAGCACATCCAGGACATCAAATACAGCTGGAATTTCTTTAGGGATCTAAAAGTAGTGGCTCTGCTGCTTGGAATGCAGCTCAGGAATACCACTGTGTCCGTGCAAAACCATCCCCTCCCCTTCCTGTCACCGGTCTGTGGAACTGGAAAGGTTGGGGCCTGCTGTGTTAGTGGGGCCAGAGAAAATCACCTGGAAAGAATTCAAGAATGTCATTGAGAATTTTTTTTTGGAAACTATAGAGTACCAAACTATATTCAGCTGGTTGACAAACTTCTAACAGTATAAGACCATGAAGTGCAACATGTCACTTAAGATTCATTTTCTGCATTCACACTTGGGATTTCCCCCCCCCCCCCAAAAAAATCTAGTACAGCCAGTGATGAACATCGTAAAAGGTTTCACCAGGACATTGCCACAATTAAAAAAAAATAGTATCAGAGCAATGGGAATCCATCAGTGTTGGCTGATTGTTGGACACTGCAGTGAGTACAAACAAAAATCAGCAGCAAAATACTTATAGCCCTGTAGAGCTCATGTAGCATATTGGAAGCATGCAATTAAATTGAACATGGTACATAGAACATGAAAACACAGGACTGGAAGGGATCTTAGATTTCTCCTAGTTCAGCAGCTGCTCAAGGCAGGAGACCTTACATCATCTTGGTCAAATATCCAGTCTATTTTTGAAAACCTCCAGTGATGAGCACCCACAAATCTGGCAGGCAAGCTATTCCCTCTGGGAGGCATTAAAATTAATTTTGTATTTCTCAAGCTTCCTAAGTGATATATTCATTCTGAAATTATATTTGTGTTCAGTTTGAAGGGGTTTATCATAATCACTGAAAGTTTTTCAGGAAGCAAAACTTTTGCAAAAATTAGTTGTCCACTGGCTACCCTTAAGCTTACCATGATATGTGTTTGTGTGCGTGTGTGTACACACACACACACACACACACACACACACACATATCTCACAGGGATATGTAAAGTTTTTAGAAGACAGACTATACCAAGTGTTTAGACATAAACCAAGCGCCTTTCTCTGAAGCAATATAAAGCCCTATGCTGTCTCCACGTACGTGTATATGTACAGCCATGAAGCTTTCCCAGCATAAATGCTGAGTCTTAGCATGAATGCATGGACAGATGGAACTGGAAACAGCTTTTAAAGTACCTGTGAGTGAGCCTTGAGGAACACTTGGCCACTTTTTACTTCAAAGAAAGATGCTTCATTCACATTAACATGCTTTCAAACATTCAAACGATCTTCAGGTCTAGTACCCATTGTTCACCATGGCACTAATATTTTTTTTAAAAAAATATATAAAAGCAAATCAAACTCAATTTCATTGAGGGCCGCATCAGCATTGCGGTTGCCCTCAGGGAGCTGGGTGGGTGTGGCCTGGGTGGGCGTCGCTAAAGTGTGTATGGCCTACTGGGTGGGCATAGCCAGCTCCACATCGTCCGCATTAAGGGTGCCTATGGGGGCCTGGGAAGGAGTGGGACAGATCTGAGGGTCTCTGGCAGAAGGAGGGTATCTGGGCCAGGGCCAAGGCAGTGGGGGCAGTTCCCTCACTGTTTCCAGGATGGCTTCGCGGGCCGCATGAAACCACTTCACAGGCTGCATCCGGCCTCTGGGCCTTGTGTTTGACATGTCTGCTGTAACCCTTTCATTTTAAATGTTTCTTCTCTACAGAAAAACAACCAACATACCAGTATCCGCTGAATTTCTTGAACCAATTTAGAATAGGCCTCTACTCTCCTTGCCTTCAAAAAAACACTTTTCCCCCCTAAGGACTGGAAAAGTAAGGTAGACAAGAGAATTTAACAAGGATTTTAACAAGGCATGTGGAGGCTTAACTTTGGCGCCAGGTTTTTAATGTTTGTGATTTTAATAAGTATATGTATTATTTTGTTTTATTATTGGTATTTTAATTGTTAATTGGGAGCCACCCAGAGTTTGATATAAGATGCTATATAAATGTTTTGAATAAAATAATCAAAATAAACAAAATAAATGTGGGAACAAATAAATAGCCTGACTCTAACATAGGAAGGCATTTAGTGATTTGTGAATAACATGTCTAATCTGACAACAAAAAATGGATGACCGAAGACTGTACCGTTAGGGAACCAAAAGTCCTATAATACAAATACTACATTTTAAAGCCCATAACATTTTCTCATTTTCTCCCGATTACATTATTTTTTTTTTATTGAAAAGTTTTAAAGTACAGTTTTCCATTAAAAAAAAACCCCCCTTCCCCCTCCCTATACCCCCCCTACCTCCCCCCAACCTCCCTCCCTCCCCTCCTCCCTCCACCCCCCCTCCCCCCCCGACTTCCCAGAGCTAAATACAAGGTATATGTATATAAAAAAACAATCGTAAACAACCATATACTAAAAACTATAGATTCTAAAATCCATCACTCTCTAGCTTATATAGGATAAAACACACCTTAACCATGATAAATATATATAAAAAAACTAGAATAAAAAAGAAGGAGAAACGAAAGAAGACTCATTCGAATGCTACATAAAACTTCTTGACCCTATACTTGTTCTGGATAAACTCAATCCATTTTCTCCATTCCATAATATAACGTTCTTGCGAATGATCTTTCAAATAGGCTGAAATCTTCGCCATCTCTGCCAGGTCGGAAACCTTTAAAGTCCATTCTTCTATAGTCGGCAGTTCCTCTTTCTTCCAATATTGACCTATCAAAAGTCTTGCTGCCGTAACTAAGTTCAACATCAACTTAGAGTCCACAACTGTAGCGTCAACAATTATTCCCAACAAAAAAAATTGCGGACAAAACTTTATCCTCCGTTTAAAAATCTTCTGCATATTCCACCAGACTTTTATCCAAAAAGCCTTAACCTTCTTACATGTCCACCATATATGAAAATATGTTGCATCTTCATCGCCACACCTCCAACATTTAGGCTGGTATTTCGGATACATACTTGCAAGCTTTTTGGGATCTAAATGCCATCTATAAAACATTTTGTAAAAGTTCTCTCTTAGATTTTGAGCTTGAGTAAATTTTACATTCCTCACCCAAATCTTCTCCCACGTGTCCATTGTAATAACTTCCTGAATGTTTTGGGCCCATTTTATCATGCAGTCCTTAACAAGCTCCGTTTCTGAATCAATCTCTATCAATGCAAGATATGTCCGTTTAATATGTGCTGGTCCCTGGTTTCTAATTTGCTTTATCAAATTTTCATCAGTCATTGTAAATCCATTCTTCTGGTCTTCTTTCCACCTGGCCCGTAACTGAATATATTGAAACCAAGTTTGGACAACCTTCTCTTCTCGCAACAGGCTATATGATTTCAAGCACCAAATATTCCTTTCCAAACTTAAAATCTCCTTGTACGTAGTCACATCATGTTTAAAGCCAGCATGTATATTTTCTATTGCGTGTTTTGGAATTGCCCACAATGGTATCTTGCTGCTTAACTTATGTCTATACTTCTTCCAAACTCTCAGCAATGCCTGTCTTAAAATATGCATCCTAAACACAGTATCTACCTTCTTATCATACAACAAATATGCATGCCAGCCAAACAACAGATCATGGCCCTCAAGATTTAATAACCTCAATTGCGTCAAATTAATCCAATCGCTTATTCCTACTAATGCAGCAGCTTCATAATATAATTTCAAATTAGGCAACTTAAGGCCACCTCTCTCACGAGTATCCTGCATAATCTTAAGTTTAACTCGTGGCTTTTTCCCTGCCCAGACAAATTTATTGATACCACGCTGCCATTCCTCCAAATTAGAATCTTTCTTAAGAATCGGTATCATTTGAAATAAAAATAAAAATTTGGGCAGGACATTCATTTTCACTGCTGCAATCCGTCCCAGCAAAGACAATTGCAATTTATGCCAACTCTCCAATTCTTTTTGAATTTTCCCCCATAATTTTTCATAGTTATTTTTATATAACTTTGTATTAGAGGGCGACAAAATCACCCCCAGATATTTAACCCTTTTAACAATCTCAAATCCAGTTAATCCTTCTAAGAGAGCCTTCTGTGAAACTGTCATATTTCTAGCCAAAATTTTAGTTTTCTGTATATTTACTTTAAATCCAGAAACTTTCCCATATTGTGTTATTATCTCCATCAGGTCCACAACGGAGTTCTCTGGCTGGGTCACTGTAACAACCAGATCATCGGCAAATGCTCTCAATCTATAATCCTGATCTCCAACTTGTATTCCCTTAATTTTTTCTGAATTCCGAATCTTGGCCAGTAGTATCTCTAATGTTAACACAAATAACAAGGGCGATAACGGACACCCTTGCCTTGTGCCCTTCTCAATATTACATACTGCTGTCAAGCTATTGTTAACTATGATTCGGGCAGTTTGTTTTTGATATAATGCCCTAATCGGCTGTAAAAAATTTTCCCCAAAATCCATTTTATCTAAAACTTTCAACAAAAATTGCCAATTCAATTGATCAAAAGCCTTTTCAGCATCTAAAAAGATTAGCGCTGCAGAGATCTGGTTGTGCCTTTCCAAAAACTCTAACACATCAACTATATGTCTCACATTATTTTTCATTTGCCTACCACTAATAAACCCCGTTTGATCCCCATGAATCACCTGTTGCAGGACCCTCATCAGTCTATTAGCCAAGACCTTAGCAAATATCTTATAGTCTGTATTTAAAAGCGATATCGGTCTATAATTTTTAACTTGAGTAGCATCCTGGTCTTCCTTCGGAATCAAAGAAATAAAAGCTGTTCTCCAAGACGGGGGCACCTCTCCCCCCCTCTGGATTGTCTGGAACAGTTCCTTTAACGGTTTTATCATCTCTAATTGCAAGTTTTTATAATAGGCCGCAGTCAAGCCATCAGTACCTGGTGCTTTATCCACCTTCAGTTCCTTAATAGCTGTAAAAATTTCTTCTTCTGTAATCAGTTGATTAATCCCCTCTTTTTGTACTTGCGTAAGAATCGGAATGCTAGCATTCTCCAAATATATATCAATATCTTTTATATTAATTTCCTCCTTAGTATATAATTTCGAATAAAAATCCACAAAAGCATCCTTAATAAGATTCCTCCCGATTACATTATTAAAAAGTTATTTATCATAAGTGACCATGAGTAATTTCATTGTTCCTTCTAATCTGCTTTTATCAAGAAGCCTGTGTTAACCAGACTGCCTATAATTGATTGAACCAAATTCCCACTGTCCGGTGGAATCTTTCACAGAGTTATTGAAAAAATGTCCCTATAAAATATTATCACCAAAACTTTTTATGAACCAACCTATAGGTCAAGAGTGGGAAATCAGAGGTCTAGGCAGTTCAAAACGAATACAAAGGTTTATTGCAAGCTTATGGTCTCCACAAGAATCTGAACTATTAATGGTCAAAACAAATTGGCGGTAGGTAAGAGTCAATGGGGTTCAAGGTGGAAAGGATTTAGATCTCTTGTGGGTGCAAAGTGACTCAAGACTGATGATGCATTTGAGCCCTCCCTCGGGCTCAGCCTGGTCATCTCCTACATTATATTTTCACATCAAAATGCTTTTCACATCAAAATGCTGTGGAACTTATTGTCAGTCATCTTTTATACAATCAAATACTGAGCATTGCCAGAATTGATACATTTCTTATGGTCCTTTGCATGCAGACCCTTGCTATAGTGATTCTCAACCATGCATGACACACTGGACTCAGCAGTGTTCTCTAGGGGAACACTAAAATCACCAGAACTTAAAAGTCCAATAAATATAAGAATATCGTAGGAGGGACTTCAAGTGAAAATGGCTGACTGACCAGTCTGGAAAGATCTCCTTTGGACTGTAGCTTCTTCAATGTACAAACAGGGTACTGAGTTCCTTGAGTTCTCCTGATTTAGAGCCCCAGAATCATCCCGCAAGATCCTTCATATGGTGGCAATCTGCAAGAAAACTCTGCAGCAGTGCTTTGAAGTAGCTAAATGAGTTGTCTATAAATTGGGAAGCAGGTGACTTCATTGTTGAAAAAACAGCTGTTTTGGGATTTATTTTTCAAATGGACAATAGCCCAAGCCTTTCATTCCTTAAATACTTTGATTCTCTTTTCAGTGTTAGTTTGTTAATCCTTTTTGAAAATCTGCACCATTTCGAGGATATTGATAGGAGGATTGCTAGAGGTAAGCTAAGATAAGGAAGTGTGCAATATTTTTTTCTTTCTAATTTTGATGAAGAAACATAAGGAGTTTTATTTTGTCATTTCCACAAATTTGCCATTTTTATTTGATGTTGGGAATTACAATTTGCAATTTTGGATTATTTGTTTCCAATTTCCAATTTTAACGTATTCTGATTGACCAGCTGATCTACAAAAAACCGTTTCCCCCCAAAAAAAGTTTTATTCTTTGACCATTAGAGGGAGCTAAAGAATAGAAGAAGATGAAGCAGCATCTAAGGAACTTAAGCCATAAAGAAATTGCAAAAAATATTTTGAAGGAATATTTAAACAAAACAATTCACTTTATAGATTAACTATGTTCCAAAGATGTCATGAAAGAAAAGGAAGAGGAATAAATTACTTAAATAATTGGAAGAAGTATGTATAATCTAGAGATTCAACCAAGTGCAGAAAGATACCAAAATACTGTGGCTACTGCACAAGTATTTGACAATTCAAAGGACTTAATTATACTCTTGGAATATAAATCTGTCACAAACAGGGCCTACTATGAAGATGGTTTAATTACAAGCCTCTCAGGGCAACTGAGGGAAGAAGAGTTACAAGTAAATGTACTATTCTGAAAAAACAAGTTTGGGATCTCCACTTCAAAATCAAAATGAAAATTGACAATTTTGACATACTTGTTTAAAAAGTTGTATTTCATATTTTTGAGAAAAAGAGAAAATTATATTTATTTAATAAACCTTCAAATGAGGAAAAAGTTTTTATTTTATGAGAGCAAGCTGTACTTAAATTTAATAAGTTAATTGGAGTTAGGATAGTTTTAATTACATATGTAATTAAAAAAGAGTTCCAGTGCATTCTTTTGTGCTTATAAAGTGGGTTTGAGAATGGAAAAAAATTGATCTTTCATTTTTTTTCTTTTTTATATATAACAGCTTGAGTAATTTCTAAAATTTGCAGTTTTATTGAAAGTGAATTTGAAAGTATGTATGTTAAGTGGAAGTTTAAAAGATGCATTAGAACTAATTGATTTTTGTTATAAAGGTGAACTTTTTTTAAAGAAAGGTTTAGAGTCCTAAAATGAATATAAAAGAGTTTTTCCTTTAAGGTTAGAATAGCTAATGTAGATGTTGATAGTTTAGAAAGATTAAGGAGTTTAAATAGAAATATATATATTTTCCCACAACAGGGGGAATGAAAAAGAAAAAATGGATTTGATCAAGATGGGCAATATAAACTGTTTTAAACAAAGAAATTGTATTTGGTCTTTTTTTTATTTGGATATGGCTTCCGGTTTTTATGCTTGAAATAGAAAAAAATGAAATTTAAAATTTAGTTTGAAGATTTAATAACTGCAGTCACAGAAAGTAATAACTATAGGTAATGTACAAAGTTGAGGTCATAATTATATTAGTATTTTACTGTGTTGGAAAGAGTCGGAAGTCATCAATTTTTTATTCCTCTTCTCCCTTTTTTTTCTCCTGAACTCTCCCCATTTAATCTTTATTTTCACTGTATTTTATGTTATAATAAACATTAATGAAACTTAAAAAAAGAGAAAAACATGATAGTAATAAACCTGTGCATTTTCCTGTTTGAAAAAAACTGTGCTTTTAAATCATAATAGGACCTAAGAAATTTTGACAACCACTACTGTCTGGGGAATGAAGATTTGTTTTTTTTACCATTATCATCTCTCTCCCCCCCCCTCCTTCTCTCCCTCACCCCCTCCCTTCCTTCCTGTTATAGTTTTCTATAGTTCACTACTAAATACATAAATATCTCTGTCTACTTCATTTTTAATATTCTTTATTTGAGCTAAAGTATTAATCATTCTGCCCAGTGTTACGTCATCTGCAGATATGATAAATGTCCCCTTAACATTGATGAGGGTCATGGTGCATCTTGCTTCAATGAAGTTGCTGCCTAGCCTGTTTGCTGCTGCTTACCACCATCCCTTTAGAATTTAAAAAGTTTAAAAATAAGACTTTTTTATTTTGCTGAGCACAGGGTATGTGCATGCCATATTGTATTTAGGATGTAAATACAGACAGGCTTTCTTTTGCTAAACGGAATGGGGTACCAATACTCTCCTGCTACTTTTCTAATGCGCTCATTCCATAAATATCGCATAGGAAGCAAGCTGCTTTCAGAGTTTCTTTGCATGTTTTCTTTATTGCATAGTGTACATTTTTTAGCATCCTGTTCATGATTGTGAACATCGTGAACAGGATTCTAAAAACACCCCACATTGTCTTAGGCATTAAAAACGTTCCCCAACCTGCTTAAAAGCCAAGTTTTTGAAAACAGTCTTTTTATAAGGTTAAGACAAGGCACAATCTTAGCAATAAATGAAATACTGATTAAGCCGTTCCCATCAGAAAATTAAAAGGAATAGCAATGGAACATTTTTATTTAAGAACAAAACAAAGGCAAATTTAAACAGGGCAAATAAGAATCCTTCCTGGGTAAAAAAAATTATTTAGGCTATGGAAGATCAGTGGTTAATGAAAATATATATTGGCCTTAAAGAATTTAGAGTTCGCTTATAAGTTTATATGCTATCAGTGTGCCAACACTGAGATAATAATATAAATATATGATCACAATAATAAATTTATCTTTTTTATAATATAGCATATCTAAATTAATTATTTTAAAGAACAGCATAAATGTGCTTGAGGTAAACTTTTGAGGCTTATTGAGCAAAAAGTGGCAAAACTGATCTGTTCTGTCCTTAGGAGTGACAGGAAGGTATTAACAATGAAATGAAATTTTCAGAAAAACATGTATATCTATGGAAGAGAAGGATAGAACAGATATGAATGAAAATGATTTGATTTTGTGGAATGGAACTGATAAATACATCCAGGAAATTGGAAGGTGTAGGTCTAGTTGTAAATGAAAGGGCTTTAAAGGTGTGCTAGAAAATATGAATTTGTATTATTTAGGATGGGGGAGGTGCAAGTGGAAATAAATCTATAGGTGGGTGATAGTTGAATGTTATGCTCCAGTGAACACGGAAGAGGGAAATGTGAGGAAAAACTGCACAACCTTCTGAATGAATGTCATCGTGGGTACAGTAGGAGGGGAAGACAATCTGCCAGGTGACATAAATAGATGGATACCAACAAGATGACAGAATATACAAAACATCAGTGGGGCATTTAGAGAACAGAGACTGCTAATATCTGTTTAAAAAAATATTTCTTTCGCATATATGGTAAGGAAAACACATGTCTGTAGGGCAATGGAACAGTGGCGCATAATATATTTTTCTCAGGAAAATCATTAATAGTTCAAAACAGTTGAGTTCAAAATAACAACAGAGTTGATGGACATCACCACCCATCGGCTAGGACACAGGACTGCAACCCGCGGCTCCGGAGCCGCATGCTTTCTCCTGCGGCTCCCAGTCCTCTGCCATGTGCAGTCCAAAAAAAAAAAAGTGGGACTAAAAAAGTTCAACCAATCAATTCAAATATGCAGGGTAGGTGCATATCTCGCCTTGGCTCCACTCTTCAGTTAAACCCTGTTCTGTGCAAGCGTGCATGTACGCGCATGCGCACACATTTTTTGCGGCTCCCAGTTTTTCCTTTTGTGAGGGAACCGGTTCCGAGTGGCTCTTTCACTGTTACAGGTTGCTGACCCCTGGGCTAGGAGGAAGCACTAAAATAAGGAATGTGATAATGCAAATAGGCCTGAATTATAAAATGTTTTTGTGCAAATATGAAGTTCAAAGTTGATTTCTGGATGCATGATGAGCAGTACATATGGAAGTAAAGCATGAGTCAGAATAAATGAAATACTTAGTTCAACCACTGGATGTGATGAAAACAAGGAAGATTGACAAAGAAAAAAAAGTATAGGCAAGTATAGTGAATAGTGACTTAATCGAGTTCAGTTATGCTTCCTTTTCTTTTTTTTTATCCTATTCTTATGCCTTTAGCTTACTTTTCCTTATTCCTTTTCTGCTGTCAGTGGTAACATTGCTTCCCCCCCGCCCGCCAAGGTAATAGGTATGCATGTATGAATTCTTCCTACGCCGCTGCAATGTGAAGTAAATTTCTCAAAAAAATATAGCAGGTCTAAAACAAGTGGAGCTAAATTGTAATTCAATAGCACAAAGCAAGCGCTAACACTTTAAACAGCGCTGCCACATGAGAGCTTGTCTGATATAATACGCATAATAATCTACCTAATGGCATAATTAATGTGAGTTACATTTTATACAGTGCATCTGATGAGAAATAAAATATTCTCCTGGAAGTACCAATGTTGTACTGTTTCATAAGATAGACTGAATTGACTATGGAGGAATAACTGAGCAAATGATATTTTTAAGATCAGGAGGACTTTTGATAGTCCTTACTGGGGGACTACTATTTTCAGCAGAATACAGTATAATCCTGCCTTATTCCATTCTTCAGCAAATCAATCTAATCTTAAAAGACCAATCCACAAATAAAATGCTGTGAATCCAGCAATTCCCTTCCAGTTTTGCTTGGGGATGGATACTGGCTTCGTTCCAAGTGCGTATGATTTTAAAGGCTTATTACCCCAAGAGATTAGACTTACAGGATTCTTTTAAAGCAGTGCTCCTTAGCTAAACATCTTCAGAGTGTCTGAATCATAAGCACAAGCTTCCTGCAATGTTTACCCAGTTGTCTTACTCCCACAGGGTGTTGTTAGACTATTGCTGCAGGCAACAAAAAGCTATCTAAGCTATCTTTTAAAAAGTAAATTAATGCTTCAAAATCTCATAGGTTTTCTCAGTACTTCACAGACCCTGAGATTCTTTCATACGGTATAATGCATAAAGAAGCCTAAAATCTATTCCATGACTGCCAATATATCAAATGACACTATAGAAAAGGGGGAGGGGGCAAATAAAGATAAGATGAAGAATAAAGAGTGACTTTACACTTCATTTAATAATGGGTAAGTTAAAAGAACTGTTATCTACAGTTAATTTTACTAAAAAGGAATATAAACAACAGCGTCTGAAATAATTTTGTGGCAACAAAACACCGAACTGTGTGCATTCTAAATTTAGGAAAGGGGAAATCACAAAATATCACATTTCAGAAAAGAAATAAGTTTCCTAAAATGCTTGATTGTGGCAAACAACACTATATACTGTTTGCTACTTTATTTGATATAAGAGTGAGGCTTGCCTATATTTACTCCCATTTACTTTGCAAAATATTGCAGCGTACACACATATTTATGTATTTAACCTGACATTTTATGTAGTCCTGTAATAGTCACATACTTAATCCACTTGGAATAACAAATGATAATTAACAAAGGAAAAATAGTACATATGAAAGTAAGTTATATTTGAAACGATGAAAGCTTTTTGATAATGCTGTAAAACAAATGTCAGCTTGCCTGTCTCCTTTATCAGTTGGTTATCATCAATTATACTCACCACTTTAATCTTGCTTCTAAATGCAAGTTTGCCATTGCCATGTACAGTTTAAAAAGATGCATTTCATTACTAGCATACCTGTGTCTTGAGCATAGCTGTGTCTATGCTCTCCAGTGACTGGAGTCTTCCATTGCAAATATTGCCATATTTGACATTCCCACTAGCAACCATATTAGCTGAGAATTATTCATAATTGCCCTAATCCCTTCCACCTATGATAAATGGTTGGAATCTGATCAAAGAGAGAAGCAACATGGAATTAAGGAGAAAGTTCCTAACAGTGAGGACAATTAACCAGTGGAACAGCTTGCCTTCAGAAATCGTTGGCGCTCCATCACTGGAGGTTTTTAAGAAGAGAATAGACAGTCACCTGTCTGAGATGGTATAGGTTCTCCTGCTTGGGCAGGGGGCTGGACTAGAAGACCTCCAAGGTTCTATTCTGTTCTGTTCCATTCCATTCCATTCCATTCTATTCCTTTAAACTGGAATAATTTTCTCCCTGAGGTTAAACTTAAATGAAGGAGTTTGCTGGAGGATTAAGTTCTTTGGAAACCCCGAGAGCAACCACATAGGAGTGAACAATCACACACTCCAGCCAGTTGTCCATTCCAAGCACAGACTAAGGACTTGCCTGAACTGTTCACCAAATTCTCAGGGAAAACCTCAAGCTCTCTCTGGAACTCCTTGGAGTCCATTGATTGCCTGGGGTGGGCAGATCAAATGGGCTCTGTCTCCCTACAGGGAGGAATGACAGTATGAGTCAAAGGGGGAGCAGGGAGTGACCTGTGCATGGCAATGGGCTGATGTGGATGTCCTCCACTGCCAGATCACATCTCAACTGATAAAAATTATCAGGATAAAGATTATGTTTTATGCAAAACAATGATACTTCTAGGTTGTGGATATTTGTAGATTTCCAGTAAGGAGTACCAGAAACGTTATTCTTTCCATCACCACATTGTGCTGTCAGGAGAAACTCATGGGCTGATGTCTGTCACACTGCAATACTATCACTAAACACAGCTAAACATCCTACAAGAGTTTACACTTTCCTAAAAATTATACTGGCCGAAGAGGAGCAACTAAAGTTCACATTTACTTCAAATTGTCAGTCAAAGCTACTCTCACAGTAGTAACTGTGAGAGAGATCTCGGAGTCCTAGTGGACAATCACTTAAATATGAGCCAGCAGTGTGTTGCAGCTGCCAAAAAAGCCAACACAGTGCTAGGCTGCATTAACAGAGGGATAGAATCAAGATCACGTGAAGTACTAATACCACTTTACAATGCCTTGGTAAGGCGACATCTGGAATACTGCATCCAGTTTTGGTCACCACGATGTAAAAAAGATGTCGAGACTCTAGAAAGAGTACAGAGAAGAGCAACAAAGATGATTGGGGGACTGGAGGCTAAAACATATAGGGAACGGTTGCTGGAATTGGGTATGTGTAGTTTAACGAAAAGAAGGGTGAGGGGTGACATGATAGCAGTGTTCCAATATCTCAGGGGCTGCCACAAAGAAGAGGGAGTCAAGCTATTCTCCAAAGCACCTGAAAGCAGGACAAGAAGCAATGGATGGAAACTAGTCAAAGAGAGAAGCAACCTAGAACTAAGGAGAAACTTCCTGACAGTTAGAACAACTAACCAGTGAAACAACCTGCCTCCAGAAGTAGTGAATGCTCCAACACTGGAAGTTTTTAAGAAGAGACTGGACAGCCATTTTTCTGAAATGGTATAGGGTTTCCTGCCTTAGCAGGGGGTTGGACTAGATGACCTCCAAGGTCCCTTCCAACTACTACTACTTCTACTTCTTCTTCTTCTTCTTCTTCTTCTTCTTCTTCTTCTTCTTCTTCTTCTTCTTCTTCTTCTTATTATTATTATTATTATTATTATTATTATTATTATTCCAGTCCCTATCATCCTATTGAACTACATGCTTTTGAGGCATCAGCTCTGACGACGAGAACAGTGAGAAGTCAAAAAGATGTCAAAAACACTATCAAAGCATAGGAACCCTTTATCAGCAACAATAGCAATTACATTGCACCTTCTGGAGATACCCTTCTACTTCGTAAGTGATTTAAAACAACAGGTGCTGCATGTCAAAACAAACTAGCAGGCCACAAGAGGAAAGCTTGAAAATATAACTTTGAAAGTTCAGGAAAACTTCTATATTTATAAATTAATGTTTTAATTTTCTTAGTTTAACTAGTGTGAATCTTTATAGAATTTAAACAATGTTCATTAATTACCAACAAAGGCATAATAGCTGAAGTCATACATGGAATTCACAAGTAGTACAAATGTAATTAAAGCCATCTGTTTTGAGATAAATTTCTATCAAAACTCATAGGTAAGAATTGTTTTAAAATTGTAAATTAGCACAAATAATACCAACAAGCTACTGAAACAAAGTATGGAATATAGATGTGGAAAGTACCAGCTACAAAATATATAACAGGGAAAAAAATCAAATAATTTGCTTCTTGCTTCACCTACTACAATCAAATTCCCAAAGAAGAGTTGCAAGAAATTTTAAAAAAACACCACAATATTTTGAGCCATGGTGTAAGTCAGAGGTCCCCAACCTTTTGGGCACCAGGGACCAGTGTCATTGAGAAAGGTTTTTCTGCAGACCAGAGTGTGTGTGGTTTTGAATACTGTCTGCATCCCGAGGATGGAGCTTTGCTTGTTTGTGCGGCCCGCTTCTTGGTATGCTGAGGACCGGTGCTGGTTCACGGACCAAGGGTTGGGGACCCCTGGTGTAAGCGAAACCAAAGGAACCAAAAGAAACAAAAATTGCAGCTGGAATATATCCCAAACTGCTCTTTATTCAAAATCTGCTAGTGTTATAAACACAATTTCAGTTGGTTTCAAGGACTAATAAAGCAATGGAGAAATACTCAAGAGAAATTTAGAAGTAAAAAATCTCTAGGACCAGTTAGATGTTATTACAGGGCATGATAGCTAAAATAATCTTGCCTCATCACAGAAATTCTGATAAAATTCAGTTGAAATAAATACCTTATTATAAAATTAGCAACAATTTTGTTTTATGTGAAAGGTAATACAAATATATTTTTGAATATATTGAATACCTATCAAATATGAACCATTTAACATTTTTCACATTCCTTTCAAAGATTCAGTTCAATGTGGGTTAAATTCATAAGTAAGCCTCACTGTAAGGGACTTTAGTTTTTTTTTAAAAAAAGGATAAATACTGATTCCAGTGTGAATAATTCAGTAACAACAGTTTCATGTTTTTGTCACTATTAACGCCTGTAGAACTGGACTGCCTGCAACTGATTCTGCATATTTCTGAATTAGTTATATGAAAGAAGAATCCTTGTTTAAGAATCAAAAGAAATTAGATAAATCGAGACATAACTCCTAATAAATAACAATCCCCATTAAATATACCTACCTGTCATCTATCCTTTCAATCACATATTTTATTAAGTTTCCGACTTCAGAAAGTCTTCCTTTGCATAAATCATTATTTCAGTCTTTTCAATAATGCAGCTTTCTCTCTAAATTTCATTCAAGAATGTATTGTTTTTCTTAAGAAATGAATTATTGTACATTTATGAGAATTTGCATTGGCAAAAAGTAAATGTATACGGTATGATTTTCTGACTTAGCTATAACACAATTAGGAGATATCTGTAAATCCTCTGATGGATTTAAAAAAAAAAGACGTGCAGAGGTTAGAACTTCATGATTCTATGTGGGCCTGTTACAAAAGCTGACTGAGTCAGAGATTTAAGGAGATTGATATGTATGGGACTGCAATAATCAAACTGATCACATCATTAAATGGCAAGGCTACACAATAGTCTCATGAGCAACATAGAGAATTAACACTGTTTCAGAGGATATGTGTATATAAGTTACTTGTGGGAGTGCATTTTTTTTAATTGCCAGTTTTATGGGACCCAGTGCAACATTCTGCATTCTTAATGGAAATCTTAAATCTATCTGCCCCCATTCTTAGAAGTTTGTAAAGACAAACAGTTTCCTTGGCAAGGTTTTTCAAAAGTGGTTTGCCACTGCCTCCTTCCTGGGACTGAGAGAAAGTGACCAGCCTAAGGTCACCCAACTGGTTTTGTGCTTAAGGTGGGACCAGAACTCACGGTTTCCTGGTTTCTAGTCTGATGCCTTAACTACTACATCAAACTGGATCTCATTATAGGTATACCTGAAACCAAAATCAATCTGTGGACTGAAGGATTCAACATTCAATAACAAAATGAGCAGGAAACTTGAAAGCACCAGAAACACATTCGGTAAAGGTGAAACAAGGTCCACCAAATCTATCTGACTTCTTGTAGATAGAGAGTATTCAAATGACATGTGTAAATATAAAAAGTAAGCACGCCAACAATATTCTTAAGTCTGCTCAGAGAGCCTGGAATTTATTTTAAGATATTTAAACCTACGCGCTGAGTTTCATCATGTCAGATTTCACTGCAATGGATATCTAAAAAACAAAAACCTAACAAGAATATAGGAGATAAAGCTTTTAAATAGGTAAAAGTTTAATACAATATAATCTGATGCTAAATAATATTAAAATTCACAACTGATTACTTTCTTTAAGAAAGGCATTCTATAATCACCATGAAAGTCCCTCTTTTTTTACCAGTAAATTTTATATCTGTGACTGAATTACACAGAAAGCCACCCTGGCACACAGGAGAATACAGGCTGATAGTCCTTTTGATATCTGGGTCCCAAGCATTTGAAACTTTCAGGGATGAACCAACTAGCTACAGCTTGATTTAAGAGGCAGCCCTGATCTCTGTTCCCTTTGCTGGAAATAATGTCTGACCTCTGGCTCTTGTGTGAATCCTGTTTGCATAAGAAACCTTGAATCTCTGGCCTCCAGGATGGCTGATGATTCAGATATGGCTCTCAGAACCTTAGGCTGATTTTGGACTATTCTGCAGGATTCTTTTAAAAGCAAATCATTCAGGCCAGCCTGTCAGAGACTCTGTTTTGATTTACATACCTTGATTGGGGTCATCTCTTTGACCTTGCGTAAACTATGAGCTACCATAGCAACTGTGTGTGAGTCAGTATTTAAAACCCGAAGCAGGACATGAAGCTAGCGAACTTAAGAAACAAGAACTACTTGGAATTCTGGAAAGATGTTTATTGCTTTATACAATCTCAAAAGCCTGTCAAAGCAATTCTTCTGTTCAAGTTATACTTTCATTTATTAAGGTAGGGTACTCTGAATCTCTTTCTCATAATTCTACCCTCCCCTGAGCTGAGAAATCTCTTTAGCAATAGTCCTTTTTCTTCCTCTATTTTCCAGAGCCTCACACTAGAGACACTTAGAATTCTACCACACTAAGAAACTCCAGAAAGTTGAGAAATTAGTTTCTCAGAAGGACAAGAGGTCCCACTGGTTCAACTAATGCATTCAACAATGGCTTTGAAGATTTTGTTAGGCATATTTTGTTTATTCCTCAGAAGTTTAAGCCAACTTCCTCCCTGGCTGACCTACATCTGTTTGGCTCAGTAAAAATGTTTAAAGTTCTACCTAGCTTACATACATCTTTGGCTGACAGCTCTGTTGTATACAGTAGCTCTGACTGTCAGCTCTGAAGCATCCATCTTTTCCATTCTACTGAAAAAATGAAAAACTTAATACTAATATTGTGGTTCATTTTTAGCTTTCTTTTTAAATGTGTAACTTATCTCTTATTTACTCCAGGAATTGTACTGACACTCAAAACAATTCTCTATAACTGATCTAGACTATACGGTATTTTAGGAATTAATTAGATTGCTATATATAATCTGATAAATATGCTCCAAACAAATATGTAGCTTGTTTTAAATGAAAGAAAGCACTTATTGCTACGTATATACCCAAATCCATAAAAATATAAATGGTTTTATATTAAAAATGTGAAAAAAGCCATTTTAATATATTTTAAATATTTTATATTAAAATAAAATAAAATTTAACCAGGTAAGTTTGATTTTTCAAAGGATAAGTTGAACTCAGAAACAATCTCAAAGAAATCAGATGAGGTGTTGAGGACTTAATGGCTGAAACAGGCTCTGAGTTGTAACAGAACCTAGATAAGCCTATACAACTGAAGACTGAAACTCCCAAACTCACCCAGAAGCACTTTGGGTCCTTACCTCCAATACTCTTGTTTGGATTGGAGACTTGATAGTTCACCCTACCAACAGCTACCTTTCAGGAAGTTCTTCTGTTAATGTTCTCCCCCATGTCCTCCATGGCTACAAGAGAGTTGGAGCTCTCACAAATCCAATAACTTCTACAGGACCCCCTTTTGGCCATGAAGAATACAGGAGTGCAATCAAGATCTCTCCCCCCATATTGGGAGAGACCAATCTCACAAGAGGTAATTAAAAATGTAGCTATTACAATGCCCATTTAACTTGAAATATTACAATCTGAACCATTTAAGGCTGAAAAAGACTTTCTTAAAAAAAGAAAATTCAGAAGATAACATGATACTCCTAATATAGACAAATTACTGATCTACTAGTTTCCTCACTTCACAGTCCCAGTAAAGGGACAAGGGATTTTCAAGAATAATTAGTATTATTACAAGGAGTTTCTGAGTAGTAAAATAAATTACTGGATATTCTGGAATATGCCTTAACTCTGAAAAGAGGCTGAGATAAAACACATTTACTAAGTTTATAAACAGAAAGAAAGACAATGAGGCTTCAGCATTAACACACAAAAACAAAAAAGATTAACAAAACCCATCAGTTCTTGGCTGAAATGTATTTGCCTATTTCTACCGAAATAGGATTTTTTTTTCTTGAAATAGACACTCACTTCCTTTTATCTGGACTTCGTTTGTCCCTAGAAATGCCAACATATCTGAAGGTTAATCCCCTCTTTTATCAGCCTCCATCCAGCAACCTCTGTTCCCCTTTCAAGTCCTGCTTTGTTTCAGAAGCAAAGTCTTTATATCCAGGCAAGGGATATACACATATGATTGTGTATCATCTGACCCATCCACTGCGATAATCAAGTTTGCAGATGATACAACTGTGGTGGGTCTTATTACAGGTGGGTATGAGACAGCATATAGGGCAGAGGTACAAAAACTATCCATATGGTGTAGTAACAACAACTTTCACCTAAACATCAGCAAGACCAAAGAGATGGTGTTAGGCTTCCAGAGAAAAAAGGAGGAACCTGCCCCACTTTACATCGGGGAGGACTGTGTGGAGAGAGTTTCCTCCTTTAAATTTCTGGGAGTCTACCTCTGTGAAGATCTGACCTGAAAAGTTAACACAACCCAGGTGGCTAGAAAGGCCCAACAGAGGCTTCACTTTATTAGGGTCTTGTGGAAGAACAGGGTAGAACAACGGCTAATGACCCTCTTTTACCGGTCTACTATAGAGAGCGTCCTCTCGTACGGTATTGTGGTTTGGGATGCTGGTCTGACAGCCGTGGACAGGAAAGTATTACAGAGGGTAGTGAGCACAGCACAAGACATTGTGGGCTGTCCCCTGACACCACTGGTTGACATCGCCAGGGCTCGTTGCCTTGGAAGAGTGAGGAAAATTCTCAGGGATGACTCACACCCTGGACGGTATCTCTTTACTCTCCTGCCATTGGGTAGGAGATATAGGAGTATAGCCAGCCGTACCAACAGGCTGAAAAACAGCTTTTATCCGTGGGCTGTTAGGCTTTTGAATGGGATATAATCTCTGTGAACTTATGCAGAATTGACTTGGGAGGCAGGTGTGTGGTGTAGTTGGTTCACATGGTGTGGCAGCATGGAGGGTTTGTTGTCACTGTGTGTTGGGGGGAGGGAGCACGGGGGGAGGCTCAGCTAATCTCAATATACACATGTTGTACTTTGACAAAATGGTTTATTTATTTATTTAAAATGGTGTGTGCGTACATAATAGAGTGTGTCTTTCTCTTATTAAGGTGTTCATTTTATGTACTGAACATAGTGACAAAGAGGGTAGACAAATTACAAGTTCTGAGTTTCCTGCACAAAAAAACAGCACAGGATATATCCCTCAAGAACAAATGAGATGCACTGAATTAACAAAAACACACTCTGAAGTGTCCCGTTGCATCCTGGTGGAATCTGCTTAAGTGAAACATGCATTTTTTTCTAGGATTATATGACTACAATGCAACCCTACCAAAAGAAGCAACCTTTTGAAAAGAGGCATCAACAAAAGGAGGCATGTATACCCATGCTTGCTCTGAAGAATCCTTCTTGCTCTGGATCCAAAGAACTGACACTTAAAACTGAATTCTGCAAAATGCGGAGTTGCATAAAAGTGACTTCAATATTCCAAATAGCTCCCGAATGTGTGCTTTATTAGACCTATCAGCTCATTAAACATTCAGCCTGCCGGAGGCAAGGATCAGGGATGTGAGAGAACAAGTTCTAAGATTATCAGGTGAGACAAATTATACCATTACAAAAAGTGACAACTACTGAAGATATAAGGAGAAAACTCAAATGTTGCTGTCATCTATCCTTCTGATGCAAGAAAAGGATTGGGAAGTAGGAGAAGAAATCTGTTATGACTCTTTAAACAAAAAGTGCTGATAGGAGGTATTACTTTGGTGTGAATGAGCTGGATGATGCACTGGTAACATGACATAGGTTACACATTCATTTGATTGAAATGTGGTGAGCTTGATAAAGATGACTTTAAAACTGAAGGATGCTGAAGTCACAGAAAAAAATTCTTGAATGGATCTTAGATGCAGACTTTTGCTTCAAAGAGGTCTATAAAACTTCTCAGAAAATAGGAAGAACAGCTTTTGGTTGTTATGGCCTTTGTAATCCTTATTGTTAGTACTTTAAGAATGGAATTTATTTTTAAAATTGTATTTCAGTTCTGAATATGGGACAGCAAATTTATTTAGGCAACTAAAGGACACAGTTTGCTCAAAGTTCAAGTAAAGGAACTTGGTGATGCTTTGCAGAGGGTATTTAGATTAAAATGAAACAATAAATTAATGTAATAGTGTTTCTAGCAAGGGAAAGAGTTGGATGTTGCTTTCCAAAAGCAAAGTGTTTGTGTGTCTGTGTGTATGTTTTTTTCCCCCAAAGAGACATAAAGTAGGAGTGATAAACATCTGCTGGAAGAGAAACTCTGCCAAACTTCCTCCTTTCTAGGAAATTCCTCACTTGTCTTCCTAATATTTTCTTTTCTTAGGTGGAAGGAAATGATGAATATCAACTGTTGGCCTGATGCTAACTAATAAGGAAGCCTTGGAGAAATAGCAGGAAGGCTGGAGGAAAATCAATTCTTGATTTTAAGGGATGTTAAAGCATATTGTAGTTTAATTTGGATGTATAGAAAATGGATTTTAATAAACATAGCAATGATAAGTAGGATTCAATAGCAAGAGAAAGTAAAGAAAATAGGAACTCAAAATGTCCAGAGTACCTTAAAATTTACTAGAGTGCATTTGCAAGCTCCATCTTAAATAGGGGAATATTTAAAAATAATGTGTGTTTATCTCAAAGTCCTTATTTCTTTGTCCTTTTAT
Source organism: Vipera ursinii (assembly GCF_947247035.1). NCBI lineage: Eukaryota > Metazoa > Chordata > Lepidosauria > Squamata > Viperidae > Vipera > Vipera ursinii. Next base: position 208,206,612 of record NC_139512.1, read on the forward strand.
TGAAGATAAATGATAAAAGCCTATGGTGATTCAAGGATTTGTCTCCCATTTCACTGTCAGAGTTCCAGTGATTCATCAGTGATGACTCTACATGGGGCTGCCCTTGAGGACCACCCGGAAGCTCCAACTGGTACAGAATGCAGCCGCGAGAGTGGTGTTGGGAGTCTCCCGATACTCCCACGTTACACCTCTGCTCCGTGAGCTGCATTGGTTGCCAGTTGTCTTCCGGGTGAGATTCAAGGTACTGGTAACGGTGTTTAAAGCCCTCCATGGCATGGGGCCGGAGTACCTTAGGGAACATCTGCTGCCGGCATCAAGCTCCCTGCGCCCTGTGCGTTCCCACAGAGAGGGCCTCCTCAGGGTGCCACCGATCAGAGAATGTCGATTGGTGGCCCCCAGGGGGAGATCCTTCTCTGTGGGCGCTCCGGAGCTGTGGAATCAGCTACCGGTAGAGCTCCGGATGGCGCCCGATCTTCGCTCCTTTCGTCGCGATCTCAAGACATTTTTGTTTGTACAAGCTGGCCTAGCCTGATGGGGATCGGTGGGGTTGTTTTATTTTTGCTCTTTTAATTTTATCTCGGGGTTTTTTAGAACTGTACTTCTATTGTTTTTTAATTAGGGCAATTGTTTAATCACTTTTTAATGTTTGTATTGGCTATTTTATTCTGCCCTGTGAACCGCCCTGAGTCCTCAGGGAGAAGGGCGGTATATAAATGTTATTAAATTAAATTAAATTAAATGACTGAGAAAAACTCAATACTCTGTATCTTGATTTTGGAAAATATTAAGGATCCCATTATGAATGTCAGATTAGAACCCACAAAACAAAACCTAACTCAGAATAAAAGGAGGTGACACTAACATAATGCAGTGCATGAATAAAGGATTAGTAATCTCAAATGGTTATCTGAATCTAAGGCTAGGTACACATATGCCTATTAATTTCATTAGAGATGGTAACGTGTAATCCATCATTATAAAATGGAGAATGAATATATGCCAGTAGTTTTATCGGCTGCAATATGGAAGTGCCCTCTTCTGCAATGTTTTCCGGTTCCTCAATTTGGCTTTTTATTACCGAACTTCCATCCAAATGGAACAATCCTGTTTAGTTTTCCTAACATCAGCTAACTTAATATTCATTTTTTTCTCCAAATGAATATATCCACATCCAAACTCTCTTTATGTGTATTTCAATCTATGTTTAGGGTTATGTCCATCACATATTTAAAATATTTCAATCTAGAGCCATAATATGAGCCTCTGAGGGGGAAAAAAATTACATATAACGTGCAGAGAACAAGATTCTGGTATAGTTCTGTGATAAGTATATATTCACTAATAATGATGTAGTTTATATTATGCCCCCAAATTCATTAAAATTAGCTTGATCTTGCAAATAATTTTCTGAAGCCTATAAAGGGCAGGCTTAAGGCGGGGGAAAGGTTATTATTTTGACAACAAGGCCATTAGAAACCAAACAAGAGGAATTCAAGTGTTTATTTCTTTCTGCAGAGTGAAAAAAAAATCAATCACACAACACTACAAATCATGTGGGCACATTAATTATGAAATTTCCCCTCTTGGGTTTTTTTTCCTTAAGCATTCTGAAAACAGTTTGATGAAATAACCTATTGTGAGTAATCAACAATAATAACATTACTCTGACAAGTCATAAATAATAATGAAATGAACATCTCAAGAATAATATTTGCAACCATACAGAGAAAAATAAAATGAGCAGAAAACCAGCCAGTATCCTAAGCATATGGAGTAGAATTAAGTCTCTTTCAAGCTGAGATCAATTCCTGGTGGTTTCATTGATACGTGTGTGTGTGTGTGTGTGTGTGTGTGTGTGTCTGTCTGTCTGTCTGTCTGTCTGTCTGTCTATGTGTGTGTATTAGAAATTTACCATTGCTTCTTCCAGATTTTTTTTTAATTTCCCAATCTAGCCTTTATCCTTGGAAGACTTCCATCCGAGTATTATCCTTGCCCAACCCTGCTTAGCTGCCAAATCCAGACACTGTGAGCTTGGTACTGCTACTTGATGTGACAAAAATACAGAAAATATACAGAAACACAACAATACAGGTAGTCCTCGACTTACAACAGTTCATTTAGTGAACTTTCAAAGTTACAATGGCACAGAAAATTGTGACTTTTTCAGTTACTACCTTTGCAGCATCTCCATGATCATGTGATCAAAATTCAGATGCTTTGCAACTGGTTGATATTTATGACTGTTGCTGTGTCATGTGATCATCTTTTGTGACCGTCTGACAAGCAAAGTCAATGGGGAAGCCAGATTCACTTAACAACTGGGTTGCTAACTTACCAACTCAGTGATTCACTTAACAACTGTGGCAAGAAAGGTCATAAAACGGGGCAAAACTCACCTAACAAATGTCACACTTAACAACAGAGATGTTGGGCTTAATTGTGGTCGTAGGTTGAGGACTGTCTCTATTAGGGAAGGGGACACCTGAAAACGTAGTCAAGTACCATATCTAGTTAACCTATCTTAACTAATAAAAAAGCACAGGTTATTATAATATATGTCCAATGTATTAATGCAATTTTATATTCCAGTGTTTTAGGTAAGTACACTTCAAATTAAAGCAAAATCATATTCTTACTATAGCATTTGCCAAGGGTATCAAGTAATGGATTTTTTTCTATTTTTATTATTTAAGCTTGTATGCCACACTACCTTCCAAGACTCCAAGCAGTTCATAAATTGCAATATAAAGTTATTAAATAAAACAAAGAAACCAACAACAATAACACAAGCAATAAGAAGAAGAATACATTAAACAAAAGGAAAGAGAGGCTGAGCCCTGTGGCATCCCCACAGTCCTGTTGTTCCCATAGGCCTGGTCTCTTGCCTCTTTCTACCATCAGCTGAAACTGACTGCTCAGGAAGCAAGAGGACCATAGCTATGTAATCAAAAATCACTAAGAAATAAAGCAGGACTCAGAGAGTTATATTCTACCCCCTCCCCCCTCCCCATTAGTCCAACCAGTAAAAAGAGTTTCACTTTCATTCCTATGCCCAGGCCTAAATTCCCTGACCACAAAGAGTCCAGATAATCAATCATTTCAGATTCTTTATAGCAGGGGTCTTCCAACTTGGCCCTTTTATGACTTGTGGACTTCAACTCCAAGAATTCCTCAGCCAGTCTGCCTGGCTGAGGAATTCTGGGAGTTGAAGTCCACAAGTCATGAAAGGGCCAAGTTGGAAGACCCCTGTTTTATAGCTTTACCGGCAATCAGCTTCTCAGCAATTGTCCCTAAAAGGGAAAGACTGACCAAAAGCTATATAGAACGGGTGGATCAAGCAATGACTTTTTATTTATTTTTTATTAAAGAGTTTTACAAAAACAAAGTTTTACAATATATCCCCAAATCCCTCCCACCCCAAACCCACCCACTTCCCACCCCCACTTCCCAGAGCTAAATACAGGATTATAGTTACAATAATCATATTCTAAATAAAAATTATGCATAATATACAATTAACCAAATTCATAATGTGCTTTAACTCCCCTTTAACATAACTACAAACAAAGTACCAATAACAATATCCCACTAAAATCTACTCATAAGCTAAATGGAACTTTTTAGTCCCATATTTGTTCTGAATATAATTTATCCATCTCCTCCAAACTGAAATATATCTTTCCTGTGAATGATCTTTCAAATAAGCAAAAATCTTAGACATTTCTGCAAGATTCGAAACTTTAAACACCCATTCTTCTATAGTGGGCAAACTATCCTTCTTCCAATATCAGCACAGTGCACAAATGCCTCTTTCAAAACAGAAGGCAACACCCCCTCACTAAAGGATGCATATACCACACCACCCAGTTCCCATTATGTCAGTAGCCATATACCGGTAGGCTAGGACACAGGCGGCCAAGCTAACAGCTCAGAGAACCCTGTCCACTTCTTCAGGACTCACAGGCTCAAACCAATCTCTGAAAACCTTGCAAGACAAGATTTCCAGAGTCTGTCTCGATTGAAATGGTGGTTATAAGTGAGCTTTGCACATCATTTTCTCGTTAACACATATCTGGCCACTGTTGTGTGTTCCTTTAGCACCCTCATTCAGATTATTATGAATATATTGTATTGCTGTGTCTGAAAAGATTTGAAAATTTCAACTAACTTAAAACATAACAGGCTGATTTTTGGGGAATACATTTGGCTAATGAGGTTATTCTAGAATATTAATTTGTTTCTTTCATTTCTACAAGCTTCCCATTCATAGTTACCTGTTGTTAACTGGCAAACCCAGGAAGCAGTAATCACTATGATTTTGGGAAAAGATCCTTACTGCTATTAGGGATCTTGAAAGTCAACCCAAATAAGGCTCTTACACAGCTTATATCCAGCAAAATTAAGTTGAAATTATTCATGCTCCTCCCTTGCCTTGGACTCAAATCCTGCTTCCTTCCCTAAGTGTTTTGAGGCCTTCTCTGTATACCCATGGTCTGTTAGGCATCCTATTGCACATATTTTATGTGTTTTATGTATTTTAAACCTCACGGGTTTAAAAAAAAGACAAATTAAAAGTCTGTTTCCTCCTTACGATCTTGCTTTTAGTGGTAATAAGCTGTAATTCAAGTTTAAATGGAATTAAGGGACACAAGATTATACAAAGATGAACTTTACCAACTCAGATGTATTAAAATATCATTCAAAAGCCCTTTTCTCTTCCCAGATATCTCTTGATTTCTTGCTGATATTTCAAGACATTTATCAGTACATATAGAAGAAAAAGCAAACTTAAAAGAATAAAAACTGTATAATTATTAAAGGTAACATATTTATTACGGAATAAGCCTTTATGCTTCTGGATTACAAAAGTTTAGCCTACAATTGATCTGTTTTGTCTTTAAAGATCCACAAGAGATTTTATTTTGTAGACTTCATAACAGAAGTTGATTCCCTGTTAAACTGTTAAAAGAAGAGAACACATCACAGGAGAATAATAGCAAGTATAGATTTTTGCTCCAAAGTAAATTTCTACAGATGACACACTTCAGAAATTGAATTTCAAATTCCTGCCTCTGGCTGTCCTGGTAGGATGGTGCTGAGCAATTGCTGATACAGAAATGTCATTTTGCAGTTTCTATTATAATATAAGGTTCATGTGTGTGAATGTAATATTAGGGAAACTGCACACATTCTGTCAACCAGTAATTCAAACTACATATGAAACACAGGAGTAGCATGGGAAACAGGGTTAAGCAATGTAAGCAATCACTAGTGGAGTGATAAGCACCAAATTCGGTGAAGACCAAAAATGCAAACACTGACCTATTTATTTAAAACATTTTCTGTGCTCCTGCAACCAACATCAGCTAACCAAATAATATATTCCCAAGGCACGATCTGAGGGATATGATGCAGTTAAACAGGTACAGATTTGGCAGTTTCTGAATAGGAGATATCTGGGAACTCAACATATGGCACTTCACATCTTTCGATAGAAGAAAGAAAAGATATAAGATATGCTAAATAAAAGTACGCAGAAAATAATACTTTTACACTGGTTAAGAAAGTGACTTTGGTGTAGTGGTTAAGGCACCAGGCTAGGAACTGGGAGATCGTGAGTTCTAGGCAAGAAGCCAAATGGGTCATCTTGGACCAGTCCCTCTCTCTCTCTCTCTCTCAGTCCTAGGAAGCAGGCAATGATAAACCACTTCTGAAAACCGTGCCAGAGAAACTGCAGGAACTTGTCCTGGCAGTTGCCAGGAGACAAAAACAGACTTGAAGGCACTCAAACAAAACTAAACAAGACAAAATGGGAACCCAACTGTGGGAAGAATCCAGAGAAAGAAATATTTTGGGAAATATTAAAAAGGTAAAATATATTTCCCCAAAGGACCTTAAAGGCAGAAACCCCCCCCCCCCACACACACAAAGTCTCTCTGCCCCAAACAGAAACCAGGTCTGCAGAAATGCAGATGTGTGATAATCTTGTCAGCAAGAATGGAGCCAGGAAGCTGGGAGTAGAAAGAAATATCTCTAGAATCAACAATCCCTCACACCAAAAAAATCCATCAGCCATCAGCCCCAGGGAAGTAGGATATGATCTTTTGGGACATAATAGGATTAACCCACCACCATCAGAATACCAGAAAGACATACTCAGACTCAGGTCAAAGTTCATGCCACAGAAACAACTCCAAACAAAAGCACAAGAAGGTATAAAAACCCACTCACTACTACACGTGGTCAGTTTTTCCACAGAGCCACCTTTCTGTCTGGCTCTCTTCTTCAATAAACTAAAACCTTCTTTCTAAAGCAGTCTCCATTTTGATTATTCCCGGCCTGGACTGGACCATGATGAAGATTTTTCTTTCAACACAGCTATTGGTTAAACATCAGCTAAAGGATGGCTTTAAATAAGGATATCATATGAATTAAGTCACTTTCTTGTATCATCTATTTTCATTCAGAAATATACAGTATTGAACAAGACTTCTAACCTCCAAGTTTCCTTTGTAAGGTTAAAAAGCGTAACAACAGTACGCCACAGAAATCCTCTCCTAAGAAAGAGAAATAGATAGGGCTTAACATTTTCAAAAAATAATAATACCTATTTTTTTCAGGGTTAACTCTTCCTCACAAGTACTCAGCGATCTCTAATGAATCTAAATAATGACCCAAATTAATGACTATCTAGGTAATAATAAAGAAGAATATTTGTAGCTTAGGTTTGAAATGAGGGGTCCTTGGTGTTCTCATGATGTTACCTAGTGTGGGTAATCAAATGTCTGCAAGAAAACAACCAAGCTCAGAGAGCACCAAAGGCCCTTTATCTAGGTAACATGATTGAGGTATAATTATAGAAATTAAATACACTTCTAGCTGTGTAAAAAGGAAATTAGGAGGGACAGGGGACCTCTGTGTGTTTGTAACTTCATATTTTAGTAAGGGATAATCAAGTAAAATGTTTAATAAATCTTTATTATCAAGCTTTCCCATTTTATTCCTGGACAAATTCTTTAAACAAAAAAAATATTTACACTGATGTTTAGTAAGTGGTTCTTAAGAGATGAAAAATATTTTTGCTGGGAAGAATGCTATACAGCAATGCAGCAATTACATTTTAAAGTCAGAATAAAATTTAACTGGGGGGAGAAAGTTAGGATGTTTATAAAAGGATCATATGGATAAACCATAAGTCACTATAGCCTATTACTCTAAAGAAAAATTGACATCTTATGGAAGTGAGCTTGTTGTTACCTATGAATTTGACATTAGATTAAAACCAGAGAAGATAAGTAAACCAACTGAACAATCCATGATTTGAAAATTTGGCATGTTTAAATGTGACCAGTTTCTTTTAAAATGTATCCCTAGTTTGTCTATAAGAAAAAGCCAGTCTTGTAAAGTGTATCAAACTTTTTTCATATTTTTTTTGTCAGCTATGTATGAAAACAACAGGAAGGAATGAGAAATGTCTTAATTTAAGGCTCTGGTAACCTGCACATGAAGCACTAAAATGGGTTAGCACTGCATGTAAACCAACTCAGTAAAAGGCAACTATTTTTTAAAAACCCTTCAAAATATCTCAAAAATCAGGTAGGATAACCAACTGAATTTTTCTCACTGATGACATACTAATTTAAAATTTAAATGATAATTCCTGGTCTGAATCTGATTACACATATTGTGCTTCAGATGTTATTTTATTAAATCTACTCCCAGTAATTTGCTATTATTCACAAATCTGATTTCACTTCCATGCTGAGTTGAAGCATCCTTATTTTTTTGAAAAAGTTAAGATTCAATTAATTTAAAAGATAAGTAGAGAATGAGTAGGAAAGTGGGAATCCCATGGTGGAAAGAAATATTCAACTGTATAGGCAGAAGCTTAGACCCGAAAAATTGAAGTTTCACAGTATGCGAATATCACTTGTCCTGTGAAGCATTTTTATTTTCAGAGAATGAAAATCCTTGACAACTTTCAGCCTATATAAATCTGTACCTAAAATATGCACTGTGGTTAGCTCCTTTCTAATAAAATAATTGTATAAGAAAGTCTTAATAGCACCATAATATTAAATAATGGGTAGCAACTCACTCATAATTTCTAACAATCCAAAACAATAAGAATCTTAAATGGGCATTACCATTTTAAGATTATCATAGTCATTTTAATCGTCCCTTGAAGTTCTTCCTTCTTCCAGCAAATTCTAGTTCTTTAAAGAAAACAAACAAATGGATCATAAAATAAATCAATTCAGAGTTCTCACTTGAGGCATAAATGATCAAATTGAAAGTATCACAGCTAGACATACAGCGGCCCAGGCTCAGATCCAGCTCCCTTGAGGAGTCTATAATGTTTAGAAAGATAAAAAGAAAGGTACATTGATCAGAAGATTTTAAAGGTTAAAATACAACTGAAACCAGAGACTTTTTTTGGGGGGGGGGGGAACTAATGGATAAGCAACTAGAAAAAAGTCATGAGACTTTGTTTTTATATATGATAATTGCAACAAGACTATTATATGCTCAAAAGTGGGAAGGTATGAATTTCTAAGAAAAAGGAATGCTGGTGAAGAAGATGGAACATGCAGAGGTGGCTGAATTATCTTCTGTGACGAGAGGGGGGGGGAACTACATTTAAGTTTGTTTGGAAAGCCTTTGTAGACTTTGATTGGAAAGCCTTTGTAGACTTGTTGCATAAAATAGAACAATGAATTATGATTTGTGGTTTTGATGATAATAGAAAAGAATGAACTTTTTTTGTAATCATTTGAGTAGGAGATAATTTTATAATTGTACTTTACTTTAGAGGAAATCAAAAGCTTTTTCTTTCTTTTTATCCTTTCTGCATTTTTCCTTTTTTTTTTGCTTTCTTTTTCCTTTCTTTACTGCTTTTACTCTTTATTAGTTTGTGTTTGCCTTTGTAAAACTTTTAAATAAAAAGATATAAAGGAAAGGAAAGATGAAAAGAAAGAGAAGAGAACTATTAGCAGCAAGGGCAAGGATTTGATTCCAGCAGCATCAGGTACACTGCTGAAGCCTGAAAGCCCTGCTGGGGACAGATCATCCTGGAGAAGATCTTTCTAAGATCTGTCAATCCTGGCCTAATGGCAAATATAATCAATCAAAACGCACATCACTCCAATTAGTCAGAAGAAACAACCTTCTTTTATGATTTTCATGTTCAAGGGTTTTTACCCATTAAAGAGTGGATAGCTTACGAAGGAAGAACTGCCGACTACAGAAGAATGGACTTTAAAAGTTTCCAACCTGGCGGAAATGGCAAAGATCTCAGCGTATATGAAAGACCATTCGCAACAGAGATATATTGTGGAGTGGAAAAAATGGATTGATTACATCCAGAATAAATATGGGACTAAAAAGTTTCATTTAGCATTTGAATAAGTATTGATGTGATATTTATATTGCTTGTAGTTATTTTATGAGTTAAAGTGCGTTAGATTTAATAGTTTATTGTTGTTTGCATAAGGTAGATCATGATTGTTTTTATTTTTATACCCTGTATTTAGCTCTGGGAAGTCGGGGAGGGGGGAGGGGGAGGGAGGGAGGTGTTGGGGAGGGTTGGGGAGAGGGGAGGGGGTTGGGAGGGGTTTTGTTTTGTTAAAAATAAAATGTACTGTAAAACTTTTTAATAAAAAAAAGAGTGGATAGCTTAGGTTTCCTCCTCCGCGCATGTGTACTTATTAATCACAATACTTCTCATCTGCAAATAATCTTATTTGCAAATATCTTATTTTAAATAAAATAAATATCTTATTTTAACTGGAAAGGTCCCAGAACATTTTATCCATTCTATTTAAAACTGCCCACAATTGCAATATGGTATTTTCTTATGGTGGTGCAGAGCTTTGGGTCTGAAGGCAAAAAGATGCTTCAGGGGACACAAGGATGCAAATGTGGCACCTGTCTACAATTCGTTAAGGCAACTGAATCTTTTCCTACACAGTGGCCATGTGATCCTGGAAAAAGATGCCCCTGGTTTAAGAAACTGGAGAAAGGAATCACATTCGTGCCTATAATTAATCTGAAGCACCTTTTTCTTTTCTTTGAATCTAATGCCCCCATTTTTCACTTTCTCAAATTCATCCACAGAATTTAGGTATTTAATGTGTTCATGTTTCTGAATCTGGTGAGGGAGGTGTTGGGATGAAAGGGAGAAAGTGTATACTTAGTAAATTGAGTTATTTAATTTTATTGGGAGCTAATATTTGGCAAAGTATGTGTGTGTACTATTGCCAAGAAAGCAACATGGTAGAGTCAAACTTAACTTGAGGGGTTCTTACCCTATTTCTGTCTGTGATTCTGCAATATAATGTATTCCTCTTATTTAGATTTCAAGTTCAAGAACGATGCAGCATAGCATGTGTCAAGGATGATAAAAGAAGTAAAAACACAAACTAGACAAATGAAATATGCATTTACTAGGCTTCCACTTGCCGGCTATTTCAGCTTTTAAGAGGTACCCTGCTCCAATTCTTTTACACAAGCAAATTTATAGCCAACTTCAACAATTATTTCTTTGGATTAATGACAACTGAATTAAAGCTGCCGCTTGACCAATGTTCACGCAATTACATTTTAGGGCTGACTCACAGAACTTCACTATGTGAAAGAGAGAAATCCATACAAAGTACATATTTTAGGTCAAACCTTTGCCTTTGGATGCTCTGACAAGCATAATCTAACCAGAAGGTTTCTCCTCCCCCCCCCTCTTTTTACTAGCCCCTAGATAGGAAACATCATCTGTTCTCCACAGACTGCTAGATAAAATTAAAGCAGAGTGTGAACCACACTACAGGTGCTTATTGCCCGCCAATTACAAGTTGGGAACACTGTAATTTAAATAGTAGGAGAGACCTATTATTGGACTGAAGCAGTGTGTTATAGCAAATCCTGTCAAACAAGCTAATGACAGGGCAGGACTGAAACAATGATGCTCTGAAAAGCCTGTCATCTAGAGAGACAAGAGACAGTTCCACTACAGAGTGATGTCTCTCCTGCTCATTTGGCTTCTCTAGAGCAGGGGTGTCAAACTCAATTTCAATGAGGGCAGCATCAGCATTGCGGTTGCCCTCAGGGGGCCGGGTGGGCGTGGCCTGGGTGGGCATGGCCTACTGGGTGGGCGTGGCTAGAGTGTCTGTGGCCTACTGGGTGGGCGTGGCAAGCTCTACATCACTGGCATCAAGGATGCCTATGGGGGCCTGGGCAGGAGTGGGACAGATCTGAGGGTCTCTGGCAGAAGGAGGGTCTCTGGGCCAGGGTCAAGGCAGTGGGGGCCGTTCCCTCACTGTTTCCAGGATGGCTTCGGGGGCCACATGAAACCACTTCACGGGCCGGATCCAGCCCCCGGGCCTTGTGTTTGACATGTCTGCTCTAGAGCCTTGTTGGCTGTGGCAGCCAAGGCTTCTTCTGACCAAAGGCCCTGACCATTGGAGCTCCTAGAGCTATTTTTGACAGACTCATACTTTCTGCACAATATTCATGCCTTTGTAATTTCGAGGCTAGATTGAGGTAAAAGGCACTATGTGGCCAGCTGCTCTTGATGAATATTTAGACTGCTGGCTGATGCAGAATATACTGTAACAGCCCATTAATTTGATGGGTTAATTGAGAAAAACGTATTATTTCATTGCTCCTGTATTTGCACTGATTCTTTGGATAGTTCAAATGGAAAGGATGGATTTTTGGAAAACCCTAAATGACATCATAGCATGTAGACTCAATTTCTGCAAAGAAAGTAATGTTCCTCCCCCCTCCCAACCTCACCCCCATTATCAAGAAGTCTGAATCAAGATCTCCCCATTCTTGTTACTTATACCACAATGGACATTCCATCATCTGAATGTACAACACTGTTATGTAATTGTTACCTATATTTATATCTATCTACATGTGTTGTAAGACTCATGTGATTTCTTTGGTTTTTGTTATTCTGCTTAGGTATATACATATATACACACACACATGTCTCTGTGTGTATGTGTGTGTATATATATGTGTGTGTGTTTATATGTATTCAAATACATGTGCATGTATGTATGTTTATATGTTTATATATGTTTATATATATATATGTGCGTACAAACACATATATGTGGTTATTCTGTGGCTTTCAAATATTAGATAGATAGATAGACAGACAGACAGAGAGAGAGAGAGGCAGGCAGGTAGGCAGGCAGACAGACAGACAGAAGCAGTTTATACATTTAAACTGTTTCCATATGGAACCTTAGCATTAAGAAGCAGTATAATATATGAAAAAATAAGCTTTCAGAAGCTATATGATGTTTAGTAAATCAAAATATCCCAAAACAAAGTGCAAACATCCATTATAAAGTGACATAAAAGCATTTACCCTTGCTCTGAAAAAATATATTTCCATTAAAGAATGAAAGAAAATATTATAATATAATTATTAAACATCATAAGACTTCATTTCACTTTGAAGGCAATGCTTTTTCAAAATACTATAGTGTTTTAAAACACAGACTTAATATGTTGATTAAATTAGGAAACCATGGCATTTATGAAATCTATAAATTAGATCAGCATGGTACAATAAGCTCCAAAGGATAATTTGCTGGATATTTACAAATGGATTTTTCCAAACATATCAAGGCCCAGCTTTGCTATAAATTACTTATAAGGAAAAGGACATTGAGTACTGTAAGAATTGAATTTGTAATGCTTCCACAGGCTTTTAGCATTCCTTTCTAATTTTCATAAATATAATATATTGCTATTACTGTGCTGAATCTTTTGTTAATACAAATTATAGGTGCATTTTCAAACTAAAATCAAGCTAGGTTAAAAATTAATTCTCAGAATGTATCAGAACCATATTATTCAGACTTTATGAGCACTTTTGATAGTTGACCTTAGCCTTATGTATGCTTTTGTTAAATAATAGATAGTAAGCTACAGCTATGCCACAGAATGACATTTGAAGTATTGCGGTATATTTCCATTCAATAAAGCAGTGAAATGCCTATTTTAACAAACCTAGTTTTTTTGTCAGTCCTGCTGGAAATATATATGCTTTTAAAAATATCAACGTGAAAATGTAGGCACGTGTCTGGAAGAAACACTGTAACTCAGTCTCAACAAAAGCCTTCTATCAAGCCATTAAAAAATTAAAATTCTGAAAATGATTACAGGCATGGTAAAGTTTAAAATAGTGCTTTCAATTGTTCATTCTGAAATACAATATTTTTTTTCCTTACACTTCAGTGTCTTTTTTCCTTACACTTCAATGTCAGTATGCATGTGATAGATTTTTTTTCTATTTCAGTGGGAACAATTTCCTTCAGTATGTAAATTAGAAGAGTTCTTTTAGCCAAGACATCAAATCAGAATCTTCACATAGCTTTCAGGGAGCTTGCAAGCCCCATCCACGTATGGTAAATCTTGAAACTGCCACAAGATCACAAGAAATGGTATTATAAGCCTATCACAGGGGTAGGCAACCTTGGCTCTTTTATGACTCGTGGACTTCAACTCCCAGAATTCCTGAGCCAGCATGGCTCAACTTGGAAACTCTCCCTTTCCCCTCAGCACGGCTGGCTCAGGAATTCTGGGAGTTGAAGTCCACGAGTCATAAAAGAGCCAAGGTTGCCTACCCCTGGCCTATCATATAAAGATTAAAATGTATACAAGCTTTACAGCAAACACGATGTCCTGGCAAGTTGGGAGTCTGGAGATAACGGACCAAAGAAACATATTTGGTTTGGAAAAGCAGATTATTTAAAGAAATCCCTCTTATTTGCATATTTTTTTTTCCAACAAGGACAAGGTCACTGTGTTGCAGTAATTTAAAACTTTGTGAATTAAGCTATGTGCAGCACCAGCAAAAGATGTCTTGTGGTGCCACAAAAGCCAATATTTTAAAAGTCTTCCTGCATTACTGAGGCCTTGATCTATGCTATCTTCACCATGATGCATAGCTAAGCTGGCTCTAGTTATGTACCTCTATGCTACGCTAAAAAAAAAAAAAATCAAGGCTGACCTTTCTTTATATTCATTGTATGAATGGTCAGGAAATAGTTCAAGCCACACTTTTAGTATTTAAATATCTACATATTGCTCCACAATTGTATTAACTCTGATGTAGATTCATATTGAATTACAGTTCCAAGAAACCCCAGACGACAGCCTTGTTCAGACATACAAATACTTACTTTTTTTTTCTGGGCTAGGAACAGAATGTTATAAATCTATGTGTAAAGCTTAGAGTAATAGTTTGTTCACTATATAAACACAAATCCATCTTCTTAATACTTTCATTAAAGAGACCACTTCACATTATATCCTCTATACTAAATTCACTGTTAACATCTGCTGCTTTTCTTGAAAAAGAGAGGTAAACCAAACACATATATGTTTTTGCACTCAAAGCAGTTTGGAGGCAGGCAAGCAACAATGATATAAAGGCTATAAGCCTTTCAACTAAAGACTGAATGCACCACCTTACAGCAAACCAGCTAGCCAGAATGCATCCCTCAATTTCCAAGTGTGAATTCAAATTACCTAATTACAGAGCTATTCAATATGCTTGTTTGAATGCTTACCAAGCAGAAAATTCAAATAAAATGAAGGAAACTGTTCTTTAGGTCCAATTCCCCCGTCTCCAATCCTTTGGAACACCTACATCTGCTTCATTTGAAGAAAGATAATCTTTCCACTGAACCAAAATGTAATGTAAGACCCTCCATAAATTTATTACTACAAACTAAATATAACAAAATTGTATGACAAACATCTTAAGGAAAATAGGACTAAACAAGCTCTACATAAGAAATTATTTTGGGCAATTTTAAAATGAAATGCCCTCTGTGTATACGTACTTTTTTTTTTGGCACAATAGCACCCAAGCCCCAAGTAAGACATACAAAATAAAATTCATACCAGGTTAGTTATTGCAGATTATTTATTATTAAAATGGGCAGTAGAAGTAGAGTTATCATGTATGAATATTTCATCAAGAGCATGACATTAAATCACATATGTAAGAAAAATCCACATATTTTGTAAAGTATTTTAAAGTAAGAGATTGCCAGGTAGCTAGTTTTGAACTATATTAAACTAGTGCACTGTCCAAGTGTCCAAATGGGAACCAAGGAACCATAATAAACTATGTTGTCTGTCTGTGATGTAATGATCCTCAAGATCAAAATACAATGGAATACACAATGATACACGGGAATCCACTAACTTCCTAGCTACTTCATGAAAACCAATAAGCTAGACAGTCCAAAACACAACCACAACTGTGTCCAAATCAGAGTAGTGCTTATAGATATTCAGCCCCAACGTAAGTAAAACACATTGTTTTTACATGGACCATAGCAGAAATAAACAGAAACCTTAGCTTAATAGGTACTGATCTTTGAATCACTTGGCAGAATTCCCCATTCTTCTAGGGACAACCTTAGGTTAATACACTGACATGAGCTTCTTATGAATATTTTCATCTGGATATATGTTTAAGAAGCAAATGTACTGTTCACATCTTATAGCACAGACATGGAAAGCATCTGGAATCAAGGAAGGCCTTAAAATCTCTCTTAATTCTATCAACAGACTGTTTCAAATCTTATTTACTTTGTGGCAGAACTTGAGAGAATATCTAGTACATGATATGGCCCAAATCAAAATAATAATAACAATCCACCATCCATCAATTACAAAAGGCAGCTTTACTTATATCCTGCGGCAATACATCTGACACCATCAAACATCAACATGAGCCTAACGCAGGTCCTTGGAAAGAATTTGATAAGTGGATAAAAATGCCAAATTTAATCTGGCTGTCTGAGTGGTGAACTATAATAATAGGATTGCATAGACTGACTACAAATAACAGCATGACAAAGTAGCAACAATACTGCATTGGAAGATCTGCAAGCTATACCATTTGCCTGCACGCAAAAACCGGTGGCTCAATAAAATAGAGATAGTAATCAAAAATGAAGACGCTAAAGTGCTCTGGGATATTTGAATTCAGACAAGACCTGCCATATAACACACTAGTTTTAACAACTGCCACTAAGAAAGACAAAAAAGGCTGGAATGTGGCAGTACCTGGAGAAAGCAGAATAGAAGAGAAAGAACTGGAGAAGATAACAAAATACAAAGACTCGCAAATAGAAATAGAATGACTTGGCAAAAGAAAGCAAAGGTAGTGCTTATAGTAATAAGCACCTTGGGTGCAATTCCAAAACAACTGGAGCACCACTTGAACACCACCAGCATCGACACATTTACCATCTGACAATAGCAAGTGACAGCTTTACTCAGAATAGCTTACATCCTGCGACGATACTTCTAACACCATCAAACATCAACATCTGCCTGTCTCAGGTCCTTGGAAAGGAATCAATAGGTGGTCAAAAATGCCAAATCTAGTCTGAACATCTGGCTGACTGTGCAACGAACCATAATAAAAAATAACTGTTGTCAATTTGCCTTAAAGGCATTAAACTGAAATGGGGGCTGTCTTAAAATGTAACTAGTACACATGAATTTAGGGGGAAGGTTGCTACAGGAAGGAAAGAATAAGGTCTTCCTGAGCTCTGTGATCTCCACTAAAAAACCCCCAAACAATAGCAATAGCCTTACATATTGCTTCACAATGCTTTCACGGTGTCAGCCTATGGCTCCCAACAATTTGGGTCCTCATTTTACCGACCTCGGAGGGATGGAAGGCTGAGTCGACCTTGATCCGGTGAGACTTGAACTGCGGGCAGCTGACAGTCAGCAGAAATAGCCTGCAATTTTGCATTCTAACCACTGCGCCACCATGGCTCAACAAGTTTTCTTCATGCTTCAATTGGGCTTCATATTAATTCATATTGACAGTGGCCCTATTCTGGATGCTGTATATGTGTATAAGAAAGAGGAATTTCTTGGGGACAGAATGTCTGCTGTGAGATGGTTCCATATACTGCAGACATGTGACCCAGTATAGGTTTGCCCTGAATCAATTAAACCTTTGGAGCTTTTCCTTTCGACAACTCTTTCTTTATTGGAAGGAAGGCTAATAATAGATGTATTTACAAAAATACAGTAATTATGTCACTATTTGCCAATGCACGTATTGTGAATCGTATCCGAAACAGGAAAAATGGGAGATTTCAGAAGGACTAGTGTGGCTAAGGAAAGGTTTTGAGAAAGGAAGCACTTTTTCCCCCTTCACTACAGCAGAAGGCAGTGAATAGACAATCTGCTAAGTGAAAAATCAATTGTGCAGGTAGTGAGAGACAGTTCCTTTTCAACACTTAGCAGATAACATGTTAGGGAAGTGTCACCATTTATTTAATAGCTGACTTTCTCCTTCATTTCCAGTGCCACAGATTTCATTTCCCAGACAAGAAAAATCTATAATGACCCATGCGCTACTTTAACTCTAAACTGAGAAAGATGAAACCAGATAGAATGTACATTTCCATGAAATTTACTGGCCAAATGCCATGGCAGAGGGCTTTTCTCAAGTAGTTTCTGCAATATGGCGCATTAGAGTATACATTTAAGAAGGAAATCACTTCTTTGCTCAATCAACAGTATAAAAACACTGTGAGCAGACAATTCTTTGTATCAAGGATAGGAAGAGATCTGCCACCCTACCTTTTATTAAATCATGTTACCACTGAAATTGTGGTAGTGTTGGGGCCTGAAGTTCAGGAACCACCTGGTCAAGATACACAAGGAGCAAATAGCTGGTTTTAAAATGGAACAACAAAATTAGCCACTAGAGCTATGGGTAATCTCACTAAATGAACATTTGTTCAAAATTACAGTGGCACTGAGCAAAGAGGTTATGACCCATGCTTGAAGTTATGAACACTGCAATGGTCCTGCAGTCATATGATAAACACAACTGGTACTTGGCAGCACACCTATCCTTACAACTACAGGGTGCTGCAAGTCTCCTCTACATCTAGGCTGCCTTGCACAATGGCACTCAGTCACAGCACCAGGCCTGGGCCTAAGGCCTACAGCAGCCTCAGTCAGCTGCCACTGGCCCAGACTTCAAAGTCAGCCCTATCCACCACCATTGCCACTCAGAAATGCTGCCTTGCACTATTCTCCAAGATGTGTGAGCCTTGGGAAATGGCATGACTGTCCTCCACGGACCAGCGCTCACCAAGATCAGCTACACACCACTTACCTTCAGGCATTTTTCTCCTGTTACTGAGAGGCTTGCGCAGTCTATCTGACACTTCTGAAGACTTCTGAAGTCCGCTAGAACTGGCCTCAAGCAGCTTCAGGAAAGAAGGCCTGGTGTGACTGGGAGCTGTGCCTCTATTTTAGGCCTAAGCCTGAGGGTCAAATGCCACTGTGCAGGGCAGCCTAGATTGGGGGAGCGACAGATGAGCGTGTGGAATTGGGGGTCATTTCAATAGCAGTGGGGAAAAGTCCACATTCATAACAGGCAAACCAAGACAGATTTTATAAGGCAACATCCCATGCTTCTGTGAGGGAAATTAATAGTATAAACAAAGCCACATACCTATGAACTGCTGATAGGTTTTCTGAACTATTTTACATTCTTGTTTACTATCGCATCGTAGTATATAGGGGGAAAAGGAACATTCTTTGAGTTGACAGCATATTGCAAAAGAGGATCCATAGAATTTCAGGGGTTGTGGTGGGGATTAAACCTTTTAACAAATGCTATTTGCTTTTGCAGGATCCAATCTGGCTGGGTCACAGGGACCAGAGTTTTAGTCTTCTGAGCTTTCAGACTCATGCTGGACCCCCTCCTCAGGGAACTTCTCTCTAGCAGAAGAGCGAATGCTTTTCCTGTACGGGGGAAAAAAGGTTTCTAATTTCTCTGAAATCAGACAAATGCGGGTGACAGCAGTGCCTTTTATATCTAAAGAATTCCTTGTTTCATTTGAATCTACAAATAGATTCAAGTAAAGTTAAAAGAAGAAAAAGATACATGCAGAGAAGGAAATGAATAATGTGATAGAAAAGGAAAGAGCTCCCAGCAAATACATTGACCAGACTGCAGTTCCTGGAAAGTCTTTCTCTTGTTTTTTTTATAAATTTCCAAGTATAAGGTTTAGAAACATCTTACCATGTGGTGCAGATGTAATTTTCTAAGTGCTTTGTGATGTAAATTAGTTCTTACACTACAAGACTTTCATCTTCAAGACACTTCGGACTAGAATTTGGCCACAGCTCCTAGGTCTCTTGATATACACTAAACACTCAGGAAATCAATAAAACAAGCATTTTAACAACTTATTATTATTTTGATTTGTTGAATTAATTATCAGAGATGATGGAAGTTTAATTTATTAAATACAGAAACACACTTTTGGCTATAGTTAATCTGCCGTTAAAGAGACCTTGTAAGCTTTCCATCTTTAAAGTAAAACACATCTACTACAAATTATGCAACTGAAATGAAGACCAAATGTCCCTAAGAGACATGTAAGAGACATGGAATCTGCACACTGTTCAAGGAAGATAAGCGAATAATAACTGACCTAAGAGAAAGGGGGTGAAGTGAGGCACTTTTTTTTCTGAATATGAAAAACATCACATCAAGCTCAACTAAAAATATAAAAGACGATCATAAAGCCTTTGTATGTTTGCCTTTTGGAAATAGTTGGTTTCATTTTATAGCAATCCCAAATTGGAGACGGGAAATGCTCTTCTAAAGCAATTAAGCATAATTGTGCCATCTTTTGCTGTCTTCTTGATGCAAAGCAAAAACATTTTATTCTCTCAAGTCTTTTAATAATGTGTTAATGCTGCCATAATTTTTAGTTTTTTAATCGCAGCTTTTACGTTCTGTTAATTTGAATGTTTATCCTCTTGATGTAATTTTGTATTGTCTTTTATAAAACATCTTAATGCATATTGTTATTAACATATTGTTTTTAACTGTACTTTTTACTATTGTAGCCTTTTGAGATTTCCTTTAATAGGAAACATATAGAAATGTTAAATCTTGATTTGGGAACAATTTTATACGGTTCAGAACGAATGAGTCTGTAGGAAACAATAATGACAGCAGTTGCAGAGATAATAGTAAAACAAACAAACAAAAAAAATAATAATTCCTCAACAATTAAATTCCATTTGTATTTGTAGTAACTACTATAAATAATCAATTTCCAGATGTAGGGTTTCAACTTAGGGAATTTTCAGCAATGGTCATATTGCCTGGCGAATTCAGAGGGTTGAACCTACATCATGAAACACTGTTCTGAATATGCCAGTTTATGGGAAGGCTGAAATAGATCAAGATCTATCCAATAAAATGGATGGGAAATAAGTAAGTTTTCAGATTGAATTATTTGTTTAGGAATCCGGTACCTGGGCTGTAGAGATTTAGAAAACCACTAGATGTCAGGAAAGAGTTATTAGTCTGTAATCTCTGCCATCTAAAGGTAAAGGTAAAGGTTCTCCCGCACATGCGTGCTAGTCGTTTCCAACTCTAGGGGCCGGTGCTCATCTCCGTTTCAAAGCCAAAGAGCCAGCACTTGTCCGAGGGCGTCTCTGTGGTCATGTGGCTGGCATGACTAGACGCCAAAGGCGCATGGAACGCTGTTACCTTCCCACCATAGTGGTTCCTATTTTTCTACTTGCATTCTTACGTGCTTTCCAACTGCTAGGTTGGCAGAAGCTGGGACGAGTAACAGGCGCTCACTCTGTTACACGGCACTCGGGATTCGACCTGCCAAACTGCTGACCTTCTGATCAACAAGCTCAGCGTCCTAACCAACTGAGCCACTGCGTCCCTTCTCTGCCATCTACTGATCTAGTTTTTTTGCAGCCTGGGTATAGCAACTCTAACTAATGCACCGTGATTTTCTTAACATCTATTGCTACAATGACCTTGTCAGGTAAGTATTTATTCTTATGCTTATACCTTTACCTTTCCTTTGGGAGCCCAAGATACAGTGAGCACCGTAGATTGGTGAAGAGCTGAACCTGGGTCTCCTTAGTCCCAATTCAGCATCACAACATCATGCAGTCTCTCCAGTTTTGAGAATGACTGTACAGGGACCAGAGTGGATTTGATTTAAATCAAGTCGATTTAAATCATAATTTTTAAAGAGCAACTGTCATCTCTGTCCTGCACCAGCTCCTCCTCTGACCTGCTGTTGACTCACCGACAGCCCCACTCACTTTAATGGGACAGCTGGTGATGCGGTAGTGACACAACAAGGTGAGGGACGTGGTGGGCAGCAGGTGATTGGATGCCCGCTAACAGGCGCTGCCATGATGGATCTGAAATTACCATTGCTCTTTAAAGGTAAAGATTCATTCTTGCTGGTAGTTAGAATCTTTAATATTATTTGCAAACAAAATGGTTTCCTATTTAGAATAATAAGCTGTCAGGTTAGTAAAACATCGATAGCAGAACCGATTTTAGGCTAATAAGTTAATCACACATAGCTGGAAAACTACTTAAATTCTTTTATTTAACTGGTACAATCATACAGTTTGTAATGTACTTAGGTTTGCAAAACAATGGGATAAAAGAATATTCCTAAACTTTGTTTTATGATTTATCTCATGTTTACTGTGAAATTGTGTGAATGCATCAGTGCAGTGCACGTTTTCTCAGCTTGCGGCGCTTGGATTCACTGAATGAATTTACCAAAAATGTCAATATTGCAGAGTATACAGCCTCATGCTACATAACCTAAGCTCCATTTCATGCTGAGTAAACTAAATTATTAATGTATCTTAAACAGAAAACTATCTTTAGATAGATTTTTACTCCAAAAGCCTTTTATTAAAATAAATTTGATAAAAATAAAAAAAAATCCAATTTAAATAAAAAAATTGATTTAAATTTTTAAAAATCCGATTTTTTTTAATTTATTTTTTTAAAAAATTATCTATTATTATCCATCCTGATAGGGACAGTCCCTACAATCCCCTTCTTAGTAAATTGAAGTAGTTTAAGGTGACAAAAAAGTTCCAGAGTCCTTGTCTTTCAAAGCCTGAGATTTTATGCAAGCTCTCTTTTTATTCTGCAGAGGGAAATACCAACAGAGGAGAGAAGAGGAAAGAAGGATGAAGAGGAAACTGAAAGTGTGGGAGGGAAATTGACAAGCACTGAGCTGGAAGGGAAAGAGCAGGTGGGCTGTAATGGTCATCTCAATCCATTCGTTTCTGCCCCAAAGCAACTGACAACCTATCAGTGTTTTGCAAGCTGCAGCATTGGAAGAGCTGCGTAAGAGAAGCTGATTTAAGGCAAGGAAGTATTTTTTTTCTTTTTCTCCTTCGTTTTAATGAGTGAAATTGGCAGTCTTGAGAATAAAATTCGTATTTCAGAAAATATGCAAAAGCAAGCAAGCTCATCCTTCCATTAAAAATGTGCATTTATCTAGGATTTTCAATGGAACAATTACATTTCATAAATTTATAAGTTTCACCATTGTTTTATTTGATATAATAGCTTAAACTAAATTATTACAATAGTATAGCCGTTACTAGTCCTGCTTGAATTGCAAAAAAAATAATGGTTGTGTAAAATATTATTGTTTCTATAAATGGTTATTTTTAAGTAAAATGTTCAAAAGAATCCTTTCTGAGGGCTTCTACTATCAAAGCTCCATGGTGTCTAGCACAACAAAGAGCTTCTTGATGGAATCCCTCAAATGACTACTATTACTTTCAACTAAATCATTATGGCATTTCCTTTTGCTTCATACTCATCTTCTGGCCTATTCTTGTTTTTGTCTTTCTGTTTTGTTGATTTTTCTTTTGTAACCTAAGGATTTCATTTAAAACATGACCCAGCAACAAATAAAAACCAAAGTCCATAAAATACTTTTCCAAATCAAGGTATGCACTTACTGCCTAGACCAGGGGTATCAAACTCCCAATGTCATGTGATGTGTCATGATGTATCGTGACTTTTTTTTCCATTGCCAGCAATGGAGTGGTTTCGGCATGACGCATCCGGCCTGGAGGCCGGCAGTTTGACACCCCTGGACTACACTGAATAGAATGAAAGGATGCATTTTCCCCCCACCTGGGTGACAAACAGATCTTTAGCAACATAATCTTTAGCAGTACATCCTACAGAGGGACCAAATGAAAGTCCTGCTTGTAACCACAGAGGCGTAAGAGGTAAATTTATATTTACAACTGCTGTCAAGAAAATCAGAAGCTACTTCTTTTATTTTCTTTCTTTTTCCTTCCTACACTTTCGGCTTTCTTTCTTTTTTCCTCTTATCGTCCTTCTTTCCTTTATTCTAAATATCACTATTAGTTTTTATCTTTGTTAAAATATTACTAAAGAGATAACAGAGCAAAAGGGTTTCAAGAGGTTTAACAGATGTTATAGCCAAAAGATGCATCTTACAGTATATCACTAACATAAGAACCAAACAGTACCCTAATTGCCCTAACTTGGAACAAATTCTGATTTTGCCACATGCCGCAGGGTTTGGAAAATACAGTAAATGATATGGATAACTATCTATGACTGCTTCTTTGGACAGTATGATGTCATATCGTCATGGAGATGGAAGGAGTCGTTTAAACATCTGTAAGCAAATTAAAATATCCATGATATAAGTCTGTCAGGATGGAAAGAAGGAACAACAAAGGCCCAGGTAGATAGCCTCTGATTGGAAACAAAGTCTTTTCATTTTTAACAAACTCCATCCTGAACTTACTTATATTCTTTGGAACTTTAAACACTTCTCAGTCAATCATTACTGAAGCCCTTCCTTCATGCCATGGAGCTTTAAATAATACACTGGTTTGAGGCTTATTGTAGTCTACAGACAGGAAGGATAGGAAACCTCTGGCCAATAACTAGCTAGCAAGCTAACTTATTTATTTGATTTATAACCTACCCTTTCTTCAGGAACTCATTTTGCAGTCTTTTTATATTATCTGCTGGAACACAACTATGTTTGTCTTCTAGTTGCTATGTTTTGAAGATGGGAGGGTGAGAACTGTGGGTGAAAGATGAAAAGAAGACAAGAAGGAAAGAGAAACAGCCTAGAAATGTTTGCCTCCCAAATGGTCCAGACAAACCAATAGCCTTGGCTGAGAAACAGAATCCAAATAAGGAGGTATAGGGTGAGTTTTCCAAAACAGGTACATCAGAAGGATGGTCAGGTTTTGGAGGAAAAACAGGAGGCCCAAATGTAACACACACACACACACACACACACACACACACACAGAGAGAGAGAGAGAGAGAGAGAGAGAGAGAGAGAGAGAGTCACAATGCATAAATAAAAAGCTAAAGGCTAACATAGACTAATATAAAGTAAGGAAGAAAAAAATAAGAAAAAGCAAAAAGGTCCAAGAAAAAAAAGAACTGAAGAAAAATAGAAAAGAAAGAAAAACCTGGGGCTTTCAGAAATGCTCTGGTGGAAATCTGTCTCAATTCTGTTCAATATTTAATTCCTCCTCTTCCATTAGGAGCCACAGAAATTTATCCACAAGCCATGCAGAGGCAGGAGTTCCATGATGACAGATAATTTTACCTGAATTTTATTGCAATGATGATGCAGTAGCGTTCTCATTCTTGGTCGCCTGAGTGAAAGTGAGAGAAATAACGGACACAGACGATATTGCATTCTTTGAAAAGAGGACTAGGCAGGCCAAAGGTGGGTATTTTCCTCTCAAAATACTTGTTTTGTGCTTGGTGGTGTTAAAGCAGCAGCCCTTGCCTTCATGAGAGCAGAAGGCCAATCATATTCTGTGACATCAGAGAAGTCAACTCTGCTGGGATCCTGCAGGCCAATTTAATCTAAATTGACATGGAGAACATGGATATCCCAGAGGAGCAATAAAAGGAAAATCCTAACAATTGATTCAAGTGACAACTTCTATCAGTTGCTTTCCTTCCCCCCCACCTTTTTTTTTCTTGGTGCTATTTGAAAACCTTGATCTCTCTCAAAGGAAGGCATGTAATGTTAAAATATGTTACCTTTGTCAACAAAAGCAGCCTTGATTTTAAAACTTACATAAAACTTTATCCCCAAATCCTCCCTTCCTTAAAGTAATGCCAGAAAAAACTCCATCTCCTCTCAAACATGAGGCTTGAATAACTTTAATTAAATATTATTAGAAATATAAAACTTTAAAAATATATCCTTCAGTTTAAATGTTCCAGATAAAGGATTTTTCCAATAAGTGTGAAACCAAAGAAAGGATTGTACAAGGAGATCCTTATATCAGTGAAAAACAGCATACCAAGAACACTCCCAAGATCAGTAGTATTAAAAACTGTAATATTGTACACACAAACTTTATCCTGAGCTCTTTTTCCTTTTAATGCAAGCAATATAACCATGAGGTTTGATCAATATATCTAGGATAGATCCACGTAACCACTGTGCTGAAATATATGATCAGCTATCCTTTAAAAAACATTTCCATTTCCATTTTCATGTAAACATTTAATAACAATATTGTGATGATTTAATCTCCTGTGGAAATCGGTCTTAAAAATTAGTTACAGTAAAACCTCAATTTAACAGACCGTCAGGATGAAGGGGTTTTCATTAAAGCCCAAAGTCTGTTAAATCAGAATCATATAACTCATATAATTTGTATCCTTTGCACATCTGACATTTGTGTGTCATCTGCACTAATCTGCATCGTTTACATCATTACCTAAATGACACCAATATCAATTGATGAAATGATACAAAAATATAAAATAAAATAAAATAGTGGCCGTGACTAGGGGGGCTTTTGCCCAGGTTCGCCTGGTGCGCCAGTTGCGGCCCTATCTGGACCGGGATGCCCTGTGCACGGTCACTCATGCGCTCGTGACCTCTCGCCTTGACTACTGTAATGCTCTCTACATGGGGCTTCCCTTGAAGACCACTCGGAGGCTCCAACTGGTACAGAATGCGGCCGCGAGAGTTGTCTTGGGAGTTTCCCGGTACTCCCATGTTACACCTTTGCTCCGCGAGCTGCATTGGTTACCAGTTGTCTTCCGGGTGAGGTTCAAGGTCTTAGTTATGATCTTTAAGTCCCTACATGGCATGGGTCCGGGGTACCTCGGGGACCACCTGCTGCCGGCTTCAACTCCCCTCCGCCCTGTGCGTTCCCACAGAGAGGGCCTCCTCAGGGTGCTTCCGGTCAGGGAATGCCGACTGGCGGCCCCCAGGGGGAGAGCCTTCTCTGTGGGTGCCCCGGCTTTGTGGAACCAACTGCCGGTGGAGCTCCGGACGGCATCGGACCTCCGAACTTTCCGTCGTGGTCTGAAGACCCATTTGTTTGAATTGGCCGGTCTGGCCTGATGGGGGAGTTGGGTTTTAAATTGTCATTTTAGATTGTATTATTGTTTTTTAATTGGGCACTGATTTAATCTTTGTTTTAACTTTTGTATAGTATTGTATTTTTATTTATATGCCCTGTGAACCGCCCTGAGTCCCCAGGGAGAAGGGCGGTATATAAATTAAATAAAACATAAAATAAAACATAAACATAAAAATAAATAAAAAGTGTGTTGTCTGGGTAGATTCAGAAATAACTTTGTTTCTGCTAGTTGGATGTTAAGCGCAAAGGAAAATCTCCTGAGACTCTATGTTTCACTATATTAACTACAGAAATATTGTCTTCAGAATAATTATTTGATCAATGTTTTCCTTTTGACAACAAAGGCTGCTCAATAATCTCAAACATCTGGAGCAACGATAGATTTCAGCAACCAACAAATGAGTTCCATAACATCCAGGAGTGGAGGTCAAGACAAATGAATCCATTGTACTAGCTTCAGAAGCTTGCCTTCCACTCGCCTTCAATCATTTGCAGACATATTCGAGGAAAAGCTGGGAAAATACAATGGCCCCCCTATTAATTTCAAGCTAAACCCCAGTGTACTACCAGTCTGAATCAAGCCCCGAAGAGTCCCATTCGCTCTCAAACATAAAATTGAGAGCGAATTGGACAGGCTCGTAGAACAAGGGGTGCTAGAGCCCGTTGAAGGGGGAGAATGGGAGACCCCTATTGTGACCCCACTAAAGGCAAATGGAGAGGTAAGAATATGTGCAGATTATAAGGCCTTGAATCTGCACGCTTACCTGGTCCCAACACGTCCTCTCTGCAGTCCAGGGCGGCGCCATCTTTGCTAAGTTAGATTTGGCGCAAGCGTATCAGCAGCTCCGTTACCAAGGAAACGGCAGATGCTCAAACTATAGTGACACATAGAGGAGTGTTTAGAGTCAAGCGCTTGCAGTTTGGCATCTCTGTAGTGCCTGGGATATTCCAAGACGTGATGGAAAGGACTCTGAAGGGAATTCCTGGGGTATGTCCTTATTTTGATGATGTTCTGATTGCTAGAGAGTCTGAGGAGATCTTGGCTGGCAGGCTGCAGGCTGTTTTAAGCAGATTTCGCTTTGCTGGGCTCAAACTAAAAAGAGGTAAGTGCAGTATAGGAGTGGCATCCACTGAATTTTTAGGGTTCAGGATTGATGCCAAGGGAATACACCCTACAGACTCTAAAGTGAGAGCAATTAAAATGGCTCCAACCCCAACGAATAAGGCTGAATTGCAAGCATTCCTGGGGTTACTTAATTTCTATCATGCGTTTTTGCCCCACAAAGCAGCAATTGTGGAGCCTTTACATAGATTATTAGATAAGAAATCCCCATGGAACTGGACACAATCCATGAACAGAGTTTCAGGAATCTTAAACAGCTTTTGTCCAGTGATTCAACTGTTACGCATTTTATGGAAAATAAGCCCATATGCATTGCTTGTGATGCATCCCCTTATGGTGTGGGCGCTGTATTAAGCCACATAGAAGCAAATGGGGAGCAAAGGTCTATTGCATATTATTCCAGAACTCTGTCAAAGGCAGAGAGGAATTATGCCCAAATTGACAAGGAGGCCTTAGCAATCATGACGGGAGTCAAGAAATTCCATGATTATCTGTATGGCAGAGAATTCAACTATTTTTACAGATCACAAACCATTGTTGGGGCTGTTCACCACTGATAAACAAACACCTCAAATTCTGTCCCCAAGAATGCTAAGGTGGTCTATATTCTTATCTGCCTATACTTGCAAACTGGTCCACAGACCAGGGAAGGATATGGGCCACACTGATGCATTAAGCAGATTACCATTAATGACCATGGATCCGGACCCAGCACCAGCACCAGCGGAGCAGATCCTAGCCATCCAGATTGTCCACTTCAGGTGAAGGACATTGCTGTGGGCACCAGGACGGACAAGGTACTGTGCAGAGTCCTCACGTGGGTGGCGTCCGGGTGGCAAGAAAAGAGTCCTGGCCCAGAGTTTCAGGCATATTTCATGAGAAGGCATGAGTTGTCTTCTTATAAAGGATGCTTGTTGTGGGGTAGCAGAGTTATCATCCCGGACAAACTGCGGGAGAGAGTTTTGCAGTCGCTACATGAGGGTCAACCTGGCATAGTCAGGATGAAGGCACTAGCTCGAAGTTACTTGTGGTGGCCGGGTCTTGACAAAGCCATAGAAGAGCAGGTAGCCGGGTGCTATACATGTCAAAGGTCAAGGCCGGAACAGCCGCAAGCACCAGTACACAAGTGGGAAACAACTCATACTCCGTGGTCAAGGGTACACATTGATTATGCGGGTCCTTTTCAGGGTCAGCTGTTTTTGGTAGTTGTGAACAGTCATTTAAATGGCTTGAAGTAGTCCCTGTCACTAGCATGACTACGGCTAAGACTATCCAGGTGCTCAGGGGACTATTTGCAACTCATGGGTTACCTGATATGTTTGTCTCTGACAATGGCCCACAATTCACATCTGCTGATTTCCAGGCATTCACCAGGGCCAACTTGATTAGGCATGTCACCTCTGCACCCTTCCACCCGTTGTCTAACAGTCTTGCAGAATGAATGGTGAGAACGACTAAGGACACATTGAGGCACATCATCAGTGGAGACTGGCATCAAAGGTTGGCTCAATTCCTCTTAGCACAACACATCACACCGTACACATCTATGGGCAAGAGTCCTGCTGAGTTACGTTGGGGACATCGCCTCATCACTAAGTTGGACAGACTGCACCCAGACAGAGTGGCTGCACAAACGGAGCAACCCGACACTCCGAGAGAACTGCACATTGGAGATATGGTTTGGGTCAGGAACTATGGTCCTGGACATGTGTGGATTCAAGGGGTGGTGGTTGATAAAACGGGCCCTGTATCATATAATGTAGAGGTGGAGGACGGCTGCCAGGTCAGGAGACATCTGGATCAATTGAGGAGGTGGGCCCCAGAAAAAGCGCAAGCACCTCAACATGACCTACCATCTTCATCTTACTCATTTCCTTCGGGTCAGGGGGAGGTGGAAGAACATGCGGATAGTAGTCAGTTACCCAGAAGCATTGGTGGGGCCGAGCAACAACACGGCCATGTCCAAAATGACGCGGGGGTCAATAGGGCATGGGATCAGGGTGAAACAGATGACCAAATTGTGGACCCGTGTGACATGAACAAGGAACGAACACTGAAACGGTCCGCCAGGACTCATAGGTCACCGACATATCTAGAGGAGTTTGTGAGGTTTTGAGACAGGGGTATTTTAGGGTCTAGTAGTGTCCAATAATCAGATATACACTGTGTGTTGTTAATTGTTGTGTTTATTACATATGGGGGGAAGGGGTGTTATGTATATAGTTTTACAGCATGGAGCCAGTGACTCCACCAGGTGGCGACGTACTCTATCTGGATTGGCTGGATAGTCCACGGCAGGAAATCCAGACGAGCAGATTGGTCCCAGGTTCACCTGGCTAGGTGTATATGAAGGACCCTGAGTGCTCTTTGTCTCAGTCCGGTGTGTCCATTCAATAAAGAGTGATCTGATGCTGTAACCAGTTGTCCGAGTCGTCCATGCGGTCTACACGGTCCAGACTAGCTATATAACAGAAGTGTTTTCCTCTCTTCTGCATCAATTTATTTCTTTAATATTGTGGTAGAACAAATGTGGTATGGAAACATAGCTGAAAGTATCAAATTTGGCTTTCTTTAAATAAATTTACTGTCCTCACCCCCTTACACATCTGTTTTATTTGGCACCTGCAATCATTAAAAGACTTTAGGAAAGCTTTTTGTCTATTATAAAGTGAAAACCAGAAGTGCATGTATTTCCATTCAACTATCACAACCATTTCCACAAAATCTGCTGGTCTGCCTTTTACGCTCAAAATGTATTTTTAAACAACTTAGCTATTCTATAAACTTGACATGAAGAAATAAACAATCTTAAATGTATTTATTTGTTTGTCCTGCACATCCTGTCAGTGTTGGGAGCTTACTATTTTCCACAAAAGGGGATTTAATTGCACAGCAGCCCCCAAATATTTTACTTACTTTTTATCAGTGTCCTAACTAAAGAGTCCCTTGGACTGCAAGGCAATCAGATTGATCAGTCCTAGAGGAGATCAACCCTGACTGCTCTTTAGAAGGCCAGATCCTGAAGTTGAAACTCAAAGCCTTTGGCCACCTAATGAGAAGGAAGGACTCACTGGAGAAGAGCCTAATGCTGGGAAAGATTGAGGGCAGGAGAAGGGGACGATAGAGAATGAGGTGGCTGGATGGAGTCACTGAAGCAGTAGGCGTGAGCCTAAATGGATTCCAGAAGATGGTAGAGGACAGGAAGGCCTGGAGGAACCTTGTCCATGGGGTCGCGATGGGTCGGATACAACTTCGCAGCTAACAACAACAAACTAAAGAGGACTAGGATGACAGAAACAAGGAAAAGAGTAAAGATTAGAAAACAACTGTTCTAAATAAGATGTCAATATAAATATTTATATCATCTGCCTATCTTACAGTTGCAAGAAAAAGTATGTGAACCCTTTGGGATTATGTGGTTTTTTGCATGAATTGGCCATAAAATGCGCTCTAAACGTCATGTAAGTCACAACAATAGAAAAACACAGTCTGCTTAAAATAATACTACACAAACATTAGCTGTTGTCATGTTTTAATTGAAGATAAGATGGAAACATTCACAGTGCAGGGTGGAAAAAGTATCTGAACCTTTGGACTTAATAACTGGTTGACCCTCCTTTGGCAGCAATAACCTCAACCAAACGTTTCCTGCAGTTGCAGATCAGACCTGCACAATGATCTGGAGTAATTTTGGACCACTCCTCTGCACAAAACTGTTTCAGTGTAGCAATATTCTTGGGATGTCTGGTGTGAATCGCTCTCTTAAGGTCATGTCACAGCATTTCAATCGGGTTGAGGTCAGGACTCTGACTGGGCCACTCCAGAAGGCGTATTCTGTTCTGTTGAAGCCATTGTTTTGTTGAATTACTTGTATGCTTTGGGTCATTGTCCTGTTGCATCACCCATCCTCTGCGGAGCTTCAGTTGGCGGACAGATGGTCGTACGTTTTCCTGCAAAATGTCCTGATAAACTCTGGAATTCATTTTCCCATCAATGACAACAATCCATCCAGGCCCTGAGGCAGCAAAGCAGCCCCAAACCATGATGCTCCCTCCGCCATGTTTTACAGTGGGGATGAGGTTTTGATGTTGGTGTGCTGTGCTTTTTTTTCTCCACACATAGTGTTGTGTGTTTTTCCCAAACAACTCAGTTTTGGTTTCATCTGTCCACAGTATATTTTGCCAGTAGTGCTGTGGAACATCCAGGTGCTCTTTTGCAAACTTCAAAGATGGACAGATGTGAATGTTTCCATCTTATCTTCAATTAAAACATGACAACAGCTAATGTTTGTGTAGTATTATTTTAAGCAGACTGTGTTTTTCTATTGTTGTGACTTACATGACGTTTAGAGCGCATTTTATGGCCAGTTCATGCAAAAAACCACATAATCCCAAAGGGTTTACATACTTTTTCTTGCAACTGTAGGTCCTTGGGAAGGACTTGATAGGCTGAAAAAAATGCCAAATCCAGTCTGAACATCTGACTGGGTGACGAACTTTTATATCAAGGGTTTAGGTTGATGTTGATGGTATAAATCATCTGTGCATGGTTTTGAAAAAAAAACTTCTCCAAGATATAGCCATGTCTTGAGACAAGTATCTTTATACTGTTGCTTAGCTAACTGGTAGCACTGAATTATGTCTGCTATCCTCCTACCTCTGTGAAGCCACATTTTTGCTCTCGTTGGGAGCACTGACTTCAGAATATCCCTTAATCCCATTCAGGAAAAAATTCTACAACATGCAAAATGTTATAGGCATGAGGGCTTTGGTGAGAAAACTGGAATGTTTATCCGAGCGGACTTAATGTAGAAGACCTCTTTTGACATTAACATTTAAGAAATGTCTATTTTAAAGGCATTGTTAAGAGAAGGGTTCTTTGCTGAAATGTGAGCATGATGGTCCATTAGCGAGGAGAACAATTTTTTCAAGCTTATAGCCAACTTCATGTTCTATCAGTCAGGGAAAAGCCGATGTCAACCAAATTAACTTCAAATAATACTTTTCGTATGTTAATACACTAAATAACATAGAAACCCATTATTTAAAGGAGCAGCTCTCCCTTTATTCTGCTACTTATCTGAAATTATTTTACCCCTCTTAATGATGCTGGAACTAATTATCCGATAAGAAGGTCCATAACTCTGGAATATCTATCATCACACAACTATTGTAGGTTAGTGTTAAAACATGTTGATTTTTTTAAAAAAAAATTAATCCAGTTAAAATCCAGTTTTACTATTTGATTGATTTAATGGACTGTACTTTTACTTTCCCTAACAAAAAATAAGTTATACTGTTCCAGTTTAATTGGTCTCTGTTGGCTTTTCCTTTCTGTAATATTAACCTATTTTGTATTCTACTTGATATATTGCCCTGGTATTTTCTGAGGAAATATAGAGTGATAAAGACAGGGATAGTGATGCACACATGAACAAACAAACAACTCTACAGTGTCTACTGAAAGACTAACTATATAACTGGAAACAGGGAAGGAGTTTTGAAATCTCAAGTGGAAAAAGTGTGGGAAATATTATCCTAAAAAAGCCTAATGAAATTAAAAGCAGTCTCCAACTGCCAAATTACTTGAAAAACAGATATAAGAAACGGTTTTTAAGGTCAAATACCCCATAGACAAAATTATTTTGACAAGTAAAATCCTCAGTTTACAAACATTTGTTCAGTGACTGTACAAAGTTAATACAGCGGTGAAAGAATGGAACTTGCAACTGGTCCTTGGATTTCCAGACATCACGGTGTCTCCAAGGTTACATGATCATGATCTGGAGGTTGAGCACCCAGCTTGCAATTACATCCCAGCGAGCCATAATCACATAATCACGACTTCTACAGTCAAAGGGCAAACCAGTAGGAAATCAGAATTTATGATCACACGGAGTCCTCATTTAGCAACTCGCAAAATCCCTAGGTTATTGGGGAAACCAAGACTGCTAGAATTGCTAAAAGATGTAGTCACATGATGTCATGCTTCATGAACACATTGCTTAGAGATGGAAATTCAGGTCCCAATTGCTGTTATAAGGCAAGGACTACCTTAATCAAGTGTGTGTGTGTGTGTGTCTCATTATAATTAGTTTGATGCAGTTAAAAACAATAAATATGCCTAGACTAAGATGTTAAAAAGGGCTGGAAGAATGCAATGAAAAATAATTTCAGTACTAATCTGCCAACCTAGCAGTTCGAAAGCACGTAAAAAATGCAAGTAGAAAAATAGGGACCACTACGGTGGGAAGGTAACAGCGTTCCGTGCGCCTTTGGCGTCCAGTCATGCCGGCCACATGACCACGGAGACGTCCTCGGACAAGCACTGGCTCTTTGGCTTTGAAACAGAGATGAGCACTGGCCCCTAGAGTCGGAAACGACTAGCATGCATGTGCGGGGGAACCTTTACCTTTTATTGTTTAATAAACAATATGAACATGTCTGTATAGACATTAGAAGCCAAGCACTTTTATTATTACTGTACAGTAGAGACATCTGTAAGAAGCCGGAATGATATTAAATTATGTGTACTGTACATAAAAATGTTATCCCACAAATGATGCAATAATGCCCTTGAGTCATGATGTCTAACCTAAACAAGTAAGTTACAAAAATATCTGAAAGAAGCTCTTATTTACAAGCCACAAGCAGTGGTGATTTGTACTGAATGAAGATATGCATCTTAAGTAAAAAAAGAAGTCAAGAAAGGAAGGCTTCGAACAGATGACAGAGTCTTACTAAGCAGAGATCATGGCTGTAGTAAGAAGAAGATAAAAGTGGCGCAGGTCAACATGCTGAGTGAATAAAGGTGTTGAAAAGGACTCTACAGTTGAATTTTTTAAAGCCTGAGAGATAACAGCATCTCTGACAGCAATTGAATGATAAAAATGTTCTGGATTTTAATTTCCAAGAGAAACTGTGCTGCTTCTGGAAAAGAAGTCAGTAACCTATGAGAAATATACTGGGCTTCTATTTAGTAAGTCTTAATTATAAACTAGTAAACCAGAAAATTGATTTGTGTATCCTGTTACTTCATAGTTTATTCAATAATGAATAGAATGGGTCATACAAAACAGCAAGCCATAAACCATGATTCACAAAACACAAAGCAACTGCATTGTTGTTTAGTGTTATGAGAGACCCCAGCTAATAATTACAATGTACTACATATACTGGGACCAAGAAGATCACCATTACCAGTACTTTAAACAATTCTATAATAAAATATAGTATACATATAGTAAGTAAATGACTAAAAAAAGGTCATACAGATACCAAGAGGCCATGGTAAGCATTTTCTATTGATGCTCCAGACAACTGTAATGAAAAATTACCAATACTATG
The DNA here is from genome assembly GCF_947247035.1 of Vipera ursinii. Taxonomy (NCBI): domain Eukaryota; kingdom Metazoa; phylum Chordata; class Lepidosauria; order Squamata; family Viperidae; genus Vipera; species Vipera ursinii. The sequence goes on from NC_139512.1 coordinate 208,241,376, forward strand.
GTAATATGCTCAGAATTTCATAGTAAATTTAGGCTGATTCTGAGTATCTCCGCAATACCTCACCATCACAATGTAAGAATTGTCTGTGGACATCTCGGCAATTGAGCACTATAAATTAATATGAGAGCAGACTCCCAGAGCAGACTACCATCAACAGGCAATTCAACTGAAAGCAAAAATTGACACTCTCTAAAAAGTTTAATTTAACTTCTTGTCAACAAAAAAAAACCACAAGAAAGTCGCTTCTTACTTTGGTTGTTGAGGCTGCAGAATTGCTGACTGAAAGGGTGGTTATCGCATCGCTGTTCACGGTAGTGCAAGCCCCTGTGGCCGGCGCATGCAATCTGGATGGGACAATTGGTACAGGCAGAAGACCTGGCCTATTGTTGCTATTGCTGTTCACTGTGCTGTTACAGTTACTGTTGCTGTTTACATGATTCCCATTGGCATTCCACTCACGGCGATCCCATCCTATGCGATAATCTCTTTCAAACCGGCTGTGGTGCCGTGACATCTCGGCAAAACCAGCAATTCCTGTTTCTCACCAGGATATTTATCCGATTGCCTATCAAGAACCAAAGCAAAAAAACAGTGTGTTAATAATTTAAACCTCAGGAGAATACACAAACAAACACACACACACACACACCAAACATGTCACTAAAAGTAATTTCCTTGATTTAAGTAATTTCCTTGTTTCCTTCTTTGACTTGACAAAGACATCCTATCATTCCACTGTGAATAGCTTTAAATTGAACTTCTGAAAGCCCTTAGGCAAAAGGCTGGAGAAAAACATCAGATCTGATCTCTGGAGGAGAATAACCAGTCTAACACATAAAGGAGGTACCACAGTGGCCCAAGGAGACATAGACTACAATGAACCACCAGACCACATAATTTGCCATTTCAGGTCTCAATGACAGATTAGTTTCTAAAAGCAGGATTATGTTTCACTTTTCCCCCAAATACTCTGTTTGGGCCTTGTATCACAAAAAAAACATGTTATATGGTTCTTTGAAAATACTGCATCGGAAAGATGAGTAGAAAGTGGATTTGCTACGGAAAATTATTTGGTTTTAACATATAAAAGGAGTGGGTGCACAATGAACAGTGAAATACAGTTTTAGAGTATGACTGGATTTCTAAAGACAGATAAATACTTTGGATTTAATTACTATTTTTCTATATAAATTGCTTCCAATTAAAGGTTTTTTTTGGGGGGGGGATTTAGGTAATAAGAAGGCAAGGCACTCTTTATCCTGTCAATGTCCTTGGGAAAAGCATCTAAGCTTTTTTTTTTTAAAGGACCTTGTAGAATGTCCAAGAAACATCATTTGATACAGAATCCCAAGCTGGAAATACATCCAGTATAATGGTTTTCTTTTCAAAATTCCTAAAGGTCAACTTCTTTTCTGGAGAATCAAGCGTTTAGAATATAACTCTGAACTATATCTTAGAACCAGGAATGACATATCAAAAGATAGTATTTTAATGATTCATGTACGGTCAAGATGACTTATAGAATATTCAGTGGTTACTTTTGAATCATACCACAGAACCTAGAATTTTATATATAAAAGATAGCATTTTAATAATTGTTGAATGGTTAAGGCAAAAAACAGATTTCTAATAACTGGTGATTTGTTAAGATGAAAATTAGACTTTAATGGTAAAACATAAGAATGCTTTGTAATGAACAATCTAAGTTTTGTAGACAAAAGAATTATTCTTTACTGAAAAAGGGAACTGTGGGTTACCCCAAAATTAAGCTTTTTCCTATATACTATAGGCCACTTTAGAATATTCTATTGCAATTAGATAAAATTTAAAAACAGGATACTGATATGTATTACTGAAAATATATTTTAAGTTTTGTTGATTGACTAGGTTACAACTAGAAATGTAGTAACTTGCCTATTTTGACTATGTAATAACTAAGGGAAGTAGAGAGGGCATCTCTGTTGATGTAACCTGAACTATTTACAACTGGTTATTTTTCTTATTTTAACTACCCAACCACCATATTATTTCACAAATACATGTACATGTAAATATTACAAAATCAATAAAACTTGTCTATAAAAAAAGAAGAGACTGGACAGCCATTTGTCTGAAATGGTATAGACAGCAGCCAGAACATCACAGACCCCTAGCAGTGTATCACAAGGCCCTTGCAGCCAAAGCACCAGAAGCCCCTTGCACAGTGGTGGGATTAAGCTGGTTCAAACCACTTCGGCAGAACCGGTAGCTAATTTTTTTGTTGCCCAGGCTCAGAATGGACTTCCGGAAGCAGCATTCACACAGAGAACCAGTTGTTCACATATTTGAATCCCACCACCGCCCTTGCAGTTTAATGGAAACATGGAACTTTGATGACAGAAGCAAGATTACTTTATGCAAAAAGAAATATGGAAGGACACTTTGATTCCCACAATGGCTGCAAAAGTTGCTGGAATTAGCGGAGATGATTAACTCGACTGCTTTAATTAAAGAAAAAACACAATTTGGTTTCTACTTGGAAACCTAGACTTTGTGCTTCAGGTGGAAGAAAATGAAACTTTGATTTTGGGTTTTACTGATTAGATAGGTTTGCTGTTATAGAAATAGCTAGTTTATACTATTATGTAAAAGTAAAAAGTTGAGGTTTGATGTTATTATCTTATTCTACTGCACCAAAGGGAGTTGGAAGTCAACACTTTTCTTTCTTTTTCTCCTATTTCTTACAACTTTTCCCTTCTCTTTCCCCCCTTATTTTTCCTACTATTTTCTTTTGTATTTTATATTATATAATAATAATAATAATAATAATAATAATAATAATAATAATAATAATAATAATAATAATAATGATCCCTTGCAGTGTTAACATGCCTTTAGCATTACTAAGGGTAACAATCTAAACTGGCCTATTCATATGCACCAGAGTTATCAAATATTATATTTCCCGCATAAGACGTGCCCAAGCTAGATGGAAGAGATTTTATCATTCGTTCTGCAAATATAACAAGCTTGTTATTCATCATTCTTTAGAGATGACAGGGAGACAATGAAAACAAAATTCCCTCCAGAGAGGCAGGATTTTGATTTTGCTCAGTTCCCATCACGTATCTTTATAACTATTGATGACGAATGTAGCCCAAACCATGTCTTCTTCCAAGCCTTTTTTTAAAGCTTTTTTTGTTCATATATTTTACTTTGTGGGGTTCTTTCCGCACAGCAAAGAATGGTTCTTGCAGGTTTTTTCAGGACAGTACAAATACAAAGCCACTTGCTTCTGCATAAATAAAAAAAATGCTATCATCTTTCTTTTCAGTACAGTTAGGTGCTCTTTTTCACAAGAACAAAGCACAAGGTGTCTTGAATCCTATTCCATCCTATCCAAAAGGGAGTTGTAATATGTGTCCCAACAGAAAAGTGGTAGCCAATGCATGAAGGAGAAAAACATGTACATCAGCATGTGATATTCAGATGCATTCCAGAACAATTTCAGCTTGAAACTACTTTCATTTTCCTACACTTCCTCTAAGACAGGGGTCTTCAAACTCGGCCCTTTTATGACTCGTGGACTTCAACTCCCAGAATTCCTCAGCCAGCATGCCTGGCTGAGGAATTCTGGGAGTTGAAGTCCATGAGTCATAAAAGGGCCAAGTTTGAGGACCCTTGCTCTAAGACCTGCACCTGATCTTAATGGTTCCCTCAGTTTATACTTTTAGACTCGCTGACAGACAGACATCCCCTTTAAGCTTTTTAAGACTGGTTATTAGTGCAAGGAAAATGTTGAGATTTTGAGCCAGTCAGGAGCTAAGCAATCTGATTTATCATTCTCACGGAGAGTCAATTTCATTAACTATCTTCAGAATCAAATGAGAGCTCTTTAATTTGAAAATTTCTATAACACAACACTATTTAGACCATGGCTTCTACGTATAGATAAAATATTATACCAAAACATACGGTCATAGTTTCTACAAAAAACAGCTACCATATCTTGGTATTGGGGGGGGGGGGAGAAAAACATGGGAGACAGATCTGTGCATTTACAGATAAGCTTCTACACTGCACTAAAAGTTGCCCAATTGGATATTTTGACAGGCCCTACTGTATTTTGTTTCACATTCCAAGTGCAATGGCTGCAGAAAGAGTGAGAGCTTTTCTGTAATCAGATCTGATGACAAGGACTGCATCTGCTAAGTGTGAAATACTGTACACATCTTCATAGCAAAGCCAGAACCATTTCAGGGAGACATTCAAAAGAGGAAGCGTTTTATCTGAAAACAAAATAAATAACACAGAAGACCATGATATTAAATTCAAACAAAATGTGCTAAACGTTAACAGATTTATGGGAATACTTTCATTCTTGGACCACAACAGCATATTAAAAACAAAGCACCTTATTTTTCTCCTGTCAAAAACGTGAAAAGTATGCACTACGTGCCAAATGCTTCTCCGCGTGCTAAATTGTTGATTTTATCTGGATTAACAGAATATCACTTTTAACAAGAGCCCTTTTAAGCTACCTGCTGGCAAATGCAGAACTAAAGAAAATATAGTAAAGGTGGTATAGGGTTTCTCTTTTTCTTTCTTTTCTTTCTTTTTTTCTTTCTTTCTTTTCTATTTCTTTTTCTTTCTTTCTTTCTTTCTTTCTTTCTTTTTCTTTCTTTCTTTCTTTCTTTCTTTCTTTCTTTCTTTCTTTCTTTCTTTCTTTTTCTTTCTTTCTTTCTTTCTTTGGCTGGGTACTTTATTTTTCCTTTCTTTCTTTGTCCCAGCTCTTAGGCCAGACTTGTACCACTGAAGCCGTTCAGGAGCTTCTATACTATTTCAATGTTTTGAACATTGCTGGGTTAGTCATCGATTTCTTCTTCAAACCAGAGCTAGTTCAAAGCTTGGGTTTTGAGCCCTCTGATCTTCTCCCCTCCCCCCAAAACACATATTGATTTGCCCTTATTTCTCCATATGCTCTTTTAGTTTCTTATGCTCCTCCGACTTTTCTGTTTCTAATTACAAGATCTTACTGAACTTTCTGAAAATACTTTAAACTACAGAAGACTAGATATGGACACAGGGCCATCCAGGAAACATGTTTTTTTTTCCTTCTGCTGCTAATCTTACACTAATTGTCAAACACAAGGCCCGGGGGCCGGATCCGGCCCACGAAGTGGTTTCATGTGGCCCGCGAAGCCATCTTGGAAACAGTGAGGGAATGGCCCCCACTGCCTTGGCCCTGGCCCAGAGACCCTCAGATCTGTCCCACTCCTGCCCAGGCCCCCATAGGCAGCCTTGATGTGAACGATGTAGAGCTGACCACGCCCACCCAGTAGGCCATACGCACTCTAGCCACGCCCACCCAGTAGGCCACGCCCACCCTGGCCATACCCACCCGGCCCCCTGAGGGCAACCACAATGCTGATGCGGCCCTCAATGAAATTAAGTTTGACACCCCTGCACTAATACAACTTTAAGAGGATTTGGGGAAAATAAGTAAAATACAATGGCATGGGTGAAACAGGTACAGTAATATCTGCTCAAAAAATGATGGGATTTTTTAAATTTTTTTTAGCTCTGGCTATGCATCTACCAAGGTCTTGGGAGAAAAGGGGATCTACAGAAGACCCTGGGATTTCTCTGGTGGACTCAACACTATCCTGTACTTAAGATAAAAGGAAATACTTGTGGCATCAATAAATCTACCCAGACAGCATTTTCTTAAGCCAAATTAACCAGTAGGTTGTAACCTCCATCCCAATAGTATGGTCAGGAAATATTTCCTTTGTATTTCTGCACATCCATAAATATTGTTGTTATACTGATTGATAAATTAAGCCCTACCTGCCCATGGCAATTTGTCCTAGAGTTCAACTGCACTGAAGATACACACAAACACACACACACGCACACACAAAGATTGGCTCTTGATTGCTTTTATTTTGTAGTGGATTACAACTATTTTTATCACACACTGGGTTTTTCTGGTTTGTTTTTTTAAGAACTAAAATCTCTCGTTTCATCTTCTGCTTTGATATCCACCTCTGTATGTTCCTCAAAAATGCAACAAATGCACTCATTTTCTTCTACATATTTGTCAGACAATGAATGCATCCTTGGTGGATGAGATGTAAGGTTTATGCTGTCAGCCAGAAATTTCTAGGAAACTCACAAGCCAGACATGAAGAAAATGCCTACAGCCTTTTGTTCTGCCCAAACAATAGGAGGTGCACTTTTGTTTTCAGAGATATGCTGTTTTGAACACAGACATTCAGTAGACTAACAAAAAACAGAGAAAAATCTCCCCAAAGCAGAAAACAATTTGGGCTGTACATTATTTTTAATAATTAAATTTCAGTTACAGATTTTTTTTATTTTTTTCTTGTGGGTTGTAAATGTGTACAGGTGTTATTTTAGGACAATTCTTGACAAAAGATACTGTATTATTTTTTTTCTGCAAAGAAAACTCTGTAAAACCAAGGAAAAAATATATATGCATTATTTTTCTAATGTTTAACATTTTAAAGCAGTTCAATTCTCTGTATAGCATAAAAAGTTCTAAAACATAATAGTTAGGAAATTAAAGGAAAGCTACCTAGTCACCATTTTAAAAATGCATTTTATGACATTAAAATAGGCAGGTACAGAAGCAAGGTAACATCTGCAATACAGTATCACAGAACCAAAGTAAAGCAAGATGCTTTAGGAGAACACACAATCCTAAAGAGACCCACCACTTTCTTGAGAAGTCTGTCTACAAGACTGTGCAGTTGAGATTTCATGGTGAATCTCTGGTCAAAAACCATAACAAAATGAGGAAGCAAGGAGGAAAAAAAAAATAAAAGCTAATGTTTCCCCTTTAAGCTTGACTCCTAGTGACTTCATGGACCCATTCCTGTAGTTCTTTTGGCATCACTAGAGAAGAGTTTTGCCACTGCCAGTCCTGGAATTTTTTTTCTCTAGTCTTGTCTCCTGTCAATTCCCAACCATGCCTGACTCTGCTTAGCTTCAGAGCCCACCCCAGGCCTGCCAGATGCTGTCACCTGTAGAGATATAAGGGAGAGAGATGGGATAATGTTCCCTGCACTTGACATTTTATTTAACTAACCCCCTCCAAATCCCCCTAAAGTGTGTGGATGTTGTGGGGGGGAGGGGGAACAGGGTGACATTCCTGTCTGCAAGTTCTCCACATCTTTGCTATGTAATCCTCTATAAATGTGTAAAAATTGGAACAAATTTCCATAAACATTTTTTCCTAATGCACCTGATTTCCTAGTATGAAATTGTCAGTTCAGTTTTGACAAATAAAGGTAGGTTTGAAAGCACTTTAACCTGTTTTAATGCATTTGCGGTATATAATTTTCCCCAATATATATAAAAACATGGTTTTGCCTTTTCATAATGCATTCATTTTAACATCTTCTGATCGGTTAATTGTACTGCAACATTAAGAAAAGTGCAAGTATTGGAATATAACTATGTTTCCCTTCATGTTTTAGCTGTGAAGTGCAGGTTGAATATTTTCCCACCAAAATGGAACAAAACTCCCCCAATCAAATGGAGCAGTTCTGTGGCACTTCAGTGGTCCTTCATACAGGCCACTGTCAGGCCCAAGCACTATTTTCTCAAGTGTCTTATTAAATGGACATGTCGATCTGGGTTCTCTATTCGTGTTTTGAATTAGACTACACAGCGAATGTATATCACTGTACAGGTAGTCCTTGACTTACAACCACAACTAAGCCCAAGATTTCTGTTGTTAAGCAAGGCATAATGAGCACACATGTTAAACTGACAAGCTTCAATAAAAAAAAGCAATTCTGCTTGTACATCCAGTTGCTGTATATAAGTGAGTTGTGCCTCATTTTACTACCTTTTTGTTACAGTTAAACAAATCACTATAGTTGTTAAGTGAATCACGTGGTCGTTAAGTAAATCTGGCTTCCTCCATTGACTTTCCTTACTAAAAACTGGGTGGGGAGGTTACAAATGGTGATCACATGACCTCAGGACAGTGCAACTCTCACAAATACAGTACATGCCAAGCACCCTGAATTTGGACTGCATGATCATGGGGATGCTGCCGCGGTCCTAAGTCACTCTTTTCAGTGTTGTAGTAACTTCCAACAGGTTGTTAAGTCAAGAACTACCTGTATACAATGTGTGTGGGATACATCTCATGCACTGGTGAAAGGGGGCAAAGACAAAACATGTGTGAAGCTTTTATCCAACAACGCCTTATGTCCTTGATTCAAATGTCAGAAACACAAAAATGTAATGGAGGCATTTGTATGACGACACGCATTGTTGTTTCAGCATCCCTGCAGTTCGCTGCCCTAGCAGCTGTTATAATATAGGTCCCCTTAGGCAGAGATATCTGCAGGAACCAATGTTTTCCCTCAAAATGATGAAACCAGCTTTCTACTGTTGTGATGCAAGCTCCAGCTCTTGCTTGTGTTGCCATGGTGTGACATTGCTGTCCCCTCCATCTTTAGGTAAAGCCTACAGAAACCTAGTCACCAAATTATGCACTGCCGGTAATAGGAACTTCCACAACACTTTAAAGTCCTTACGGTATTTCAGCCAGGAGGTTAGGAGAGAGAAATCTTGTAAAGAGTCTGCTTTCCCCCTAATACCGTGCTCTGCAGTTTCTCAGCCCCACGGTATTCTGTTTGCTTTATTAATAAGAGAAGACCAACTTTCTTTGAGAATATGTGCATGTACGACAAAGGCGGGGGGAATAAATGAAGCATTTAAAAACAAAGATGATTTTTTTGGCTTGAGGAGATATTCTAATAACAGTAGCAAAGGAAGTTCAGTTTTACATATTAGCTACAACTGGATGTACAAGCAGAATTTTTTTATTTAATGAAGCCTGTCAGTTTAACATGTATGCTCATCAGTTTATTCCCAGGGTATATCAATGTGCATTTTGCTGTTAACTGTACAGATCCAACTGCAGATCATTACCTTTTTATTGATCTTGTTATCCTCTTATTTTTAGCAAAATATGGAAGGAAAAATGGTATTGATTTCATCTCCTAGTTATTTCTGTTTTGACCTTAAAGACAATGCCTGAAGAACAACGGGGTCAATGCCAGGTACCCTAACGAAAAAAGTACCAGAAGCTTAATTACAAAATTAAGCATTTCTCATCCAACTCCACTCCTCCTCTTTGCTGAAAGCAATCTCACATGCCTGCTATGCAATTTCTTTAACGCTATTAGGTCAACAATACCTGTTTAGTTAAGCACAGAGTTCAGCATGGCTAATAATCAAGACCTTTTGTTGTCTCTGACACTTTCCCTGGATGCTAGGATACGGGCATAAATTATATACAAACCAAACTGGTATTCTGCTTTATCACAACTGAGTTATTCTGGGGGCTGTATTCCCTTGTGGGAAGTGTTCCCCAGGTTGCTTTTCAGGGCGGATTAGAGTCTGTGATTCCAGAGGCACAACTTTTTGACTTTCCAACACCACTCTATCCTTTCTGTTTACTGTATGTACATCAAGAGAGAGTGTAATATATTATGGATCCACAGTCTTTCCTATGAAGAAACAATTCTGCCCATCTGAACTTCATTGCAGCATTGCAACTACAATAACAATACAATACTGAACCAGGCAGAGTTCTTAGCATCTCTATAAAACCATCCTGGCTGATTGTAAATCAATTTAGATACAACAACAAGCAATTTTCTTTCATCTTCCTTAAACTCTTTTTTTTACTGGAAGCTTAACTATGGACGGCATGATTCACTTAACAACTGCAATGATTTGGTTAACAACTGTGGCTAAAGTGTCATTAAAATGAGGCAAAACTCACTTAACAACTGCCAAGCTTAGCGATGGAAATTTGGGGCTCAATTGTGGTCGTAAGTTGAGGACTACTGTATTCACTGCATTTCCCTCCTCTGGTCCATGCCTTCTTTGCTTATCTCTCTCCAACTGCTCTACCTGTTCCTTCAAACTCTTAGTAGAAGCCCATCTCTCCCATGTTTTCTCCGAAATCTTTCAGTTTCTGCCACAATTTATTTATTTATTTATTTATTTATTTATTTATTTATTTATTTATTTATTTATTTATTTATTATTTATTTATTTATTTATTTATTTAATTTGTATATCGCCCTTCTCCCGAAGGACTTGGGGCGGTGAACAGGGCAATACATAAAAACAAGATACAAAAATTAAAAATTATTAAAAAGTAATTAAACAGTGCCCATAATAAATTAATACAGATTAAAAATTAAAATCCATTTATAAAATCCCACCCCATCCCACCAGGCCAGGCCAGCTTGTTCAGAGATGGGTTTTAAGATCGCGCCGGAAGGAGCGGAGATCGGGCGCCATTCGGAGCTCGACTGGAAGATGGTTCCATAAATCCGGTGCACCCACAGAGAACGCCCTCCCCCTGGGGGCCACCAGTCGGCATTCATTGACCGGTGGCACCCTGAGGAGGCCCTCTCTGTGGGAGCGTACTGGGCGGAGGGAAGTTGACACCGGCCGCAGGTGCTCCCCAAGGTACCTGCTCCTCTCTGTTTCCCACTCTCTTGCCTCTGGTGGCTCCACAAATTCCTATTCCTACTGTCTCTCCCCTCCCGCTTCTTTCCCACCTTTCTATTATAACTTGCACCTTCCCTACATTTTTTACTTCCCAACATTTCCAACAGCTTTCCTCGCTTCCCTCAGTTCTCTTTCTGAAGTAGCTAAATCCAATGAATAAACTGCATCCACTCCACTCGTCTGATCCAAGATCCACTCAGCACCCCTTTTAAAGACTGATTGCTATAAGTGTACTGCGTGATATCATATAATTTACAATAAAAGCTAAAACTTTATTGGTTACAAATATATACTCTTTTAACACCCTCACCCACTCTTAACCACAACCTTCTCAACTAAGGTGGCAGACACTAGCCAGAGAGATGTAGTTTCTGGATCCAAAGACCATTCAAAGAGTGGACAGGCTATAGCAGGGGTCTCCAACTCCGGGTCTGTGGGCCAGTACCGAACCGCGGTATGCCAGCAACCGGTCCGCACGAACAAGGAAAGCCCCATCTGCAGGATGAAGGCAGCACACAAAACCACGTTCCCTTCGGTCTGTGGAAAAATCTCTCTCCACGGAACTGGTCCTTGGTGCCCAAAAGGTTGGGGACCTCTGGGCTATAGGACCTCTTTTATCTCCCAAAGTTCTTGCTTTGTTGCTTCTCAAGTCTGATAGATCTTGATGAGACTTTCCATGTGCTCTGGACTAATTTCTTTTGTCTGATTCAGGTGACACTTTCCCCCCCTCTTAATTCTTTCTTAACTATTTCTCCTAAAGGATCTTTTGGACAAAATTCCTGATTTTGGTCCACCCTGCATCATCATTAGCTACAGCATCTTCTGCCTAGTCTCACAGGTTAACAGTCTTCATGTGTAATCTTCAAAAGAATATTTCTTGTAATTTAAGAAACTATTAATTTTTTCTAAGTATTACAAAGACAAGTTTAGAAATAAAAATAATGCCAACTTATTAAATCACAGTAATTATATACTTTATAGTATAGAAGTGATATTACCCTGCGGATGCAATTTCAGTCAAGAAGCAATTTACCAAGCCTTGCTTCTGTTCTTCATGCCATTCAATAAACGTATACTAAGTGGATATAGAGTTCCAGTTCAACACATAAAAGCTTTGTATAATTTTCTCTTGCATATATACACATTCTTTCTAATTTTCTTGTTTACATTTTTTATTTTTAATCCATAAAGCAGAAAGCATAATATAACCATAAATATATTATAACATCATCCCAAACAACCATTACATTTATGAAGTATCTATTAATTTAGAAAAAATCTTCAGAAACTTTTTAAAAAATGTGAATCATTTAATAATGATGTATTGAAGTACAATCCTGAAAAAAAATAAGACTGCTTTTTCTTGTAGTAATTGATTGTGTTACTGGAGCATGACAGGATGTTTCAGCAGGACGTATATTATAGTTATCTATTCAACCAACAATCGAAAAGCTAAGAAATGACTGAGTCAGAATAAGTCTGAAGTATGTGTGCATGTGCGCGCGCACACACACATATTAAGAATTTAAAAATTGCCATACAACCTGAAAATTAAACGCCTACATAGAAGCTTATAGCACTTTTCCTGTATGAGAATTAAATAGGAACAGAATTACAGGCAGTTCTTAACTCACCATGACATTTTGGGCCTGGATTTCCAGTTGTAAGTTGTTACAAGTAAAGACACCCAGGTGACCAGAACCAATTTTATGACATTTCCATGGTGGTTGCTAAGCAAATATGTGGTCATTAAGCAAACACTGCAAACCTATTTTCCAAATGGATGATTTTTGACAGACACTAGTAAAAAAAACCTTACAAATCATGGTCACATGACCACAGGATGCTGCAACAAGTGGTAAAGATTTGCTTTTGCCAAGCACCAGAAATGCAGTCACATGACTGTGTGTGTTTGTGTATGTGTGTATAAGAGGGAGAGGGAGAGGAAGGAAAAAAGAGAAAACATTTTACCAGGTCCAGAACTGCTTTAAAGGCTGTAAAGTCCCTTTTCCAGTCTGTTGTAATTTCAAATGGTCATTAAGTTGAGGACTATCTGTATGATCTAACACAGGCTCTAAAACTTGATTAACGTCTCCATCTGTAATTATCTGATCCACAGCTAAACCAAAACGTTATTCAAAATTCTAATATAAAACATCTGCATATTCCTTACGAATAAGTGCAATACAGCTATTAGAATATTTAATCAATATTTTTTTAAAAAATCCTTCTCGATCATTTCTTTTTTCTCTATACAGTCTGAAGTTGCAATAATGAAGAAATGTATACAGTTATAGAACTAAGGAGAAACTTTCTGACCGTTAGAACAATTAACCAGTGGAACAACCTGCCTCCAGAGGTGGTGAATGCTCCAACACTGGAGGTTTTTAAGAAGAGACGGGACAGCCATTTGCCTGAAATGGTATAGGGGTTTCCTGCCTGAGCAGGGGGTTGGACTAGATGACCTCCAAGCTCCCTTCCAACTTTATATTATATTATATTATAGAACTTGAGGCAAAAGGATAGATAAAAGGTAAAGGTAAAGGTTGCCCCGCACATGCGTGGTAGTCGTTTCCGACTCTAGGGGCCGGTGCTCATCTCCATTTCAAAGCCGAAGAGCCAGCGCTTGTCCGAGGACATCTCCGTGGTCATGTGGCCGGCATGACTAGACGCCAAAGGCGCACAGAACACTGTTACCTTCCCACCGTAGTGGTCTCTATTTTTCTACTTGCATTTTTATGTGCTTTCAAACTGCTAGGTTGGCAGAAGCTGGGACGAGTAACAGGCGCTCACTCTGTTACGCGGCACTCAGGATTTGACCCGCCAAACTGCCGACCTTCTGATCGACAAGTTCAGTGTCCTAACCCACTGAGCCACCGCGTCCCTAAAGGATAGGTATAAGAGAGTAAAGTACTTGCTTACGTCAGATATGTTTAAATACAAACACACCAAATTGCAAATGACCTGATTTTAATATAGAAAAAACAATTCTACGTTAGAATGTCACAATAATTTATACGGGCCAAATGTAATATGGAGAGATATGTGTAGCACGGCTCTGCCTCCATTTACAGTCTTCTCAAACTACAAACTCCCTTCAGGGTACAAAGTAATTTAAAGCTAACTTCATGGGTTTTGCTCCTGATCGGTCAATTATTCCAAATCAGGCAGAATTAAATGTGGCATTTTGGGGATATGGAATGATATTAGTCAGTGACCAAAGTGAAACCAATAAACCCAATTTCTTTTACAGCCTTTGGCAGTTTTCAAAAATTGAAGTCTCTGGGAAGGCTCTTTTATTTGTTTGTTGCCCAAACTCTTTTGCAATTTATCGTTTTAATGAAATTTTTTCAAACTTCTGTGAATAATTCTGGTTATGGCTCCAATGAGAATAAAAATGATGCCAGAGTACATAGCATTCTGTATTGTTGGAAGCTATAGGAAAAAAAAAATCCTGAGAGAAAGAGGAACTAGTTTTTTCACTATTAAATATACAGCCTTTGTCTTGCTGGCTGCAAAATTTATCTATGTCAATGTCACTAAAAAAAAAAAATCAACCTTAATGATCAACAGTAGTCACTTCAATTTAAAAGGGTATCAATAATTTAAAGCCCCCAATTATATTTCAATCCCTTTGTGCTTCCTAAAGGAAGGTCCCTTTAATTTACTACGTACATTATTTAACATATAGGAAGGAACGCTATCATTTGAAGTTATCTAGTTGGAAAAAAAACTAGACAGTTGAAAAAACTAGACAGCAAATCTACTGATCTTAAACTGAAGCCACTGGTAATTTTTTCCCCTACTTTTTAAAGGATCAGGGCTCTCGATTCCTTCCACCAAAGCCTCTTCATATCAGCTCAGAATAAACTACCTGGGGTTCTTGGGTCAAGAGATATTTGTCCATATGTGGGGAGGAGCCCTTTCCCCTCACCCTGCTGATTAGAAACCTTTGGATTCAGTTTGAAACCTTTTCTGCTATTATCCTTCTCACAGCACCATTTCCACTTTAAGCTTTAAACATGCAAAACAAGGGCATTCCAGTTGATACAGTCTGCGTTCTAGCATTGTGCCTAGCTGTTTGAACAGCTTGTGTGTGGAAAATTAAGCTTAGATTTCTGTTTCCTTTTTTGTTTATTTTTAGCTAAGCCATGTATTTCTATTCATTAGTGTTTGTATTTCCTTTGAGAATGCAGGTGTCACATCCTTTATACAAATTGTTCAGAGGATTTGCATCATTATTACCTTCTAGACTTACCTCTCCCCATGGAAAAGCTATTAAGCATCTTCCTGTTTAATTTGTTCCTGCTCCTATCCCTTATTGTGCTTTATCAACTACTTCTGCACAAGGCAATGGGATCCACTGACTGATGAAATGGCAGTCGGTATTTTTGCCCCAATTGAAAAAGTCTTGTGTTTCATTTTGAAGCTGTCAACTCGGAACAAAGAAAGAAAGAAGATGCTTTACCTTTATGAAGTGTGATCTGTGATAGACTGACCCAGTTCAGCTGAAGGTAAAATTAAACAGAACTCCAAGATGGCTAAGTGACAAGCTCTTCTTCTCCTCTAGCTCCGAAAAACAGCATCTGTTAAGGCTTAGGTTCCATCACAGATTTGCTTTACGCTGGGTGGCTGATGGGATAGAGCAGGGGTCTTCAAACGTGGCCCTTTTATGACTTGTGGACTTCAACTCCCAGAATTCCTCAGTCAGCATGCCTGGCTGAGGAATTCTGGGAGTTGAAGTCCACAAGTCATAAAAGGGCCACGTTTGAAGACCCCTGGGATAGAGAGAAGTTCCTACTCCTGTGTCACCAATCCTCTTGGTTTTTAATTTCTACGTGTTAGAGCTTTAGAAATGGCAAAATCTAAGATGCACTCATTCATTCATTCAATTTATATGCTGCCCATAGCACTATTGAAGCAACTCTGGGCACTTACATAATGATGAAAAAATAATGTAGAAACAATAAACAAGAATTAAACAGAAACTAAAAACCAAGAGGACTGGTGGCACAGGGGTAGGAACCTCCCTCTAGGAACCTCCCTCAGCTACCCAGCATAAAAGCACCACCTTTCTACAGAGTTTAATAGCATACCAGGCTTTTTGTAAGCAGAATACCTCACGATCAATCCATAGCTTCTCCAAGTAGAGGTGGATTTTATCCTGATACAAAATTTTGGAGAACTTTACAGTCAATTGATCTGAGTTGAAATGATAGCAGCATTCTAGTATTTGAGGAGCTGTCACAAAGAAGAGGGGGGGGGTGTCAACTTATTTTCCAAAGCACCAGAAGGCAAGACAAGAAACCATGGATGGAAACTAATCAAGGAGAGAAGCAACCTGGAATTAAGGAGAAACTTCCTAACAGTGAGGACAATTAACCAGTGGAACAGCTTGCCTTCAGAAGTTGTGGGTGCTTCATCACTGGAGAGTTTTAACAGCCGCTTGTCTGGAATGGTATAGGGCAGGGGTCTTCAAACTTGGCCCTTTTATGACTTGTGGACTTCAACTCCCAGAATTCCTCAGCCAGCATGCCTGACTGAGGAATTCTGGGAGTTGAAGTCCACAAGTCATAAAAAGGCCAAGTTTGAAGACCCCTGGTATAGGGTCTCTGCTTCAGAAGGGTGTTGGACAAGAAGACCTCCAAGGTCCCTTCCAGCTCTATTCCGATTGAGTTGACTGGAGATAAAGACAGCTTCATCAATTCCTATATTCAGTGGCCTTCCATTCCTATCCAAGAGCTCTTTGTATAAAGTTAACACCAAAGCTATGCTAAAGCTATGCTCTACTTACAAACATGGGAACAAGAAAAACTACTTGCAGATAGATAATTATATCCCAGAAGAGTCAGAAATGTTCAAAACAAACTGAGTAATGCTTTGCAGAAACAAAAAGGAGCAGGATAACAAACAAAAAGAAGCATAATAAACTCGGCTTGTTGCGTGGACAAAAACATACTTTGTTTTACCCAAGTGTAAATACACTAAGAAAACTGGAGCCTTCAAGCAAGAATCTGAATACACCAGGACTTTAAACCTTCTTGCTTATCAAAGCATTCACATTTACAGCTTCTGCACAGGAGTTGTGAATGCAAAACTTAAGATTAAAAAAAATGTACACGAATCTGCATTTCAAATGGTAACCTGCATCATATCATTCATATGTGGGTTTTACTTTAGCTCGATATTTAATTGAAGCAAAAATTCTATTTGCAGTTCTTCTACCAGAGACTGCTAATGTTGCTTCAGCCTCTATTGTATTTTTCAACAGGATCACAGTATTATCTACAACATGTTGCCGTTATTACAAAACAGTGGTGTTGAGGCCACGTAACCTTATGTAAGTTAATGAATATCTTACAAAGATGTGAAGAAATGAAAAACTGGTATTTAGCCATACACAGTCTCCTTGATTAGTAACCTTATTCTATTTAACTTTAAATAAATGCTAAGAGAGACAGTCTGGTATAATGGTTAAAGTGCTGGCCTAGAAACTGATAAGAGTGTGAGTTATAGTGCCAACTGAAGCATAAAGCTCACTGAGGGATCTTGTGCTGGTCACTTCTACTCAGCTCAGCCCAGCCTAACCTCTCAGGGCTGTTGTGATGAAAATAGGACATGGAAGGAATATTAAATATGTACACCTCCTTGATTTAGTTATAGAAATAAAAAAAGAAATCCAGGAAATAAATAATCATGCATAAACAAAAAGAGTTAAGAGAATTCCCTTCCTTTGTAATAAACAAAAAAATTATTTTACGGCTTCTTTTATATGATTTTTTTTCATGATACTACAGTATTAAACTAAGAACCATAGCAAGATGGACAATAAGCGAAAGGTAAAGGATAAGACTCACTTGATAAGTATGAAAGTCATGATTTATTACGGGTGGCACATCAGATTGATGGTATGTTCTATTATTATTGTTTTAATCATATGCTTTTGTTCCTTGTAAGCTAGCTGCTTAGAGGCAGTGAGAACTCAATGGAAAAGAAATCAAGGCAATAAAATAAAAATCATCAAACAATTCTTTATGTTTTTAAAGGCTGTGTAGTCTCAATCATTTAATTTCCCAAGCCAATTGATTAAACACCATTTTACATAATCAAGACCAAATAATAATGATGCCAGCTATTCTTGCTAAGAGAGATTTAAAAGAGGGAAAACTTCAGCAAGTTTTCCATCAATACAGCCAAGCTGTAATGTAACAACTCTAACTATAGCTTTATTAAAATGCAAAAAGGAAAAAAAATAGTGGGAAGGAAGGAAGAAAAAAAGGCAGCTCATCAAGAGATATTAACAGCCGTAGACACAATCATTTTGAAGCAGAAAATGTAGCTCTTGAAAGTTTTGGAAACCTATGTATTTTTATTGTTAGAAGATTTTCTGATAAGCAATCGAAAATAGCAGTCATATAAAACTAACCGCCTAGTGCAGAAAATGTACAATTTTAAAACAAACTATAATAACATGTGCTATAGATCTGCCATGTTCAATCGATAAATATTTTATGTGCTGTGATATGTATTTATTATAAATAGACTTTTTTACCACTAAAAATGAAAAGTAAGCCTATAAACAACTGAACTTTCTCCTTCACCCCAATGGCATCCTTTATCATCAATTGCAAGTCTGGCTCCAAACTCCAGAAGATTGATTTAACAATAACAACAACTTTATTGTCAATTTGAATGTACAGCAATCGGCATACATCAAAATGAAATTTTGTTGCATACAGTTCTCAAAACCACCTCCGATATACACTCCTTGTTCGCGGCCAGCTCAAGTTTCAGAACATCCATTTCAGTCTCTAAGGAGTGAACGATGGCAAACAGGACAGATGGAAACGGAGCTCCATATGAAATAGCCCTCAAATTAGCTTGTACACCTGCATGACAACCTCACCTCCTTTCCTTTTTCTCATCCTGTCTCTTCCACCTTTTCCTTAAAGGGGCCTTGCTCCTTTTTTTGCCCCTGGAGCACTTTACTTTAAATGCCATTTAAGTTATAAACCCTGTGATCACAGTACTTGCATGATGGTACTTAAATTATGGATGATCTAACAGCTTTGAACTCTGAATGATCTCTGCAAACATTTTCAGGTCAGTTTCACAGTTGCCATTTCACAAGGTTTAAAAGCAACCATTTTCAAAACTGTAAAACTCTCTAGCAACAAGCATTTCAATTTGTGATACACAAGGGGAAAAGAAAAATGCTAAGTCACAGTTTTTCAAAATGTGGGTCATGACCTTCCCGGGAGTTCTGAGTTTCTTAGAAAGGGTCTTTTTTTTTTTAAAGCTGATCAGGTATGCACAGACCGCTTGGGAGTGCTATCAACCTTGTTCTTCCTTTGCCTTAGCAAGACTGTGGATGGCTTATGCAGCTAGAGCAGGGAGAAAGCCTAGAGAAAACTGAAGGATGGATCTAGCTATCTGCTCAAATCATCCTCTAATCACAGCACTGCTGGGTCTGTAAAAATGTCTCTAGTCTTTCAAAATGAAGAAGTTTCGTTGGTGACAAGAGGAAAGCTAAACATGACTAATCTACCAAATGCTACTGATAAAAGTCTAAGCCAAGAAAGTGTGATGAAGGTCAATAGTTTCGATAAGCGGTATGTTTATTTTTTAGTAAAGGTAAAGGTTCCTCTGCACATGCGTGCTAGTCGTTTCCGACTCTAGGGGCCGGTGCTCATCTCCGTTTCAAAGCCGAAGAGCCAGCGCTTGTCCGAGGACGTCTCCGTGGTCATGTGACCGGCATGACTGGACACCAAAGGCGCATGGAACGCTGTTACCTTCCCACCGTAGTGGTCCCTATTTTTCTACTTGCATTTTTACGTGCTTTCAAACTGCTAGGTTGGCAGACGCTGGGACGAGTAACAGGCGCTCACTCTGTTACGCGGCACTCAGGATTTGACCCGCCAAACTGCCGAACTTCCGATTGACAAGCTCAGCGTCCTAACCCACTGAGCCACCGCGTCCCGTAGTTTATTTTTTAGCCAACCCTAAACTCAATGAATTAATTTGTTTTATTCATGAGTAAGTCATGCCCATTCACTTATCATGTATAGCATGATAAGTAATAGATATCTATTTTATGACCCAATATTCTTTACAAATATTATAAAGTGAGGTGTTATCACTTGATCAGCAAACTACAGAAAACATTCAACTGTCTCAAGGAATTCAATACCCACGGCAAAGTAGTGTAACTTTTCAACTAAAAAATGCAACTCGGGGTCAATATTCTACAGGAGTAATTGGAGTCCGTAAATCTGATGCAGCAGAACAAAAATTGTACTGTTTTCAGTTTAACTATTTTAGGTTTCTATAGGGGAGGAAATATTGGGCTGTTAAATTAGAAAACTGTGAGAGTTAGCACAGAATTTCCTAGCAGTGATGGAAACAAAAAACAACAACAAACCCCTCAAACTGCAAAAATGATTATAACAGTCGGCAGAAGTTAAGTGCCTTTCATACACACTAGTTTCCTTTGGTGTCAAACATGTTTGTTTCCATTAATGTGCTTCAGAATATGGAGAGAAACAAATGTAGTGCCTTTCTACAACTCCTTAAAGCAACTATGTCTTTTGCTGGGATGACAAGGCAGGCATAGAGAGCAGTCACAAAGTGCTGGGGAGAAAAAACAGAATTGCTTTAAGGGGTTACATAGACATAATCGCACACCTGCACACTCCAAAACACCTCTTTCAAATAAAAAACGAAGCACAGTGTAGTCAGCCCTAATATACATAGCAATTACTTATTATTCTCCTAAATGCAAATTACTACAGCAACGGATTATATAACCACAGCATTCTAACACACTGAAGTCCATTTAAAAACACTAAAATGGTTTGTATTCAATATTGAAACCACTTTATTGGATTAAATTTATTTGCAGAGAACAGGATTTTTTTTAAAAAAAATCATTCTATTTTGAGCCACACAAATAGGTAGTCTTGAGGATTAAGAGGTTTGGAATGTGCCAGAAGAACTGCAAATGATGATAAGAGTTGGCAGAAGTTAAGTGCCTTCCATACACACTAGTTTCCTTTGGTGTCAAACAAACTAGGACTGAGGATTCAGGGCACAGCGATTTAATAAAAGCATACACTGCAGCCAATCACTCTTAACTTCACACAGTGGTTATATATGACAAAATGAAAACTAGAAGGTTCATAATTAACATTTTTAAAAATATATGTGGGTATAGGTAATTATGTGTCAAGGAATTAGCAGGTGTATTTAAAAAGGTCAGCTATGACAATATGCAGAAAGTAAAGACGCAAATTAGACATCTGGCATAAAGTAACATAAAAGCCTGATTTGTGGAGAGAGAGAAAGAGTGTTGAACTTGCATTTCCTATCAGCAGCTTCCTTCCTTCAGTCTGTCTTAAAAGAATACCAGCCAGATTCTGCTCTTGGGAGGGAATCAAAGCAGGAGAAAACTGTCTGGTTTGGGCAAAGACAACAGTGTGGTAAGCCAGAGGTACAAGGTGGTTTCATTAGCTCACACACTCTTGTACATTATACATGACTGGGTCAGACTCATATTTAAAACAAAAGATCTTCCTTCACCATATCCAAAGGATTCACAGTACACACACACACACACACACACACACACACACACACACACACACAAAATTGAGATGCTATGAAGAGTGCCTGGAACAGGCTCATACTTCTTACGAGGAACAAATAAGCAAGGTAGATTGTCTTTAGGAGAAAACTGTTGCCTTAACATTTTTTTAAAAAACGTAAAAAGATTATTATGCCCAATTAGTCCCACATATCGTATACATGTGTCTTTTTTTTGCAAGTGTAGTAAAATAATTTACTCAAGAACTAGACATTCTTTTAAAAAAAAAAGAACGCAGTATTTGGAAAAGCTTACATCCTGCAACAATATCATCAGCAAACCACAACATCTGACTATCCCAGGTCCTTGTGAAAGACTTGATAAGTGGATAAAAATGCCCAATCCAATCTAAATGTCTGATTGACTGCAGAATGAACCACTGTCGCTCTCTCTCAGGCACAACCCACCTCACAGGGTTGTGGTTATGGGGAAAATAAGAGAAGGAAAATAATAAAATAATAAATAATAAATAATAAATAAAAATAATAAAAGCGAGATACAACTATCTTAGGGGGGGCTTGTGATCTGATGAGGTCTAGAGCTATGTGGCAATTATTTATTTTACCAGAAGAGTCACTCAGGCAGACCAGACCGGTCTTAGCAGAAGTGCCAGATTAAGGGTAACTACCAACCCATTTAATATGGTAAGAAAACAGAAAAGGAATCCTACAACCAGATCAGTCGTTGCCGAGATCAACAAGGAACACGTCAGATGCTAGAGTATCTGGACATCTTTTGATAAGTGGGCAATGGGATTGAGGAGCTATGTCTGGGCAACTGGGGCCTAATCCTGTGGGTTTAGTGGAAGAACAACCACCACAGGCAAGACAAAACTATACTGAACCAACAAAGTGTGGATACTTAAAATGAACGTTTGAACATTGGAAAAGAATTTATCCAGACTCAAATTCACTGAACGACAATAAGCAAATCAAAGGAGACCCATTACCAGAAATTAAATATTCAGGGAAATATTTAAATATCTAATCTTGTCCTGGCACTTAGAGGAAAGGCCAGGTCTTCAAAGCTTTTCTGAAGACTAAGTGGATGGAGATCTGCTGATCTTCTGGAGGAAGAGAGTTCCAAAGGGCAGGGACTGCCGTTGAAAAGGCACACTTTGTAGCTCCCATAAGATGGCAATATTTAGGGGATTAGGTCACTAGGAGCATGCCCACTCTATCTGACTTGGTAGGTCAGGTAATTAGAGAAGAGTGCTGAAGTAACAGCAGAAATGTTTAGAAATGAAATGGATTAAAAATTGGACAACTCCTAACAGAAGACAAGGTAACAAAATAGCAGGACCTTGGAGGTCTTGTCTATACCATTTCAGACAAGTGCCTGGTTCAGTCTCTTTTTAAAAGTCTCCAGGGATGGAGCATCCACAACTTCTGAAGGCAAGATGTTCCAGTGGATTGCTCTCACTGTTAGGAAATTTTTCTTGAGTTCTAGGTTGCTTCTCTCTTTGATTATTTCCAACCATTGTTTCTTGTCTTGCCTTCTGTTGCTCTGGAAAATAAGTTGACCCCACTCTTCTTTGTGGCAGCCCCTCAAATACTGGAACACTGCTATCATGCCACCCCTAATCCTTCTTTTCACTGCACTAGACAAACCCAACTGCTGCAACTGTTCTTCATATGTTTTAGCCTTCAGCCCCCTAATCATCTTTGAAATAATCAATTGCATGGCTTTTGGCTCAGCTATCTAACTAGCTTACATCCAATTACAGCTAAACAGCTTAATGAAATTTTGCATACAGGAGACATCTGTAGCTGCTTAATAACTGGTAAAAAGCATCCGATTCAAAAAGAGCGAGCAAAAGGAGCACCATCAGGAAACTATACGCTGATAACATGCTTGCCTAGAATGTTTACATTAAGGTAAGGTAAAGGTTCCCCCGCACATGCGTGCTAGTCGTTTCTGACTCTAGGGGCCGGTGCTCATCTCCGTTTCAAAGCCGAAGAGCCAGCGCTTGTCCGAGGACGTCTCCGTGGTCATGTGGCCGGCATGACTAGACGCCAAAGGCGCACGGAACGCTGTTACCTTCCCACCGTAGTGGTCCCTATTTTTCTACTTGCATTTTTACGTGCTTTCGAACTGCTAGGTTGGCAGAAGCTGGGACGAGTAACAGGCGCTCACTCTGTTACGCGGTACTCGGGATTCGACCCGCCAAACTGCCAACCTTCTGATCGACAAGCTCAGCGTCCTAACCCACTGAGCCACCGCATCCCTTATGTTTACATTACTCACAGGTATAACAACAATTCTGGATGGCTCACAACAGTCAAGCAAAGAAATTATAGTAAAATCAGTAAAACATAAAAGGTGAGATAAAAGATGAAGCTTGGGGTCTCACGCTCAGGAAGTTTAAGAGAGAACTAATATTAAATGTCAGTTTTTTTTAAAAAATGGAAATATGTAGGTGATCCTTTTGATTAAGACACTGACATCAAATTCCAGTGACTTAGAAAAGTATTGATATCATTCTACTGATATAAAATCTCTGGCAGTTTTGTGGATGGAATACACAGATTTTGTAGAGGGTGTTTTTTTAAAAGAGATTTATAATATAATACAGAGATCTGCACTTGTTAACTGCCTTTAGATTGAATTATTTGGTTCTTTAGCCATAGATAAAATAGCCTTTTATATTCTCCTACTATAAATACAATCCTAGCATATGTGAAAGTGACAAGCTGGCTTTTCTGCATGCTATCAAAAATGAATCACACTCTGCATCTCACACAGCAGGCAAGAAGCTTTTAAAATTTTGTCTGATGTTTTCACATTTGGGGTATATTTGAATTTTCCACATACTACATTGATTTAAGATCCCAACATATGTCAATCCAGCAGCACAATCCAAATGTTTTCATGTATAAATCAGACAGCTAATGTTTGAATTTCAGTTTCAGATCCAGAAGTGTATTCTGAAATGCTGGCTTACTCAAAGGTGGTCAGGAATAAAAAAGGAAAACTTTACATGTATTTATTTCAACTTGCATTTTTTTTTAAACTTAACCATCACAAACCAGGACTAAATGCCCAGGAGGGGAGCCACCCAATTCATAGTATTCCAACATATATCTTCGATACGTTTCCTAGGTTAGATGTTGGGATTTTTACTTTAGACCAATTACTTAATGATAATAAAGAGCTTCAACTTAAAGGACAAATTTCTGTCTTTTGCTGCTACTATATCAGCAGTATCTATAACTACAACCTAAGTTGACATAATGACTTGAACAAGCAAAATTTTCAGCTCTAAATTATTAGACGTGATTACCAAACCTTGAGACCAAACATTCCACAATTAAGTCTTTATAAATACCATTTAGCACAAATCAATTTAGTATCACAATTTTAATGCTGACTGGAATGAAGAATTAGTGGTTCCAATTTCATCTAAACTATGTTAGATTCTTTTTAATTTCTGCAGCAAAATTTAAATAGTTTAGATTCATTCATTCAAAAAAAAGTATTTCTGAATCCCACCATTACTGGAAAGACATATTTATGGGCTTATCAATGAATGGTTTGGTTTACAAATGCAGACAATGTATGGAAGACTATAATAAAAGATGACCAGGCTTTATTGAAGCTTTAGGAGATATATTCATACTCTCTCTCAGGACCCACCTCAATCCACATCTTAGGAAATAAGAACTCTTGGATGCAAGTTTAGTCCAAAAGGAAAATGTTTACTAGGATGGAATCGATTGTGGGAATACAAGACGGAATCTGACAAAAGTTACATTTCAATCCTATATAAACCATTCCCATTTCAGTCCCTCCCCTCATCCATTTGGTCAGGCTGTCGTCAGTTGCTAGGTGTCAGGTCCTTCCATGGGAAAGGGAACTCTCCTTGGTTTTATGGTTATTGCTTTCCTTTTCAGTTGTAAATGAAGATACAAACCAGACCTGTCTGTCCCCCTCCCTTCCCCCGTTAAAACATCCCCTGTTGTTTGAAAATCGCTTTAGTAACCATCCTCTCCCCCCCCCTCGGAGAGATGGCAGAATCCCCAGTAATAGCACGTTGTTCTACCTATACAATTATGAAATGTGATATAAATGGATTCTGACACTCTCTCTCTTTTTTTACACACACACACACACACACACACACACACACAGAGAGAGAGAGAGAGAGAGAGAGAGAGAGAGAGAGAGAGAACATTTAACAACAACAAAGACAACAATAATAATAGAAGGGACCTTGAAGGTCTTCTAGTCCAACCCCCTGCTCAGGCAGGAAACCTTATACCATTTCAGGCAAATGGCTGTCCAGTCTCTTCTTAAAAACTTCCAGTGTTGGAGCATTCACAACTTCTGGAGGCAGGTTGTACCACTGGTTAATTATTCTAACTGTCAGCAAATTTTTCCTTAGTTCTAGGCTGCTTCTCTCCTTGATTAGTTTTCATCTGTTGCTTCTTGTCCTGCCTTCAGGTGCTTTGGAAAATAGCTTGACTCCCTCTTCTTTCTGGCAACCCGGAAATTTATGATTCCTGTTTAATTAATTCAATCACTTTATGATACCTCTGCTAACTGAAATATACAAAATCCACAACTTCTTAGTGTTGAGAAAAAGACTAAGACTACTTTATACCAACTATAACTGTGTGAAGCATTAACCATCCATCTACTGGTCACTCTTATTCCTGACCGTACAGTATAAAATGGTAGTGGCCACAGCATTATTATGGACCAATAATTTTCAGCAAGTCTTAACTGCTTATCAAAGTGTCATTCCTCATTTGTTTCTTCTAAACATATACTCAACCCCATGACTTGTTGGGTCATCATTTCAGAGATATTTCCTTACCTAAACAAACAGAATGATCACAGGCTAGCAAAAAAACAGTTGAAGCAGAAGCAATTTCTGTCTTCTTTATTTATTCAATTTTATATGGTGTCTCTCTTGCCTGGAGGCTACTCTAGATAGCTCACAATCATTAAAACCAATAAAAACATAAATAGTAACATTAAAATAGTATAAAATTGAAAATGATGGGAAGGGAGCAAAATGAATATGGAGGTGGGGCCTTGTCTTAGTTTGCTAGCCACTTCCAAAACAATGCACCCCCTTCTTGCTGTTTTCCCCACTGATTTTCCTTGGAGGAAGCTGACAGGGAGCACCCAGACTGGTTAACTCAAGGAAGGACAACGTTGATCATGAAAGACCCGCACAAGAGAAGAGCACCCATCAACCAACGGCCAATAACTCACCTCCCCATAACGTGGAAAGTCCTATCAGGAATCATAATGGCCAAGACACAGGATATATGGGCCAGTACAGGAGCAGAGTTCAGAAGGGCACCTGGAACAATTCTAGATCTCAAAACACCAGTTGCTCATAGACAGAACAGTCATACAAGTGGCCATCAAGTGCAGCTTACAGCAAGGTGAGGCACTGACTTCATTGCTGTTCTGCGTAGTCTTATACCCTTTCAACTAGGTAATCATATGGACTGAATATGGATACAAGTTCAAAAGTAAAACTACTGTCAGGCACTTCCTATATATTGGTAACATCAAGCTGTGTGCCAAGTGTGAACAAAACATCCACTCATTGATCACTACTATAGCGTGAGAACATTGGGGTGTCATTCGGACTGGAGAAGTGTGGCTGGATGGTAGTCATGAGAGGGAAGAGAGTTAAGACTGATGAGACAGAAACACCAGTGGACCAAATAGCAGACATATAGACCAGTTACCAGCATCTTTATATGCCACAGTCACATGAGAACCAGGAGGAGGAGGCAAGGAAGATAGCCACATCCAAGTACCACCAAAGAGCAAGACAGATCCTGAAGAATCAGCTCAATGGGAAGAACAAGATCCACACCATCAATATGTATGCCCTGCCACTCATCAGAAACCCTGCTGATATTTTATTTTATTTATTTATTTTATTGTATTTATATACCGCCCTTTCCCTGAGGACTCAGGGCGGTTTACAGGGAGTTAAAAATCAACCATACAAAAGTTAAAACCCAATTTAAAAATATTAAATCAACCCTGTACTATTAAAAACCCCAATTAAAATGAATGTCTCCTCAGCCTGGGCCCGAGAGCTCAAAGAGCCAGGTCTTCAGGCCCCGGCGGAATGATCGGAGGTTGGGAGCAGTCCTCAGCTCCACCGGCAGCTGGTTCCAGAGGGCAGGCGCCCCCACTGAGAAGGCCCTATCCCTGGGTGTCACCCGCCGGCAATCTCTTACCGGCGGGACCCTGAGCAGACCCTCCCTGTGGGAGCGCACTGGGCGAAGGGCGTTTGATGCCGGCAGCAGGTGTTCCCTCAAATACCCCGGACCCAGGCCATGTAGGGCTTTATAGGTGATAACCAGCACCTTGAATTTCACCCGGAGGGCAACCAGAAGCCAATGCAGCTCGCGGAGTAGAGGTGTTACATGGGAGTATCGGGAGACCCCCATTACAACTCGCGCGGCCGCATTCTGCACCAGTTGAAGCCTCCAAGTGGTCTTCAAGGGCAGCCCCATGTAGAGAGCGTTACAGTAGTCCAAACGGGAGGTCACAAGCGCATGAGTAACTGTGCGTAGGGCGTCTCGGTCCAGATAGGGACGCAACTGGCGCACCAGGCGAACCTGTGCAAAAGCCCCCCTGGTCACGGCTCCTATGTGATCTTCAAAATTGAGCCGTGAATCCAGGAGGATGCCCAAGTTGCGAGCCCTATCAATAGTAAGTGAGCCAAAGAAGGACATGGAGGCTGCCAGTGTGAAGACCTGGAAACCCCTCATCATGTACAGAGATTTTCACCTGAAGTTCAATACCCAGAGACTGTATACTGACTGGGAAGAGGATGGGTGGGGTCTGATAAGTGTCAAAGCCACTGTTGTTTGGACAAAACCAAAGCATGCATCTAGGAATACATCAGTAAGGTGGCACCCACAGATGAGCTGCTGAGAGAATGCTGAGATAGTAGGAGTCATGGGTGGAAGATCAAGACGAGGAGTGCCATGACGATACAAGACACATACATGGGATGTAACATTGACGATAAATGAGGGGAACAATATTGGCTATCCAACCAGTCTACTGAAAGATCTGGATTAAAAGACAGCACAGACAAATCTATAAGAGGGTTAAACCCCATTGTTTTGCTTAACATTAGTGTTGGACTTTTTTCTACTTGTTCCAATCTGTTTTAGTCCCAGACTACAGGAAGGCCCATAATGTGCCATTTGATTATAGTTTTGTATGTATTAAGAGATCTAAAACTGATAGTTTATTTTGCCAGGAGACCTTCATTACCTTAACTCCCAC
The DNA here is from genome assembly GCF_947247035.1 of Vipera ursinii. Lineage (NCBI taxonomy): Eukaryota > Metazoa > Chordata > Lepidosauria > Squamata > Viperidae > Vipera > Vipera ursinii. The sequence continues at coordinate 208,269,850 of NC_139512.1, forward strand.
CCACCCCTTCTCTCACACACAAAGAAATAAAATGGTGAAAGGGGTTTCTGATTTTTAAATCTAGATTATATAATTTTGTAAAAATTAAAATTATAGGTACTGATCAAGGAAAGTATGATTGAATCATTAAAAGAAATAACGTGTTTGAATGTATTCATGTAATTCTCTCTTAAAAGAACATATTTTAAAAATTGTGATAAAACCTTGCACTTTTGCAAATTCTCCCATATTTTTTCTACAGAGAGGTGGGGTGCAGGGTCTAATTAACTAATTCCTGGTTGGTTAAGCAACATTTCTCCTCTATCTAGTCTTTCTTAAGCTTTTCTGCTTAAAGTAAAAAAAAGAAAAAAAAGGTATATAGCCTGGAAATTCAGACTTAGACACAGTGAATAATTAGGCTGCTAGGATTATTTAAAAACACTGCACAATAGCACCTGTACCTTTAATGTTACTTTTCAGTGACTTGTCTTTAATATTTGCTTTCCTTTCTACCAAGGGAAAGTGTATTATGAAAATGTAAGAAGAGGGATACTTGATCAGAACAAATTTCCCATTTAGTCCAGCATCCTTGTATCCATCACCGCCACTGACAGACCACATGCAGAACAGGTCATCCTTAGGACATGCTTGTGTTTCCTTATCCTTGATTTTCATACCACTTATATGCTCTGAATATAAGGGAGACCGAGGGTGCATTGCTTTAGATGCAGTGCACATTACTCAGAAAATTTACCCTGCAAGTCCCAATCAAGAACTCAAAAGCTTTCATCCTGGCTATCTCAACGTTCACAGAGCTGCAATCATACGCGCAGGTGTTTCGTCCATCCAATCTGTCTCCCTTCACACCCAGTGATATCCCCACACAGATGAAACAACTCCCAAAGTTAATTGCAAATTGCATAGCAATTAATACCTGGCTGCCTGCAATCCCATTAGCCTTTTACTCCTTGCCAAAATTCATTTTTGACTATTAGGATGCTCTGTCTAGATTCCCTCTTTTTCTGAGCGCCCCTGGCATTTAAATAAGGCCATTCAGCGGTTGTCGGCATTGTTCTGAGAATGCTTGCTTTGCACTTCTTCCATTTACACAGTGGTTCAAGCCAGGGGAAATTTCTCTCACGTGCTTTATATGAAATACGAAGATGCAGAAACTGGAGTTTGTAATTTAAATGGATTTCCTAAGGAGACTCTTCAGAATGCATTTCCTCTTAATTTTGAAGATAGGCTACAGTTCTGCAGACCTCCAAGACATGACAGAAGACTGGGCACTGGACAGAAATAAGACTCAGAATGGAATTATCTATACACTGATAACTTAAACAACAACCTGAATGGCATAATGGCATAATACAGAGCTGATGTTTGGAGGGAATTTACATGCCATAGATTTCTCAAATGAAATGCCTATGCTGAAAACTCATCTCTTTTTACTGTTAAATGTAGCGGAGATTGGTTCTCATTTTCCAAATAAATACTCATATTCCACTGAATAATGCTTAACGAATGAGAAGCAGCAATAACAACATTTATTACTATGTTGTTTTGCAATAGTGACTGGTAAGAAGAATTAAACTCTAGGCAATTCAGATGGACAACTATTATCTGTCATGTCTTAAATAATCTGGTCTGTTACAGCAGGGGTGTCAAACTGCCGGCCCGTGGGCCCGTTCCATCATGAGGCGGCCGCGCCCACCCCAGCTCCGGCAATGTGAAAAAAGTCACAATACGTCGCAACACGTCACGTGATGCGGCGAGTTTGACCCCCCGTGTCTTAAAGACTGCTTTAGTAGGCAGCATGGCAACTACTAAATGGATGACTACGTCTGGGGTCTGAAGCTAAGCGGGGGCAAATCTGGTTAGTAATAGTAATGGCGGACAGCAAGGAAAGCCCACCACTGTAGAGTAATCCACAAAGTCAGGGAAAGAGACATACTGGAAGAAAGCAACGGCAAAACACTTGCAACGTTTCTGCCAAGAAAACTACAGGCAGCCCTCACTTAATGACCCTAAGTGGGATTAGAATTTCCATCATTAAGCATACGGTCATTAAGGGTAACATCACATGACTGCACTGCTTAGCAATGGCAGTTTTGGTAGCACTGGTTGCGATTGTTAGACCCAGACTAAGCCATTGCTAGGCAAGGACCTAATGCTTCTCTTGCCCTGCTCTGCCGCCCCCACCTTCAATTTCCACTCTCCTGCCTATCTCTTCCCATCTCTGCCCTTTTGGCCAGCCTACACTCTGCCACCCTCCATCCCATTGTCCCTGCCACCCTGCCACCAGGGGTGCCTTGTCAGCAGCAAGGGGAAGAGATGGTGAAGGTCAGCTGGTGGATGCGGAGGGCAGCAGGGGCCAGGGCGACCGAGGAGTGCCCTCTGGCCAAAAGGACAGAGATGGGAGGGAGCTAGATGGAGCTGAAGTGTACACTGTGCAGACGGGGCTGCCAAGTGGCTAAATATTTGACATGTGGCCACAGGGGAATTGCAACTGCTATAATTTCAAGGACCAATAGGAAGTGCATTCAGAGTCATCCTACAAATGGTCATAAAGCAAGGACTACCTGTATATGGATGCATCCATGAAGTCAGCAGAGCTAACCTTAATTTGAAGACGGCTTCATTAATGACTTGCCTCCTGTAGTAAAAGCTCAACTAAAAATAGGGCTGTTCTAGCTATTATTAAACTATCCCATCCCCCAAAGCTCCAAACCAACATGGCCAATGACTGTTGAATGCAGCAACCTCTCCCACCCTGCTTTTAAAAGAACCATTGGTTTATGAAACTGCAGCATTAGCAGGGGCTGAAACAGGAAAATGCGATCAAAAATTACAACGCATACTTACCAATAAACACTGACAATTACAAATAGGCATACAAATTAAAAAGAGTATTATTCAAAGAATAGGGGGGAAAAAACCCTTATCTAACTGAAACCGGAATGCTGCCATCAATATCTTCATCATCTAAGTTTATGCTCTGCTTTTCTACTCTGGCAAATAGCCAGAGTGACTACAACTAATCATCTTCCCTGTCACTTTGTGGAAAAGCGAAACAAATGCAGAGTGAAATTTCAAAATACACTACTCAAACCAGATGCAGATACTATCAGAAATGAATGCTGATTAGTATATTTATGGGAGGGGATGATCATGTTCCTACAACAAGCTTAATCTATTCATATCTTCTAATCGGTGACAGGAAGCATGTGATTACGCAGAGTATTTTAGGAACATTGAGTCCTCACCTGGGTACACAACTAATCAGTAAGGCTGTAAGGAAGATCAGTAATACTGTGGGAAGAATTAAATCCTTCAGGTAGTCTTCTACTTACAACCATTTGTTTAGTGACCATTCAAAGCTGCAATGTTACTGGGAAAAAATGACTTTTTTCACCCTTGCACCCGCTGCAGCATTCCCATGGTCACATGATCAAAATTTGAATGCTCGGCAACTGGCATGTATTTAAAATGGTTGTGGTGTCCCAGGGGTCATAACAATCCCCCTTTGCAACCTTCTGCCAAGCAAAATCAATGGGGAAGTCAGAATCACTTAACAACTGTGTTATCAACAATGGCAAGTGATTCGCTTAACAATTGTGGCAAGAGAGGTTATAAAATGGGGCAAAATTCACTTAAAATCTCACCTAGGAGCCAGAAATTTAAAATTGTGGCCGTAAATCAAGAACTACCTATGCATTATATCCTTTTAGAACCTATTTCCTAAATCATACACAACTATACTAAGAAATTAAGAGAAGGAAGAGTTCAGATAAACTGGATAAATTATGCCACATATATTTAGACTACAGCCAGGCTTTTTGTTTTTCTTTTGTTTTGGGGGAGGAGGGTCAAGGTTTTCTTAAGATTTTCCACTCAAAATACATGTGATTATGATGAATGAAAAGGAGCTGTGGTCTCTTTGTAAGGGTGCCTTTTGCTCAATCAGACACAAAAGTCACATGGGACCGCAGCTACTGAGTACTCACGGTTGCCATAGTAGGGAACCAGATTACTTAACATTTTTCAAGCAAGCACTCAAGTTGTGGTTTTTATTTGTGATCCACTTGTAAATGCACCTGTAACAGCTAAGTTCCTTAAAGCCACAGGCCAGAACAAACTTTAATGTTGAAAGCCATACTCCTTAGTTAAAGAGTAAAAAGCTAAAAGAAGAACTGAGATTACTGAAGTTTTCTCTTAGCATAGAATCAAGTATGACTTTACTCAAGCCAAGGTAAAATTGTGCCGCACTGTTGACTAAGAGGCCAAGCAATTATAATTCTTCCTTAAATTTGTCTTAAGGTAACTGTTGCAAACAAAAAGGGGTGGGAATCAAAGCTACCAACACATCCATAGCTTAGCCCAGGGGTCGGCAACCTCGGCTCTTTTATGACTCGTGGACTTCAACTCCCATAATTCCTGAGCCAGCATAGCTGGCTCAGGAATTCTGGGAGTTGAAGTCCACGAGTCATAAAAGAGCCGAGGTTGCCTACACCTGGCTTAGCCTATCACGCCCTGTCCTGCCTGTTTTGCAAATTGCAAAGCATCCCAGCCTCTGTTGGCACAGAAGTGGAAGATATAGGAAAATATTACAGGTAATCCCACAGGTACAAACATTTATTTAGCAAATTTTCACAAGCACAAATTTATTCAAAAAGGGTACTTACGTTAGAAATTCAAAACTGAGACAAAAAGAGGTCTCTGAGGCCATGTGACTTGGATTCAGTCACTGCAGCAGCGGCGGCCATTTTTAACTCTGTGACTTCCTGTGTCATTCAGGGTTACAACATGTAATATCCTGGAGCCAGCAATGGGGATCACAAGGCCAAACAAGATCCAGCACCAAGCTTGTTTTGGGTTTTTTTTGGGTACTGCATGGAAGATCTGCTGCTGCCTGGGCTTGAGGACTGGAGTGCTAGAATTACTTCTGTAAATATTTTAAAATATTATTTTTTTTGTTACTCTACAGTACTGTACTGTTTGTGCTTTGGGAACTCCTCTGCCTTTTAAGTACTGTATTTTGCAAAGATAAAGTTTGTATTTACCTTGAAACTGCTTGTAGAAACTAAAAAGTTTCATTTAGCATTTGAATAAGTATTGATGTGATATTTGTATTGCTTGTAGTCACTCTATAAGAGTTAAAGTGCGATAGACTTAATAGTTCATTGTTGTTAGCATATGGTTGTTTATGATTTTTTTTTACTTTTATACCTTGTATTTAGCTCTGGGAAGTCGGGGACGGGGAGGGGGGAAGGTTGGGTAGGGCTGGGAAGGGGGTGGGTGGGGAGGGGTTGTTAAAGATAAAATGTATTGAAAAACTTTTCAATAAAAAAAGAAACTGCTTGTAGAAATGCTAGCCAGCATCTACCCAAAGCATTCTATAACATTGTGTTTCCTTGCTTTTATTTTGCAGATTAGTGTATATTACTGTAGTTTGTAGCCTTGGTGGAGCAGTGGGCTAATGCCTCCTTAAGTAACACCAGCTGCCTGCAATTAGTGCAGGTTCCCATCCCACCCGGCTCAAGGTTGACTCAGCCTTCCATCCTTCCCAGGTAGGTAAAATGAGGACCCAGATTGTTGGGGGCAATAAGCTGACTTTGTAATAATGCCGCTTGGGGTGTGTGTGAAAGCCCTAATAAGCAGGCATATACATAGAATGAAGGCTACTGCTAAGCTTGTAAGCCGCCCTGAGTCTTCGGAGAAGGGCGGGATATAAATGGAATTAAAATAAAAATAAAATAAATAAAAATATTAAATTTAAATTGCCTCCAGAAGTTGTGGGTGCCCCATCACTGGAAGCTTTTAAGAAGAGACTGGATAGGCATTTATCAGAAATACTCTCTTGTGAGAGCAGTGGGTTAGACTAGATCAGAGGTCTCCAACCTTTCTCCGTTGGCGGACCAGAGGGAAAGGGAGGGAGAAGCAGTTTACACATGGGTGTGCACACAAACAGGACCAGGAGCATGCACAATGCAAATGGGGCGGTGCTAGTGCCCCTGTGACACTTGCTAGCACCGCCCTGTTTTTGCTGCATGGACGCTAGCACTGCCCCGTTTTTGCCACGCAGTGCCCCATTTGCATAGCAGTGCGGCACTAGTGCGAGTGGGGGTGAGTGCAGAGACACAAGTGCGTGCACTGGCCAGCCTGCCCCATGGCCCAGTGGCCAGCAGGCCACAGTTCGGTAATAGGCTGTGGCCCACAGGTTGGGGACCCCTGGACTAGATGACCTCAAGGTTCCTTCCATCTCTGTTACTGTTGCAAGCTGAGAGTTCTGTAAATCCCTGCCCTGGAAACTCTTAAGCTAATTAGTGGCAAGTGTTTCTTTTTTGAAGCAATTGCAATTGGAGAGGTCTGTAAATTACCACCAGACCCCCTTTGGGCAGCTGAAGATGCCTGAGCTGACTAATAACAAGTGGTTTTTTTTTAAAAAAAAAGCAACTGCACTCACTGCAAGCCTGCTTGGAGGCAATTTAGTTCCTGAGCCAAGGTGGCAACTGGAAACAGCTGATGGGCAGCCGGTGGGGAAAGCCTCTCAGTTCAGTTAATGATGGCAGTGATCAATTAACAAATCAGAGAAAATAGTAAGTCAGATCTTCATTCATTTAATGACCCATCTGATTCAATTAATGAATTTGATTTTAAAAATTTGTAAAATTGAATCTGATTCATTTGACCTTTTTTTTTTGGCTTATGGTCTTAATGGGTGGGCTCCATTAGGTTCGTACCTCGAGGACTACCTGTATTTGCTTTGATACTTCAGCCACCATCTGAAGAATATCCCATCTTGGTTTGTTTAAAATTGCATAGATATATAGGCAATTGCAATTGTTCTATTTGAATGTCAGTGCTAGTATATGCATTTTGAAATATTTGTATAGACTCCCTTAAATTAATTGTACACTACATTCCAATAGTGCATCTCATATTTTTCCAGTTAATTAAGAAATTCCTAAGAATTTGGCTATATATTTTATGAGATAGGGCAATGGTGGGATTCAAATATATGAACAACCGGTTCTGTGTGTGGATGCCGCTTCCGGAGGTCCATTCTGGGCCTGGGCAACAAAAAATTGGCTACTGGTTCTGCTGAACTGGTGCGTACCGGCTGAATCTCACCACTGAGGTAGAGCTTGCATAATCCTCATCCCACATTAGTAAGTCATAGAAATGGGTACACTTTGATGTGTTTAAAACAGCAATGCAAATCACAGGGTATCTACTGTCTTTCTCTCTAGTGTTTTCTTAGGAATTGGACCTGGTCAGCAGTAATTATCTTGGGGGAATAAAGAGAAGCTAATGGGATAGGCTACATTTCCACCCATTTTCCATGCTTCAGAGAATAAAGCAAGAGCCATCAGAGGAGTCAGATGCTGCTCCACTCGCCCAGCCCTGCCGTGTCAACTGTTGTTTCTCTGATTCTCCAGCCAGAACGGCACTTGCCAACCGGTTAATTGCAGAATTATATATTTAGCCATATAACATGCTCAGAGTGTTGCAGAAGACCTCAGCTGGAAGCCAGCTAGCTTTTGTCACTTGAGGACGGCCTGCAGCTTGAGTTGCACAGTCTCGTGTCACTGGCCCAACTCCCTGGAGTGATGAGCAAGATGGCAGCTGTCTCAACCGTGTAAGCAAATGCACATGAAAGGAAGCTGCTATTAACTTAAATCATCTGAAAACCTGGGCATGCTTGTGGCAAATGTGAGCAACATTTCTAATTACACCCTCCCTTATTTATTTTTCAGTGCTGCCAATATGTGCACAAAGTGACAGAACTATTAAAAAGAGGAGTGCTATCATAAAGGCCTCCGGAAACAATTGCCAGCAAGCGAAAGGCTTCTTGCCTACTGCTCCCCCCTCCCTGTTCCCTGAGGACTTTTTCATTTATATTCTGTCACTTTTAAACACTTTCACCATTTTAAAAATACTCAACACATTGGTGAAAAAAAATATTTCCTAGAACAAAAATGTTAACATTCATTAGAGTAGTTTGCAGTGTGAACAATTCAATCTTGTTAAGTACCATATGGCTGCCCATAGGAAAATGCCAACAAGTTTCAACTCTACAGCTGGGCCATAGTTCCTTCTATTCATTGTGCAGATGGCTGTAATTGACACCACTGCTAAAACAGGTCTCCAGCATGTCTATAGGATCATTAGAGTAATTAGTTATTAAATACAGCTACTAGTTTTAGGAAGCAGGTTGCAATTCTTATAATGCTTGGCAAGTGAAATATAAATTTTGGCTACAGAGGAAAATAATAGCTAAAGCTAAAATCCCACTGAATGCATCAGGAGAGGTGTCATGCAAACTGATTCACTCGAAAATCAATCATGCTGGGAGTGATCAGCAAAAAAGGAGAAGGGGCCATCCTACTACCTGTTGACTGGACACTAAAAAGGATGACACTGGGATGACCATGACAGATTTCAAGGAGGCGGTATGAGAAAGGGGCATGGACAGCGCTGATCTATAGAATGGCTGTGGGTCGGACACGACTCAATGGTTGATGACGATGCACCTAGAAGATGCACCCAAAGAAGAGGGGAAGGGATGGGGGTATCACGTTGAAGCAACATTGTCATTGCTAGCTCATTCCTGTACTCACATGCTGCCTTATAAGGCCAACAACCATGGTGGCACAGTAGTTAGAATGCAGTATTGCAGGCCAACTCTGCCTACTGCAAGGTGTTCGATCCTAAATAGCTCAAGATTGACTCAGGCTTCCACCTTTCTACGGTTGGTAAAATGAGGACCCAGATTGTTGGGGGACAATATGCTGACTCTGTAAACCGCTTACAGAGGGCTGTAAAGCACTATGAAGCGGTATATAAGTCTAAGTGCTATTGCTATATATGGAGACCACCAAAGCATGCTGCCAAGCTTCCAGGCCTTGCTCCACTCCAAAAGCTTCACTTTTTCTCAAGTTTCTCTTTAGGGATCAACTACAACCACCCTATTGATTGTTATCAAAAGGAAAACCCACATCTGCCTTTTTATTAGATTCCCTTCCTCCTCATCTAAGAAGCTAGATCTCATGTTTAGTGGACCATTCCCCAAACTTGCATGGATCAATCCTCCAGCTTTCCATAGGCAACTTCCATCCAAACTCATCACCCATACTTTCATTGTTTCCTCCTGGTAATGGAATATCCTAGCACACTTCTGCACTACCATCCACTCAGTATGCTGAGAAGGAAACAAATTGAGGTAGAATGGAAAAAATTATACTGCCTTAAGGAATATGTTCATTAAAATCAAATTCCTAAAACAGCCACACCTTTTTCCTCACGCTCAATGGAAAAAGAAGAGCTCCTTAAATGTATAGCATAGAAGTGTTCTACTGATATAAAGACTAAAGCATTTCCCCCAAAAATGATTCGCCCAAATCATTTTTGAAACAATCAGACTAAATGGTTGGAACAACCTGCCTCCAGAAGTGGTGAATGCTCCAACAATGGAGGTTTTTAAGAAGAGACTGGCCAACCATTTGTCTGAAATGGTATAGGGCACGGGTCGGCAACCCGCGGCTCCGGAGTTGCCCGGTACGCGCGCACCTTTCCGAACGGGCAGAGGTGCGCGCGCACCACTCCAAAGGTTTGGAGAGCTGCGCGTGAACCTCTCTCGCACCTCCGCCCGAACAGCCGTTTGGAGACCTGCTGGTGTTCGGGCGGAGGTGTGGTTTGGAGACCTGCTGGTGCCGGTTTCAGCTTTCTAAACCGGCACCAGCAGGTCTCCAAACGGCTGTTCGGGCGGAGCTGCGCGCGCAGCTCTCCAAAGGTTTGGAGAGGTGCGCGCGCAGCTCCGCCCGAATACCCGTGTTGAGACCTGCTGGTGTTCGAGCGAAGGTGCAGTTTGGAGACCTGCTGGTGCCAGTTTAACTGGCACCAGCAGGTCTCCAAACGGGTGTTCGGGTGGCAGTTTGGAGGTCCCGGGGGTGGCTCCGGCGACGCCCGGGCTGAAGGCGGCGCCGCAACCCAGCACCCGTCACCACGGAGACCCGTCACCACTGGCGTGCAGGTGCGTCCACATAAAAAAAGTGGAACCGCACGCGTGTATCCATGCACGCGCAAAAAATGTTTTACGCATGCGCAAAACATTGTTTTATGCGCATGCACGTGCATGGATGCACGCGCGCGGCTCCCACTCTTTTTATGTGTAATGGAACCGGTTCCCAGTGGCTCTTTTGCTTTTTCAGGTTGCTGACCCCTGGTATAGGGTTTCCTGCCTGAGCAGGGGGTTGGACTAGATGACCTCCAAGGTCCCTTCCAACATCATCATCATTATTATTATTATTATTATTATTATTATTATTATTATTATTATTAATATATTTATTCAGAAATGGGGTGAAAACTGCATTCAATGGGTCCTTCACTTCTGTAGCTTCAATCTTTCACACTTACCACAATGACAATGGAAAGCTTTTCAGTCAAGAGCCAGGTCTATTTTCTTTTCTCTTTAGAATGTATACTCTTCTTAGTATGCACACACTGAGCCAGTAAATTATTATTTACTTGATTTATACATGTAGGAAGTCTACTATGGAAATTAAATGCATCACACAAATACGTTCCCACAAGCAAGTATCTAATGAGATCTAATACACAGCAGTGGGAATCATGGAACAATGGCCGATCAGCAAAATCCTGTAAGGACAGTCCCCAAGCTTATTAATACTGGCATTCCTGCCACAATACATAATGACATCATTTTCTTTCATCTGACTGTTACTGATTATGCTTTAAACTGAGAATGTACTCTTCAGGTAAGTATAAATTTTGAAAGATCCCAGTTAACTATTATTCATTCTTAAAGTGCAACATTATGGGTATTTGTCAAGTGAGGTACACACTATGTCAGGGGTGTCAAACCTCCAGCCTGCGGGTCAGATGCATCTCGTGGAAGCCGCACCCACCCCAGCTGTGGCAAGGTGGGAAAAGGTCACGATACGTCACGACACATCATGTGACGCGGTGAGTTTGACACCCCTGCACTATATGGACATTCATAATACCTTCTTTTATATTATGTTCTTATTTAGGCGGGTTTTATTTTATTCAGATTTTTTCCCTTTCCTGCTAATGTTATTCCTTGTGATAATCTGCATCTCTTGCTGACTTTAAATACATTCTCACTCTGCTTGAATGCTTCTATCTTCCACCAAGAGAAGTTTAACTGTTCTTAGTAAAATAAAAAGAAAGTAATCATGCATTTTCAATTAAATATTCACAGTATATATTTAATTTCAATGTACTCATTGTATTCTGTAATTATTTTTCAACAGACTATATTCTCTTAAAGATTTTTGTAGAATACTTCGATAGGATCTTTCTGCATACTATTCAGTGACTTATTTGGTGGACCTTATTGTTTCGGAACATTACACTTAAAAAAATGAGTTCTGAAATATTTGAATACTTCACATACTGCTATTTTCTTAAATACAAATTAAACCTCTAGATTTCATCCCTAATGAAAAAATCCAAGTTAAACTTCTAAAGCACATGATAGAGGCCTTTGGGAATAGGCAGGGGGAAAATTGAATGTTCAGATCTGTATGGAGTTCCCTCTACACAGCAAATAAATATTGAGGCAGCATTTCACATTACCCCATTTACACACCTGCATACACACACAAATACCGAACAACATTCCAAACTCCAGTCTGTAAGGTACAATTGTCCAAGATTAATCACAGATCTGCTTTGAAATTCTGTTAGATATATAGATAGACTGAAGTCTGGCCATTCCATCTGCAAAAATCTGGAAATAAAATTAGGGCTCCAATCTTAAGAACACTTATCAAAAAAGCAAGCGCTACTAAGTTGTACAAAATATGCTTAGGAGTGCTTGATAGATGCAGTCTGAGAAAGTTTGGCTAGGGTATCTTTACTAAAAAAGTAGTGAAGATGCTGGCCTAGAAACCAGGAGGCTGTGAGTTTCTAGTCCCACCTTAGATTCTCTCTCAGCCCAACATACCTTGCAAGGATGTTGTGAAGGAGAAAGGAGTAGTATGTATTTTTGCTGCCTTGAGTTAATTAGAAAGTAATAAAATGAGATAAATAATAACAGTAAATTATTAATAAATAATTGTAAGTTAATGATAAGAAATTACAGTATGAGAGCTAGCCTATAGAGCTAGCTTTTGAAAGACTAAATAAAAGATATTAAGCGTGAGAATGTATACAAAACTATTTCGAAACCGTTCAGGATGACTTAAAAGTTTGTAATGCTGAAACATGAGTACAAGAAAGAATTTTTAATGCAGGAGAGAAGTTTCTAGATGAAAAGATCATGGGTGTGAAATCACTTTATGATTCCAGGCATGTAAAATGGGCATAATCAAACCGACAAGGCTATTTTAAGAATTTCTCTCCTGTAAAATGTACGGAATACCAAGTGTTGTGAACAAATGCTACTTTTTTTTCTTTTTGATGGTAAAATTGTTTTCTTATTCAGAGTATATACAGTAAACAAAAAGATATTTTTAAATGAACACAAAAGTGTATCCATTCTTTCTCCTCCAGCAATACAGATGCTGCACTCCATTACAGAAAATTCAAGACCCTTGTTTTATTACATAGGAAAAGGAAGAAAAACAAAGAAGAGATTAGAAAAAAAGTGAGACAGGATTTCTTTTAAAAAAGTTATAATCGGTTTGCACAGAGCGCGCGTGCACACACACACAATTCTACTTCAGGTCATGATGTCTGGCTGCAGTCAACCAAAGTTTTAGCACTTGTAATTTTAAAATTCAATTCCCATGTGGCTTTTACAACATTTTGTTGGCTAAACTAGTTGAAAATGTGTACATAAACTAAAAAATATCCTCACATGCTTAATACAGCATTTTTTTAAAAAATACCAGTAGGAGGTTGCTAGGTTGTCATTCCCAAGATGTTCAACTGCATACACAGGAGATTGAAAGCAAATCCCACAGGAAACCTAACTTCATGTGTGGCATACAACAAGATATGGGCAAAAAGACATTGGGGCTTTTATATATGATACCTACATTTACATATATTCACATGCAAAGAAAGTAAACTTGCCAAGAAAATGCAGGGTAGCTTATCAAAAGCATTGTGCTCCAGAAAGTATATGAGGAGTATACGCTGAAATTATGGAAACACAGCACTTTAAATTTTGGGCAATAATTATTTCTAAAAGCTACAGGTTTGCTAAATCTCTTCTGTTAACTAGGTATATATATGTCTTTAAAGGGAGCAGAAATAATTTTGTACTATATTTTTCCCCCTTTAACCATTAGCTAAATGTTCTTAATTTACATGCACAGTCAAAAGTCCAAATTTAGCCAGTCTAACTCTATCTGGTGTCCTTCAAATGTGTCGAGACCACAAGTTGTGGAAATTGCAATTCCAACATATCTTGAGAGTGCAAGATTAGAACATCTGGGACAACCAGCAGCATATCTCAGTCATATTAAATTAAATACAACACAAAGTTCATTTCCTATAAAGCCTAAAGCAAAACATATCTAATTCATCCCATTTTCACACACAGGATCTTCCTTACACTTAGGGGGAAAAAAGAGTCCCACAGGTTGCATTCTGGTTTTCTTCCTTTAGGACAGTTAAGTTCTGATTAATAAAATGTAATTGCTTTTTTTATTTAAAAAAGAGTTCTCTCAGTGGGGGTCTTTTAATTAAAAAGCAACTGTACAAAGATAAGATTCCCAAATGTTTCTCATACAAAATACCAATTCCTTGGTGACTTAAGTTGAAACTGAAAGAATTATAAAACTGCTGAAGTCTGTTCTACAGCACCCAGATCACTGAGCACTGTAAAAGATTTCTTGAGGTGGACTTACAATAAAAACAGAGAGCCAATTCAGTACGTATTGCAGTGCATCTAACTTCCATGTTGCATTTTGTACTTTCAAAAGCATATCATTCACTCAAACCTTTGCAGTTACAGATTTACTGGAGTGGGACGAACAACTGACATTGTTGGGTAGAATTTTAGTGATGAAGATGAATGTTTTTACCTATTATATCTGTTATATCTATTTCAGACACTGTCAATATTGAAGACTGATGTACAACTTAAAACAATGTCGAAAACATGTTTTCTTAATTTGTGTGGCAAAGTAAAAAAAAAGGAAGAATTAAATATAAATGGTTGCAAGGTGCCAAAGAAAGAGGCAGACCAGAATTACCTAATTTAAAATTGTACTTTGCTGCTTGTTGTCTGGTATGAGTGAAAGACTGAGTGTCTGTGAGGAATAGCTGGTTATGATCTGAGGTTTGCGTAACCTGACTATTTCTGATATGACTAAGTTAAGTCGATTATGCATGTTCAAAATCATTTTGTTAGGGGTGTCATAATGAGGGTCTAGAATAGACTGATCCCTAAAATTCCTTTATAGTTGCAACCCCAAGCAGGTTTCTTTAGAAAAATGATAAACAAACTTGGTTAAACTATGCTGATTTACTTTTTCTGAAGTCCTGTCTTAGCCATGAAAGCTAGCTAGGTGACCTTGGGCCAGTTTCTGTCTCAGGCCAACTCACCTCACAGGATTGTTGTTGTGGGAAAAAAAACTTGAGTAAGAAGGTGTGTTGGATATGTTCGCCCCCTTGAGTATTTTGTAAAAGTAATGAAGGCAGGATGCAAATAAGTAAATAAAAATATAAAAAGTAGAGGTTTGGGGACGATTTTGGATCAGGAATAATGCAGGTTAAGAGACACACATTCTGGTTCAAGGTCAATCCAAACTGCTTCGTTCCATTTTGAATTTGGGAACTGTACTATGAGTGAACATTCCTATGGATTAAAAGTAAAAAAAGATATACTCTCCCTTAAGACAAACTCAGCTTTTGGTGAGTTAGAGTGACACATTCATGATTATTTTTTTCCAACTTCCCAGTCTGGCTTACAGTCTTGGCATTTCCTAGTGGTTTCCCATCCAAACATTCACTAGGTAATCAAAATAACAACAACAACAACAACAACTCAGCACTGAGGGCAATAACCCTGCTAGCCTCATCAGCAACCTTCTTGAGACCTTTTGAGTGTCAACTGGCAATCACCCTGATCAAGGCTAATGATTAAACTTAGTTGTCATGATACAAAAGGAACTGCCTTCTTATGGATAGCCAACTGGTTAGAAGCGGAAAGGAAAAATATTGAAGGAATAAATGGACAGTTTTATCAATGGAAGGAATTAAAGAGAAATCCCTTAATGGATTTCTCTTTCTCTTAATGGAAAACAGAGATTTAGAGAGGCCTGGCAAGAGGCTCCTAAAATACTTTAATTGTGCGATGTCTCCAAAATGCAATAATTGAGCTATAGACTACTAAAAATAACATATATCATATAAGTATACCAGGCTGGCTGATTGCCAGATGAAAGGAAGCAAACCAGCAAACTCTTCACCCTTGATAATCTGTGACAGCGAAAAATCAGGAGTATGATTTCATTAATGCCATAAGACAACCACCCTCCTCTTCCCCCCCATCTCTTCCCAATATAAATCCCACCTCCGTTTAAATTATTTAGACTGAAAAAAATAAAAAATGTGGATTATAAAAAAATAATCCCTACATTTGTTCGTAATTATAGTTCAATACAATATCCTAATTCTGTTCCAAATACATCTTAGTTTAATTAATTCCAAAGATTTTTCTGTTCAAGTTTTATAATTAAAGATACATGTTCTTAACTGCACACAAAAAAGGTTGTCTTGCAATAAAGACCAAGATGCTATAGTCTCAATCCTCCCCCCTCTTTTATTTTTGCAAAATTATGTGATAGATATTTACCATTCCTATAAATGTTTAGGTATGGGTTGCTTATAAATATTAGAATTACTCTGAATGACAGCTTCAGAAAAGCATCCCTTTGTGTATTTGCAGTAACAGTTTGATAGGCATATTATCATATTAGAAGATTCCTCAGTGAAAAACTCTTGATCTTTGATTAAGGTAATCTAGCATTTGTTTAGGGCGTGAGAAGAGAAGAATTCTTATGTACTGTTTTGTATACAGAAAGCTGCTATGCTACCCTCAGGCACTAAAACATATGAGACAGGGATAGCAATTTAACACTATTATCTCATCTACAGTACTCAATCTTCTTTTCTTTTTACAAGTTGTCATTGTTTTTGTGTGGCTATTATTAATTGTATTACTAGTCACAGTAATACGAGAGAGAGAGAGAGAGAGAGAGAAAGAGAGAGAGAGATATTTGTTACAAATTTAACATCAACAATGTAATGTCAGTCTAACACAGGTAGTCCTCAGCTTATGACCACCACTGGGACCAGAATCGTTGTCAGGTCATTGAGTGAAGCAGTTGTTCAACAAAATCCAAGCAGCTCCTTAGTAAAGAGGTATTCGCTAGGCCTCCCCAGAGTGGACCCCCCTTGAGGCATCCTGTGCATCTTAATTTACCACACTGCCTCTTCACACTCTGGTGCTGAAAATTTTCTCTCATGAATTCTAAGCAGAATTTTCAGCTCCTGAGTGGAGAGACAGACCATCCGCAGCCTCTGAGGGGCCTCCCCAACACACAAGGCACCTTACCTAACTGCAGTGTCTCTCTGCTGTGGCACTGGAAATTTCTCCTAGTGAAATTCAAGGAGGATTTTTAGCACCAGAGTGGAGCGGTGGCAGGATAAGGAGCATGGTGTGCCTCACTGGAGTGGGGGAGGCCCTAGGAGGACAGATGCAGGCTGTGTATACGTGTTGTAACCTGAGGACTATCTGTATTATCTCCATGCCCTGTACTAATGTGTGGAAGAGTCCTAAGGCTGAAGGTTTTTTTCCTAGCACCACCAATACTTCCTGAATTTGTGCCTTGCTTTCTTAGCTTTCATACTACTACTAACAACCCATCTTTATATAGACATTTGGATCCAAATTTGCACCTCTATGAACTGGAGCATTCTTCTTTGGGAAAAACTCAGGATAAAGGGATATGGTGAGCGAGCTTGCAGCAATATTCATCCATCTTTTTCTATGCCTAGACCAGGGGTAGGCAACGTTGGCTCTTTTATGACTTGTGGACTTCAATACCCAGAATTCCTGAGCCAGCCATGCTGACTCAGGAATTCTGGGAGTTGAAGTCCACAAGTCATAAAAGAGCCAAGGTTGCCTACCCCTGGCCTAGATGTTATTCTTTGTGGGACTCTGAGGGCCTTCTGGAGATAAACAAGAATGAAAAGTGAAGCAAAATGGAGAGGAGGACTCTGCCTTTTCCTCCACAGAGCACAAGCCTGTGGGCTTCCATTCACTGAGCATAAACACGAAACCAATCCAGTTACTCATATTAAAAGCAATATAGTTAAAACAATTGCACTAGCAGAATCTGTAAAGCTGACCTGTAAAGTAAATCAGTGGAACGTGGGCAGAAAGCATGGCTCATTTTTTCGAAAAAAAAAATGCAACAGCAAGGCTTTGTATAAATAAGTACAATACCAACAAGGTTGCATGCACACATGCACGTACAAACACAAACTGGTCAGTAGCTTTAGAATGCCTCACAGAACAAGCCAAAAATATTTCTGTGCAACAGCAGTAAGAAACACAAGACTGGCAGATAGACATGGTTTATTCAGATAATACTATAATTAACTGCAAGTGCAATGTTTCTTAACAATAATACAGGTAGTCTTTGACTTATGACGACAATTGGAACCAGAATTCCCACAGCTGAGCAATGCAATTGTTAAGGGAGATGTGCCCAATTTTACAATCTTTTTTGCAAGGTCATGAAGTGAATCGTGCTGGTTGTTCAATGTATTTGGAATCCTTCATTGACTTTGCTTCTTAGAAGTCCCCTGAGAAGATCATAAATGGCAATCATGTGACTCTGGGATGCTAAAACCAACCCAAATACGTGCCAGTTGCCAAGCACCCAAATTTTGATTACGTGACTGTGTGGATGCTGTGGTAATCTTAAGAGCGAGGACCAGCCTTAGCTCACTTTTTTCAGGGCCACTGTAATTTCAAACAGTTGTTAAATGAATGATCATAAGTCAAGGACTTATCTGTATTGTAGCATAAAACAAGAATATGAACACTGTCACTCCACTACCAACCCACCCCCCTTGTAAGGAAGTGCAACTCCCAATGACAAAACAAGAATGAAAAACTGTGTGCTAGAAAACTCTGGGTAATAAAAGCTAAGGTTCCTGATCAAATGGTTGGCTCTTGTATTGTGTTTTCTCATCACACTCAGTGGTCCAGGAGAGGTGAGGAGGATATACTTAAATCTTAATCTCTAAAGCACTCCCCTCCTGCACTCTAGAGATCAGGATCTTAGCCAGCTTTCACTTGAATTATATTACTGCACAGCACAAGCAGGGTGTAAAAAGCCTATATATATATCATGTTTCAGAAAAGACAGACATACGCTTTCTAGCAATTCAGAAAGCAGGCTAAAGGAACCCATGAAGATGAAAGGTAATTTTACTGGGAAACAGCTTTCATTTTCTTAGTACCACAATGCCATATAGCCTAAAAGAGAGCCACATGTTCTTTTTTTTTAATTTTAATAATTTTTATTAAAGTTTATACAAAGATTTAAAAAACCTAACACAAACTAAGAAGAATGTAAAAAGGAAAATAAAAAGATATATAAAGAAATAACTCTTCCCTCCAGGCAAGTATAATAAATAACTTCAATAGCTTATCCCCTTCTCTGGTATTTCAATAAAAGATCTGTTCTTCCCATATCTCATCTGTTATCAGACGGAATGTGTGGATGACCTTGGGGAAAGAGGGTAAGAGAAGCTGTCTAAGAAACAATCAGACAAGGGACGCAGGAGCCCCCAGAGAAAGAAATTCGGGAAGGACTCACCCTAATGGTTCAAGCAATTAAAAGTAGTAGTGGGAAGTTTGTACTTTTAGGCTTGTAAGGTTCTGTTAATGTAGCCTTATAATAAAGTAGAATTACTTCATCTATCTGTGTGTCAAGTCTTGTTTACTTGGGAGGCCTGACATCAATAGACAAATCATAAAATCTTATCATTCAGTCCTAATCAGCAAAAGTCCATTAAGGGCTACCAGGAATAATAACATATAACTTTAACCAAATAAATCGGTTTTATGTTCCTTTACTTTTAACTTACCGCTTTCTCTAAAAATTCGGCAAAAGTGCTCCATACAGAGAATACAGTCATTAGTTCATTTTAGATTCATTTAATTAAGCAAAGATGCCTTAAGTTACAGCTTTTTAAATGTAATAATATACCAACATAAATATTGCTGGCAAAACCAGAATTTCTACCCTATATCATATGTTGATATTGAAATAGCAAGTGGCAATTTTGGGGATCCTCCTGGTAGAATTGTTTTTATTGGAAGAATGGATGAATACAATTTCTGTTTTATCCTGCAACCCCTACTTATTCTCAGAATTTGCTCCAAGGAGTTGACCTGGGAACCCTCCAAGATACATTTCGGAAGATTTGGAGGAAGGGCTAGTGGAGGAGAAGGAAAAATCCTTTGACATGATCAGATGTCCCCCCTCATACAATCCTGGCTCAATAAATCCCCAACATTCTTAGCCCATTTTTTCTATGATTTTGAGAATTGTTAAAGATTCTGTCATAAGCACATTGGCACATGATGCTTCCTCAAACAAAGTAGACGATTTCAAATGCAGCCATATTTATCAGGACCCCCCCTCCAAACTGTGCGTTTGGATAATACTTATTGAGCTAGCTTAATGTCATAAGAAAACATTTACTCTTCTGAAGAACTCATACATTTGCATGCTACTGTGACCTTTTTGTTGGCCTAATAAAGATCGTATTTGGAAAGTTTCTTATTTAAGAGGTAACATCTAGTGAATCAATCAGCTTTGGAAAATGAATTTCCTATTCTCAAACTGGCTAAAACAGAAAATTGAAGAGAATACACAGTTACCCATGAACTCTCTAGTGACTCAATGTCCTCTCTTCAACTGTGATTTTGAACCCAAGCAGAATTGGGGAAGGGAAAATGGAAGCACTAGAACACTGTATCCCAAATCTGAAACCATTATTGGGAAGATGCAGAGTTACTACAATCAATCTACATTAAGATGTACCATTACAACTAGTCAGAAAGTGACAACATGGAACTCACTAGGTCAGGGGTCTTCAAACCTGGCCCTTTTATGACTTGTTTACTTCAACTCCCACAATTCCTCAACTAGGCATGCTGGCTGAGGAATTCTGGGAGTTGTGTCCACAAGTCATAAGAGGGCCAAGCTAGATATTTCAGATGACAGTTCACAGGGTCCTCTGTCATGGATTACATTTAGGAAACCAAAATCCAAAATATTTGGAAAGCAATAGCCTAGCTCTGCAGTAACGTACTTTGCCAAATAATTCCTCTGAAATTCTGGTATCTACAAATAAACTGAAATAAAGGATTTCTACTACTTTAAAAGGGATTGTGTGAAACCACCATTCTACTTATTTTTTGCACTGCTTTCAATTTCACTTCAGGAGAGAATTCAAAACAAATGTTGGATTGGAAATTTAAAATTGCTAAAAGTTATCAAGTGCAAGAGAGAAAATGACAAATTCCTCTTTGTTTTATACATCTATTCATGAGGAAAGGATACTAACTCTTCCGAGACTTAAAGATGAATTATGGAAAACCTTTCATAATTTGCTTGCCACAAGCATGTTAGTATATTGATTTAATACATCTACAGTCCACTTTTTACAAACTGGTTTAAAATAAACTTACTTTAAAATAAAAATAATAACCAGGTCATATTTCAATAGTTCCATAAAATGGTCACGCACCATGTTGTTTTTTTTATATATATTACAAAAAAACAGTGGCTAGAGTGAGACAGAAGTCTCTTTAAACAATTCTACAGACAATTTTCAATATATATTTACTTACAGTGCATGTAAAACATCAAAATTCCATAAAGGCAAAATATGATGCCAATTTAAATTTTACAGAATTATTCCAAGTTCTCACATTTCAAAAACACCTCGTCTGGCAAAAGGAGTAAGAGAAAATTTGGCTGACTGTAGAGGCATGTATTTACCAGACTGTTTGGTTGGAGTGATAATCTTCAGATATGCAAATTGGGTTTTTGTTTTTACATACAACACTTGCACTTGGACTCTCCCAGTACAATACTTGATGGGAAGCAACACCAAATGTTTGCAAGTTTCCTTTTTTGCAAATGTACATTCCAACTATTGAGTGTCATAACTGTTTCTTTCCTATGTGAGATCTACAGACATTTTGGCCGGTGAAAAAAAAGTTCCAAAGTATGAAAGAACTTCATTAACATTTGAATGTGAAACAGTTTATTCCCCAATACTCAAAAAATGTTTTTGGTGCTTTTTAATCCCTCTACAACAGACATGTCAAACGTCGTGCAGCGTATCGGGACAGTTTTGCCATTGCTGGCAATGGGGTGGGCGCAGCTTCTACATGACGCCTCTGGCCCACAGGCTGGCAGTTTGACACCCCTGCTCTATAAGTAGCATACCAAATTCTAAAGACAAATTTCTATATGTAACTGGCTGATAGCGTAAGAGTAGAATAGAGTGAAACTGAGAATGGTTTCATAGGAAACAGTTGTAGATGCACCAAGTTTTTGCTTTTTTGCTTTTATTGTTTTTTTGGGGGGGGTGTTTTGATTTTATTCCTTTTGTAATCTGCCCACAGCAGCTTCTTAAGAGAAGTGAAAAACATAGAAGTCCAATAAATAAATATTTTTTTTAAAAAATGTTTCCATATCAGCATAACTGGAAGTAATCTTGTTTCTAGAACAAAATTTGAATTTTATTTCTTTAGATAAAAATGACCATTGTACTACCTAATGGTAGAACATGAATTACTATGTATCTTGCAAAAGAAATAATCCTTAAGAATGTGCAAAACCTTTTTGAATTGGATTGTTTGAGTCTGAAATGCCTTGTTTGCAACTTGAAGTCATTGCTGTCAGCTTGAAGGAAACTGTTCCAACTTCCCTGGAAGATTTCTAATGCTGTTCTAGCCATTTCAGAAATATGCCAAGCTCAGGAGAGTTTCCAGTTCAAACATAACATCTCCCTTTCAAAACAAAAGCAGGGCATTGTGAGCTCAATATATTTTAATCTTCAAACTGAGTTCTTTGTCCCAAATTATTTAGAATGAATAAAATGATAATTATCAAGCCCTGGGGTGGCATGGCGGCCCAGTGGTTAAGATGCTGGGCTTGTTGACTAGAAAAGCTGGAAGCCCAGGTTCAAGACCTAAATGCCACGCAACAGGGTGAGCTCCCAACCTTGTTCCAGCTCCTCTCAAATTAGCAGTTTGAAAGCATGCGAATGTGAGTAGATAAATAGGTACCACTTCAATGGGAAAATAACAGCACTCCGTGACGTCATGTTGTCCCAATGACTGCAGAAATGTCTTTGGGACAGTTCTGGCTCAATGGCCTTGAAATGGAGATGAGCACCCTATAGTCGTCAATGACTAGCAGAGTAAAATCTACAGGGACTTCTTTACTTTTTTTTTTAAATCAAGCCCTGTGAGGTTGGCAAACTCAGTTATTACCACTTAGATTTCCAGAAAGGGCTTTATTACTAGTAGGTAGTGTAAAGTATTCAAATCTGGAAAAACTTACCAAAGCATTTCTGCACAACTTGTGTAATTAAGGAAGAATCTCCCTTCATCTGACTTCAGCACGTCTTACATTAACAGCCTTATTACTGAGTTCTCAAGGTTTGTTAGGCATTTCATCCCAGCAATGTTACTCACTATTAGACTTGCACCTAATGCTCTGTAGAAGCATAATTTATTGCATTCAATGCAATGGGAACATGGTGAAGTATAGAATTAATGTTTTAAAACTTTAATTCTATCTTATGAGCAAACAACTCTTCTAGTAATGATCTGGAAAATCTTTTGAGAAATTATATTGTAAGACTTAATTTCAAAGGAGTAGCAGTGGTGATGGTTAATGCTTTGCATTAGGGACAACCGTGTGGGTATATCCCCGACCTTCTTGATCTGAATCTGGCGATAATCTAAAACCCTTCCGAGGACATTCCAGTGATCATTTTGTTTCTGTCTACCCACCTTATCTGTTGTTTTTCCATTCAACTTCCCCAATCTTACAAAGCACATTTGTTGTTTTATTAGTTCCTTATCTGCTCATATCACATACCAAAACCATAAGAGTTTCAGGTTGTTAATCATTATCTCAAAGCAGAAGTTAAGTCAATATATGGGGCAAGATTGATCCTACTTTTAGACCATAGTACTTTCCATACAGTAATTGTCAACAAATCCATAATTCAAAGCCTGGTTCTCTTTCTTTTTTCCTTTCTGCCCTGCTTTCTTTGGCATACTTTATTACACTAGGAAAAACATTGCTTCAACAATGCTGATCTTTTCTATCATAGAACTAACTTTATCCTCCATAATCTTGCCTTCCTCACTAAGATTAATCCCGTTTACTTCCCTAGCACACTTTATCTACTTATAGTCAACCTGAAACCCATATTATATTCATTTTTCATATTTACTTGCAGAAATAGTTCTTTTAAGACTTTGTTATTGTCAGCTAACAAAATGATGTTATCTATCACAATTTGTTAAGTGTTTCAATCTTCAGTTCTGAATCCAGATGTCATATTTCTTGCCATTTTTATAATATATTTGTCGTACAGGTTCAACAGACACCGTATATGTCATATCCAACTCTACCTTATTCCCTCCTCTATTCTGGATCAAGACTAACAAGTTTAGAGATTGGAAATGATTATTACATATACTAATTCTGAAGAAAGGAGAATGCAGAATTTATTGGAACATTGTATAAATTCCTCACAAGAGCAATTTCCTTGATTAAGATAACAGAAGATTTGTCAGCAGAGATAAAGAAATGCTAGATGAACTGACAATTTCAAAACAGCTGGAGAGACAGTATATTAGATTGCTAACATTAGGTAGATAATAGAGCAAGAGAGTTTTAAAAAGTGGTTTGATTTATAGATTATAGGAAGGTTTTTGAGTTTGTAGACAGTGCCAAAGTTAGGAATATATTAACACTTAATCAGTGTGACACTTATTATGTGCAGGAATCAAGCGTGTTAACCTTTTAAAGGGTCACTGGAGTTTGCTACACATTTTAATTTACATGTTTAGTAGCTTGGCAATGAATATATAATATATATAAAAGATGCATGATGTTTTACTTCATTGGGTTTCACATCTGCTAGCAGACCTGTTACTGAAAAGGCACATTGATCAACTTATCACATACTTTGAATCCTTGAATATTAATCTGCTTGATTGTCTCTGAATTACAGTACTTAAGCTCTCCAATTAGTTGCTAAAACAATTACATTTCTTGAAAACATGCAAAGAAATTTATTCCAGGTGATGAGACCTGTCTTTTGAAGCAATTTTTTGCACTACAAATATCCATTCAATGGAATGGAACTCAGCACACTAAGTTAGTAAATTCTCATAACTGTGGTCAGGGACTCTATTTCTTGTGTCATTCCATCTACCTAAACTTATATGTAAAAACTTAGGTAAAAATATATACAAGCAAAAAGACCATACATGAGCTGGGACAGTAAAGCACCAATAGTACTGGAAAATTAGAAAATATACATAAAGCACTAAGACAGAGGTAAAAATAAATAAATTACAATATCTTTTTTTCTATTTCTATATTATTGGACCACTGGTGCAAATCAATACCTTAAGCCGGGTGCAAAGTTAATTATATAAAATACATCCCCCAAATGTAAACTTTTGGAAGCAACTTAAAATAAAATGCAGACCTTACTTAAATGTATACTTATCTTACCTAACCCACTCAGAGCTGATTATAAGATGGGTGGCTATATAAATGTTTTAAATAAATAAATAAAATCTTCATATTAATTAAGAATTGTTATGAAAACTCTAAAATGATTAAAATAAATAGTTATGCACTTACAGTTAAAATAATTGATTATGCACCTTTGAGGAAAACCTAATGGACCATAGCCCACAAAAGAAATTAAAATCCCAAATATTCTAATAAAGAAAGATGCATGTATGCTATCCTCAGAGAAGGTTCTTTATAAGATCTTAGATGGATGATGCTGTACTCCCATTTTACTCAACTGAAACTCTAATTTCCTAATTTATACCAACTAAACCTCATAGGTATCGTTTCTCGCTTACAGAAAACCAGTATTCTCCCCAGATGGCACTTAGAAGCTCCTACTGACCAGTTGGGTGAACAGGCCAACAAAACAAGCAGGAAATAATTTTTCCAATATTCTGTGCAGAGTTTGGGTTGGCAGGACTGATCTGAGGCATCCCACTTTTGTTCGGCTCAGGCTGCAGAGAAGACAGGAAAGTCAATGGTGCTGAATAACGAGAACTACCGGTATGTAAGCTCTGCAAAGAAGTCAAATCTTGAATGGTAGGTTTCCCATTTCCTGGACTAGAAGTATGAGCATACTTATTTTTAACTTTAATAAACCTATATGCACACAAACATATACTCAGTATACCAAAAATCAGTCCCCTTAGACAATGTACTATGTAGATTACATTAAATGTTCAAATTGGTTGCCATTTCTTTCTAAACATTTCCTTACTCTTTTGACACATGATCTTTGGACATACCTACAATATTTTCTCTGGGAGGAACAAAATTAATAAAACATATTGTGCTTGGCACATGTCACCCTATATACTGTATATATATATTGCTGTGGTAGAGATGGAGATGATGGAATATTGAATAGGTAGGCTGGCATCGCTAATATTATATGGACATTTCCAATGAACAGGATGTTACAAAAGGGGAGGTTAAAATGTGTGCAGCTGCTCCTCTCAATGTTGCCTACAAGTCTTCCTTAACTGAAGCATCCCACAGAGGTGGGACTTCCACATACACAAGCCTTATTATAGCTACTTTTGCTGAGAAGCTCTAAGAGTTGAAATTCATACATTTAGAAAATGTGTAGATTTTACATGCTGTTTTCCTGCCAACTTTTTTGGGGGGGGAGAAGAGGGGATACATCTATCTGATGTGTGCAGTCCGTTCTGGTGAGGTAAGTTTGTTCTCCTTAATTTGTGTACCATTATGTTTACTTTTTGCTTTGTTTTTAAGTATTGTATTTATTTTTAATGTGACTTACCAGAATTGGGCAGTCTTATAATTCTGCAAGTTAAACTTACACTTTGTGACTTGCCAACCTAAGATATGATCTGGCTGGATGTATGGAAGGGACAGAACATGTAGGGTGTATATGTTACCTTAATTTGTATACATGTATACATACATACCATACACATATACCTTAATTTGTGTTAGTGTGGCCATTCCATGACCCGGAGGGCTGGAAAGAGTAGGGGTAATTTTCAATTAAAAAGAGGATGCTGCTCTCATGTAACTTTGATTTTTTTTAAAAAAAATAGATAAGCTATTGGGAGGGGCAGAGGATGAAACCATATATGGCAAATCCATATGACTTAACTGAAATAATTTAAAGAGGCAATATCTTTCTAAATAAATCTAAAAATACCAAAATATGTGTTATTTTGTATTAGATATTTAAAGTCTGAATAGAAGGAAATCCAGTCCTGATATCAATACTTTTTCTGATACACACACACAAACACATGTAATTGTTCCATCATTTTACAACTGGAACTGTATGCAAATTAACTGAAAGAAAAATTGAGAATCCTGAAAAAATATTTTAGAACAGAGATTTAAAAACTCAAGAGTTTTGATCTATAAAATTACGTTGTGTCAAATATCAAATGTAAAAATTATAAGAAGAAAATTAAAGCACAAAACTCTGGCTGACCATTTGCGTTCTTGCAAAAAATTAGTAGCCAAAAATAACAGTTGGAGAAGCTAAAGTAAGTGCAAATGCAAGACTCAGAAAGAGAACTGTTTCTTTAGATAAATTACAAACAAAAGATTCTACTCTCATTACAAATATGTAGACATCAGCAGATGGAAAACAAACATGAGGATTAGCTTCTTATACTGTGAAACATTTCCACTTCTATCAGAGCAGCTACCTTAGTTATTACACTTTTAATGTTCCTACATTTATGATTTATAGTATTTATATTGTATTCACTAAATGAATTATTGCTATTATACCTTTCAGCAAATATTTTCTATGGCTAATATCAGCACTTTGGTAGTAATCAAGAGATTGCCATGCTCCATCTCATCTTTGAAGCTGAAACACTCAATGGAGAAGGTAGTAAAAATTAATGTTGTATAACAATTGTTGTTGCAGACCGAAAAATTTTCCTTCTTTTTCATACACAGTTATTGAATTGCTTTTTTGCTTTCATGTTTCAAAATGCAAGATGAAAGCAGCCTTAACAGTATTCCAATAACCCAAAGTGGTCAATTAGAGAATTGGTATTTACAATCAAGATGTTCAAAGACTTACACAAAGCTTTTGTTTATGTGCATTTTATCCCTAGGACAAGGCAGATCACTTTCCCTCTTATCAGGTTAGAAAGCTTGGAAATATTAAGATCTTCCTTCTGTGAGAAGCAAAATATTGTATAACTCCAAAGTCTTGTTCTCAATTTCAAGTGTTTAAATATTTGGGGACCTGAATACATAAAAGTTCTCTTCTTGGCACCTAAATCTAATTGGGTATTTCAATTATCCCAAAAATGAACAGATCTGTCAAATAAAAAATCCCCACAGGGAGGAAAAAAGACTCTTGCAATTTTCCAGACAGCTCAGAGTAAAATTAGAAGCAACATTTTATTTTACATGGATTTTAATATTAGTTCATCATCATCATCAACATCATCATTTTAGCCATTATCTATACACTGCAGGATATGGACCCAATTGGCAAAAAATAAAAAGCTCAAGACCATATTGCTTGGAAACATGCAGAAGAATATTAGTTTATAAAGGTTTAATAAAAAGGGTAGGGGGTAAGGAAAACCTATATTATGAATGGGGACAGCAAATAGCTTTTTAATAGATATTCTGTCAATAGTTATGAAAAGTGCATCCTAGGTTTCTGTTTTCTATAGATGGCAAATGGCAAATTATTGGAGATAATTTAGAACAGCCACAAATCCCTTTCAATGACCTGCAATACAGTATTTTAAATTTAGACCAATATTGCAGTCTCAGTTTTATTATAACGCACGAGCCAGATATTATTCGGAGAAAATTTTCACTGAAGTCTATAGCATGGTTTAGCATTACAAAAATTAGGCCAAGCAAGATTTTAACTCAGGTGTCTCCCCTATTTTTGACGTAGCCTACAAGGAGAATAGAAACTTCCTCTTGTTGTTGTTGTTGTTGTTTTAAATTTAGTGAGGAAGATGCACAAACCATCTGCTTCACAGATCATGATATAAATAATCTGGTAGCAGCTTGGCAGATTTAATTTCTTCTTCCCAAGGTAGATATAAGCATTAATGAACTTCACATTGAGACAGAGAGGAAAAAAAAACTACAATGAAATGGCACTCCCATTTATTCTTAACATATGAAGTTGCAACTAGTGAGGCTGATGAATTTCATTATCCAGATCTTAAATACAATTCTTCTGACGTGAAATTTGTGATGGCCGTCTACCTATCCTCTCCCACGCCTCCATGCTGTTCCAAGCAGCGTATAAACCAGTCTTCTCAAGATGTAAAATTAGCACAGGATTATCATGTCTAGAGTTTCTCTAGATCAAATCTCATTTCATCCGCCTCTCCCAAAGTAAAGTCGCTTGAATTCAGAACAGCAAGAGTCCCTGCTGGAGTTGCACAGACAGCTTAACAGGTGTGCAAGCTTTTCTCAGCAGGCATCAAGCTATGCAGTCTGGTCTGCTAGAATGCAAATCTCTCAATCTCTGAAGAAAAAACAGTGTAGGAAGAAGCGCAAAGGAGAAACGTGCAGTGAGAGACTATGAAAAACACAAGCTGCTACTACTGTTACAGAGACATCTTTTTTTTCTTTTGAAAAAAAAGGCTAAACTCAACCATCAACTTTGCTAGCGCTTGTTTTTCTATAAAAAGTATTAGCAACTTTCAGTGTCACTTTTGTTCCTTAATATCAAGTTCATAAATATTTGACTTCTTTAACCTACAAAATGTTCGCCAAAAGGTTCATTTTACAAACGTCTGGATAAATATTTTTTCCCCATGTCAGAGGACAGCAAATGAGTAGTGAAGGGGTTTCTATTTTCCCCCTGTTAATGTATGGGTTTTATTTTCATTTATAAACCACTCCAAAGCAACTGGAATAAAACTTTCGGAATGAAATTGCAAAGTAACTCTGGTTTTAGGGCAATTCTGCAGTCATATCTACGGACATTTACAAGAGCTTGTTGCCTTACTTAAACAAAATGTCAAAAGCAGAATTCCATTATTGCACTGCAAAATTGCAACTTTGTTTTCATCATTCTGGCCGCTCGCTTCTCCCTGCCAACACCATTGGCTCTACCCTATAACAAACTCTATGCTGTTCAGAAAAATTCTGCAAACTGAGTACATTTTTCAGGAATCAAGAGCTTATGTGATCTATTTGCACCACCTTTGGAAGAGACCTCTATTGGCCATTAAAGACATTAACCTGTAAAACCATAACTCTCCCTACATTCAGGTTTCAATCTTGGTCACTATATGTACATGCTGAAGCAGCTTTTTCGGTCACTAATACAGAAATAATTTGCCATTAGTTTCTTCTGGGATATTTTTCAATTTCCCACTCAGTTCTGGAATTTGGTAATTTCCAATAGCCTCCCAACCAGATAATAAAACATGTTCAATCCTGCTTAATTCTTTCAGCTTTGTGCATAATAGAAGTTAACAGCAAACAGCCTATTCACAATTCAACAGAAATAACAAAGATTTCAAATATGTAGGTACCTCCTCCAAAATCTACACAAAGATATGCCGCCCAAATAATCAAGAGGGTGAATCAAACCATTTCTACTTACCAAATAGATCTGCCTATAATAAAGCCGCCAATGCTTAGGATCTGGTGTCTTCCAGTGCTAGGAAAGAGTTATTTATGCTGATTCTCTCCAAACTGTATATTTATCAAGGCACATTTATTTAAGTCAAGGGGATTTAACACCAGTGATTAAAATCACCAAGAAAAAACTCATGTTAAAGCCAAAGTGCTTTATGGATAGTTCTTCACATGTTTATCAAAACAAAGCAACCCGATGACTCCAATATATTAGCTTATAACTGAAGGTTACACAGAAAGGAACACTTTCTGTAATGTTTTGGTAACCTTGGAATTAATTGCGTCTAACTGCAGATGTTGCAATAATGCATACCGAAGGTCCATACCTCTCTGCTCATTTCTACTTTGCCTGTAAACTGACTTCTTCTGTTTTGCACCTACTTCAACATCTCCTTTGCCTTCCTTGGCCAGACTTCTTTACAGATTAAAAATATCAGTCTGGTCCAGCCTGTGCCTTTGTCCTAGTCTGCAGTCAGTGCAAAGTTGCAGAAGTTGGTGATTAAGTTGGATTGACCCACTTTCATTACATCAAAAACTGAAATGAGTGTCCATGTTTGCTAAATAGATAATTCAAAAAATGGCATACTCTTTATTTATTTGTATGAAACTGTAAGCCTCCAATTCTCCCAGATGATATTATTGGGTATGAATTTCCAATGTCAGTCACTTCAACTATATGTCAATGACACGTCCCATGCAGTGTGTTGTACAGCCGTGGCACTTCCTCTACTTGATCTTCTATCCCTGTCTGCTACTGCCTCAGTTGCTCATCTTTGGATGCCACCTTACTGATGTACTGCTGAATTCTCTGACTTCCATCCATGACATTGGCTACTGTGCTCTGTAATGGAGGTGCAGTGATGTTCCACTTCAGTTGTTGGGTGCACATCCAGTTGTTCCTCCGGGTTTCTTGAGTCTAGGATGTGGTGTATAGTTGGTCTTCCTCAAATAGCAGAAAATAGCAGACAAAAGCTGTGAGAACAGCTTCCTTTTGACTATGTTGAAGCCCTTGGTAATAGCTGTTACTTGGTTAGTGCGGATATAGGTCTTCTGTCCATTCATAGTTCCCTCAGATGTTGCATATATCCCCTCTCATTAGGTCTGCTATTGTAGTAGCATTCCATCAATTCCAGGTTCTCTTTGTCTTGTCCAAGTACGGTTTGTTCCAGCAGCCCACCTATTGTCAGATTGTCTTGATTCCTGAACATATGGTGTGCATCTTGTTAATCCAGACATTATCAGAGTCAGTATAACTCTCTCTTTTTTTAATGTATATTTTATTGATTTTTACAATAACAATCTTTAGTATTTAATAAGCAACATGTTGCCTGGGTTTATATGATTGACATTAATAGTAATACAATTTCCATTACTACCCTTTATTCCATTTTGCTAACATTTATAAAAATGTTCCAGTGTTTGAAAGTATTCTGAATCTCGCTTCCCCTTCATTTTCAATGCAAGCCTATCCATTTCTGCACAGTCCAAAATTTTCTTAATTATGTCTTCTTCAGAGGGTATTTCTTCATTTTTCCAGTATTGAGCAAATATAATTCTCGCTGCTGTTAGTATATGTAATATTAAGTACGGTATACATATTTTTATCATAATTTTCTGAAATTATACCTAAAAGAAATAATTCTGGTTTATAGTCTACATGTGTTCCTATCATCTTTTCTAGACACTTATGTATTTTTGACCAATAATTCTTTGCTTTAGGACATGTCCACCAAAGATGATAATACGTGCCTGGATTTTGTCTGCATTTCCGACAATTGCTAGACATATTTTTAAACATTTTTGCTAATCTTGCAGGTGGTAAATGCCATCTATAGAATATTTTATATAAAGTTTCTTTATAAGTAGCTGCCCTTGTTATTTTGTAGTTTCTTTCCCATACGTTTTGCCATTTTTCTAACTCTACATTGTGCCCAAAGTTTTTTGCCCAAGTTATCATTGTTTCTTTAACTTGTTCATCTTTCATCTTTAAATTCAACAGAAAGCTGTACAGTTTCTTAACCAATTTGTCATCTGATGACAATAGTATCTGGTCTAACACTGTCTGGTCTTTGTAAATACCATATATTTTTGCATCTTTCTCATATCTCATTTGCATTTGCAGATATGGCCACCATGTTAGCTCAATGCTTTGTTCTTCCAATTCTTATTTAGTTTATAGTTTCCCATCAGTAGTCAAGATATCTTTATAAGTCACATGTTTCTCATAATTAATTAAGTTTGGGTGTATGAACGCCTCCATTGTCGAAATCCATCTTGGTATTTTCATGTAAATTCTTGACTTTACCTTTTTCCATGTCAAGAGCAGTGCATTTCTTACATAGTAGTTTTGAAAGTATTTGTGAATTTTCTTCTTCCCATACAATAGGAAAGCATGCCATCCCAGTTGTAGATCATGTCCTTCTAGGTATAATAGTCTTTTATTTCTAAGAGTTATTCATTTTTTTAACCAAGTTAGTGCGGCTGCTTGATAGTACAAGACCCAGTCTTGTAGCCCATTTTCTTTTGCTTCTTATAATATTTTCAATCTAGCTTTTTTTCCCTTGCCAGATAAATTTCAATATCAATATATATTTAATTCATCGAAAAAACTTTTGACAATTTTTATTGGTATTGTTTGAAATAAAGAGTAGTTTTGGTAAGATGTTCATTTTCACAGTCGCTATTCTTCCCAAGATTGATAGTTGTAGATTTTTCCATTTTTCCAAGTCTAGTTTTATTTGTTTTAATAATTTACATAATTTTCTTCTTTTATTGTTGCACACCTTGGTGTTAGATATATCCTCAAATATTTAACTTTTTTAACTACCTGAAGGTCTGTTTTTTCTGATAATTGTTTTTTTATCTATCTGTGAAGTTTTTAACTATGACTTTTGTCTTTTCTCTATTGATTTTCAGTCTTGCTACTTCTCCAAATTCTTCAGTCTTTGCTAGTAATTTAGGACGTGTCTCTAACGGATCCTCCAATATAAATATCAAATCATCTGCAAATGCTTGTAGTTTGTAGTCAGTATGACTCTCTTAGTTCATGTTTCTCTCATATCCAACATAGGAAGGTGAAACATTAGGGAGTCTTTGGCCAAGGATCTCTACATTGCTTAAAAACAATATACACGAACAGCCACACGTATATATACATATAAAATGCCTGGATAGTGTAGTGGTTAGAATGCTGCTCTTTGATGCAGACAATGTGTTCAAATCCAGGCTTGAACCTATACATTGCCTGCATCAAAGAGCAGCATTCTAACTATGACACTATCCAGTGTAGCCACGATACTATCCAGGCATTGTGTGTGTGTGTGTGTGTGTGTGTGTGATATTTATACATTGTTTTTAATTGTTGCATTTACAAAAACAAAAAGTGATTTATTTAAAAAAAATTAATTTTATAGATTTGTGCTGTTTTCTGGGTGATATATCCCAGACACTATCTCTTAAAGACAGGCATCATATTTTTTAGCCATATGTATTAGGTTACCTTGCCATTGCTCTGTCCAAAACTGTAATGCTGTTCCAAGACATTCTATACTGAAATATTTTCTTTGGGCTGAAATGGTTCCCCACTCATGTTCTGTTTACAGGTAAAAATGTTAAGAGACTAAAACTTGTATCTTTCCGTTCAATAACCTCAAATGGAAAATGGTAAACTATGAAGTATACTTTTTTTTCCCAAACTTGGAAATGGTGATAGATTGCTGTTCAAGAGCAGTGAGTTGGAAATTTCTATCCAAAGTCTTACTAGATCTTAACTACAGACTTTTTTTCCCTTACCTTTTGCACCGTCTTGTACTCGAGTCAGAAACTAATATGGAATGTACTAGGAGGCGATCATTTGTTCTACTAATAGATGGACACAGTTAGATACAGCTGTTATGTGTTTGTAAAAATATAACTTCATGCACAGACATTAGAAACAACCCAAGTGCTTGTGCTCACATATCAGAGGTAACCCTAAATCTATTTTAATTCCACATCTAATTTACAAGAAAGAGGGATACCCTCCACTATATAACAGAAAAGTCAAAATTTTCAAAGTCCTTTCCACTGTCTATTATTTTTGAGCATAACTGCTAAAATCCAAAACACATGGAAGGCACTAAGTTACCCATTCTCCTATATGGCGATAAAATAATTATTTTTTTAAAAAATGTTCCATATACTTAATATATAAAGACATATATTTAAATGTAACACAAAACCTGAACCTTTGTGGTCCCCAACAGTGAAATCCACATTTGATAAATTACTGCGAGATTATGGAATCTGATTTTATGAGTTTAGTTTCTAGAATTTCTAATTCTAATCTATAATCCCAATGGTTGTTTGCAGGATAGAGTAAATCGTAAGATTATATAAATTGGTTCTCCTTTGTCTACATGATGTTGATTTCATTTAGATAGATATATATTGGTGACAGGCATACTCACATTCATTTTGCACAATCAAACAAGGTTTGTCTCCTCCAAGCCTCTAAATCCGAACAGCTCTTGGCATGCAAACAAATGTATTGGTTTTCTCACAGCCTGTCAAAGTCCTTCACCAGAGCAAGTCTCTATAAAGTCAACAAATCTTCTTGAAGTGTTCCATAAGGACTACACTTTTAATATACTCAACTGAGCCTAAATAAATCAACCAACTTGTACATGGGTAGAATTCCAATGAGGACGAATGCTTTATAATTAAGGAATTTGTGGTATTGCACTTCCAAAACTGAGAGAATCAGTAACATACCCAAATTTCTAGCAACCTCAAATTATCACAGCCCTAAGAAGAACCTAACAGACCTCATTAATGTTCTGTCCAATTTTATTTTGAGATTATGCTTGTCAAACCAGCGGGTATATTATTTATGCAAAATGGAAGTGATCTGTTCATTTTAATTATTCTAAGAGAATCATACTGGTATCTAATCTGGATTAGGACCACTATAGCATCCTTCCCAGGGCAGGAGAATTAAGAAACAAAGCTAACTTTTTTGGTGCAGTTTTGGAGTTTTGTTTTTCAACTCGCATACCCTTAGTCTGTGAATAGTGCTTTCATTTCAGATTGGGTATGATAGGCTCATACTACAATATTTGTAATGGTTATGATCATCATATGTAAAATAAACCCCAAATCCTGTTTTCTTGATTTCACTATCCAGTTAATTGCCACCTTGTACTCCTTTTTTATCTGCCTTTTAAATATTTTGCTAATGCTCAAAAGCTTTTCAATGATATATACCTTTTGAGTTATTCTGAACATTCGGATGTTCCTCCTTTATCTGTAAAAAAAGGTGTGCTTTTTGCCAGTTCACACAGATGTTGTAATTAAGAAGCATTGCAAGATGATGCTAAGTTGGTAGACAAATGAATAAAATGCTTTAGAAGCCAGAGCTTTCAATAACCAGCATTTAAAAAGTAGCACAAACTCACTTCTCAGTTTTACCCCAGACCACGTTCTCCAAAGCTTGCACCCCCCTCTCACCACCATGTGTGGGCTTTAGTGCCGAGAATTTCCCAATCACCGTGGACAAGATTAAAAATTCTGCAAATTAAAATTCATACAAAGAAGAATACTAAGGCTGATCTGTTCCAGATTAAACAGATGATAGAAATCTCTAAAACGTCTAATCCAAACTTCCCAGATTTAGTCCCTGAAATGTTATAATTCCCTTTAGCCCTAGCAAGTTTCAATGGAGGCTGTCGTCCAAATGATTCAAATCAGGTTGAGGAAACCTCTTCTAGTTATTGCTCAGCTTGTCAGTTTGACAAATATGTGTGTATCTGTGTGTATATTTCTGGTAGAATTCCTTTACATCTTGATTCAAAACAATTATAGCATAGCCATTTTATTACCTATATTACCTTTATTTACCCATAAAAATACCTTATTTAGATAGAAATAAGGCCAGCAAATATTAATATTTTAATTTGAAAAATATTAATTTTATTACTTTTAAATGTCTGATGCACATTAAGAATAGAAAATCTAATTACAGCCAAGATGAAAGATGCCATATTTTTTTAAAAAAAGTCAATCCAACAGTATAAACAACCACAGGGTTAGTCTGTTTGTTCTAGAGAACAGTTATCAGAGAGCTGGTGGTAAAGTTGAGATGGGGTATATTTTCTATAACATAAGCCTAAAATAATGTCAGTTAAAGTCACAAAAATAACTGACTCAATTTTTTTTTAAAAAATAGTATCCCAAATTTTTATCTGAAAAAATTAAGAACAGATGGCACCCTACGGTTTTCCATAAAATGTTTGGGTTGATAATAAGAACTTTGGAAGGAAGCATTGAAGATAAATAAGATGATGTCAAATATGCCTACTTCCCAATTGGGAAATCTGCCTTATGTTCAATAATTCTCAATATTATGAGTCACTACTCAGCATTACTGGATAACATGATACATCATTTTTCTCCTTTGGGCTCTTCTGCATTTATAGCCTGCTATCCAAGACCTCTTAGGAGATAAGATTTCCTGAGAGGCTGGGCACAAATTATTTTTATGCCAGAGACAGAAAATCAGCACCAAGACAAATACTTGCTTGAAAAATACCTTCAAGAACCTTCAAATTGACTATTTCAGATATTTGAATACAAATGAAAATACCACCAAAAAAATCCACAAAAGGAATTGTAACATTCAAAAGTTAAATTCAGAAACAGGGCTCACAAGTATGTCATATGTTCTAGGTTGCTGCAGAAGACACGTAAGAAATTATTTCCTGGGAACATAAAGTGATAATCCAAAGCTTTTAAAGTCAGGATTTGCTTTTCTTTCTTTGTAAGCCTGCTCTCACATGCTAAAAACTCTAAGAGTATCGAGTATACAGGCGTAGCTTGGTTTCATTACTATGCTATTACATCTGATTCAAAGCACATATTGCAGTGCATGTTTGGTTCAGTTTGTTTATTTTTACCTATGCAAGTATTTTATACCTGGGGTATAGTGTTTTTTTAAAAATTTCTTTTTTTAATAGATTTCCTACTTGACAGAGCAGGAGAAGAACAAAGGAATCAACAGTAAGGTGGCTAAGTGGGAATCAGCATAAAAACGCTTTCCTATAGCAAGTAGGTGTTTTTAAGAAACGTTGAAAAATATTCTCAAGCCACAATTGAAATTTCACTTTAGAAAGGCTTTATTCAGAAAGCAACCATATTTTAAAAAAATGCTTATACATTATCCCCCCTCGCCAAATTCCAAAACACAAAAACAACACAAATAAAAGTACCATGTGCCTGCACCAAAGTGCATCCTCTTCCTGGTAAAGAGAGAAGCGGGCGATTGAAAGATTTATGACTGGATGGGAAGTCCAAAAAGTAAGGGCTGCCACTGGAAATGTGACAATTCTGGAGGGAGGAGACCACGGAGGAGGACAATGAACCTTATTTCATCTAGCTGAATGGCCGGGTGAATACAGGAGAAGTCATTCCCTAGGATAACAACCAGGTCCAAATTCATATAGGCAACCAGCAACTTGAGAGACATTTACTGTAGAAGCCAACTGGCAACCAATGGACATTCGAAAGCTCTGGAATCATCAACGCATATCCGGATACAGCCACCACTGTCCGGGACCAAGTATATTGTGTAAACGCTGGTTTCCTAATGTTTTTCAAGGGAAGCCCCACACAGAACATATGATGCAGTCCAAACAAGAAATGCTTAGGTCATGAATGAATAAGAGCAAAACCTCTTCACAGCTCACAGTTGGCACAAAATGTAACAGTGAAACTGCCCTGACTAGCTACAGCTGCCACCTGCTCGTATTATAAGAAATCTAGAATTCCCAAACCGCAACCCATCCTTAGAAGGGGAGGACGACCTCACTCAGACACGAGAGCTTTCAATGGCTGCCTACAGGCTTGTGCAGACTCTCAGGCATCCCACTCTACAAATAAATCACATCTACTTCTATATACTGATAGTCCTCGACTTACAACAGTTCCTTTAGTGACTGTTTATTTTATTTATTTATTTGTTTGTTTTTATAAACCGCCCTTCTCCCGAGGGACTCGGGGCGGTGTACAGAGTAGGACAGGCAACAAAATGAAACAGTATTGAAAAACAATAATCAAAGCAAAACAAACTGGGACCCCAATTAGAGCTGTCAGAGCTATCAGGCCAGGCCGGACTGCTGGAATAGGTAAGTCTTTAAGTCGCGCCGGAAGGTGCGGAGGTCGGGGGCCATCCGGATTTCAGTTGGTAAGCAGTTCCAGAGGGCTGGCGCACCCACTGAGAATGCCCTCCCCCTGGGCGCCACCAGTCGACATTCCTTGAGCGGTGGTACCCTGAGGAGGCCCTCTCTGTGGGAGCGCACAGGGCGGTGGGGTGTTGACATTGGCAGAAGGTGCTCCCGTAGCTAGTCTGGACCCATGCCATGTAGGGCTTTGTATGTCATTGTTAGCACCTTGAACTTCACACGGAAGGCAACTGGAAGCCAGTGCAGCGCACGGAGGAGAGGTGTGATATGGGAGTATCGGGAGGCTCCCAAAAGTGTCCGTGCCGCTGCACTTTGCACCAGTTGAAGCTTCCGAGTGGATCTCAAGGGCAGCCCCATGTAGAGAGCGTTACAGTAGTCTAGGCGAGAGGTCACAAGGGCATGGGTGACTGTACGTAAGGCATCCAGGTCCAGATAAGGCCGTAGTTGGCGAACTAGTCGAACCCGGGAGAAGGCCCCCTTGGTCACAGCTCCTATGTGATCTTCCAGGGAGAGCTGTGAGTCTAGGAGGACACCCAGGTTGCGGGCCCTATCAACAGGGGGTAGTAACTTGTCCCCGATGTTAAGGGATGGGATGTTCTGAGTATCCTGGCTTGCCGGTATGTACAGCCATTCAGTCTTGTCCGGGTTCAGTTGAAGCCTGTTCCTCCCCATCCATTCCCGGACCGCTTTCAGGCAGCGGGACATCACGTCGAGGGCATCACTGATGTTGTTTGGAGTTGAGATGAAAAGCTGGGTGTCATCAGCATACTGATGGTACCCTACTCCAAAGCTGCGAATGATCTCACCCAGCGGTTTCATGTAGATGTTGAACAGGAGAGGCGAAAGGACCGACCCCTGAGGGACTCCGCAAACGAGAGGCCTCGGGGTCGACCTCTGTCCCCCTGCCAGCACCGACTGCGAGCGACCCTGGAGAAAGGAGGAGAACCAACGCAGAACCGTGCCTCCCACTCCCAGTCCCCTGAGGCGTCGCAGCAAGATACCATGGTCGATGGTATCGAAAGCCGCCGAGAGGTCTAATAAGACTAGGACAGAGGAATGGCCCCTGTCCCGGGCTCTCCAGAGATCATTCATCAGAGCGACCAATGCCGTCTCTGTGCTGTAGCCCGTCCTGAAGCCCGATTGGTACGGGTCTAGATAAACCGCTTCATCGAGGATCTGAGGAAGTTGGTGCGCCACCACGCTCTCAACAACCTTCGCAAGGAAGCGAAGATTGGAGACTGGACGAAAGTTATTCAATGAGGATGGGTCCAAGGTGGGCTTCTTGAGGAGAGGTCTCACCACCGCCTCCTTCAAGGCGGTGGGGAAGTGACCCTCACTCAGAGAAGCAGAGATGACCGCTGAAAAAAAGTGACTTATGACCATTTTTCACACTTACAACCATTGTGGCATCCCCATGGTCACGTGATCAAAATTCAGATGCTTGGCAACTGACTCCTATTTACAACGGTTACAATGTCCAGGGATCATGTGGTCCCTTTTTGCCACCTTTTGACAAGCGAAGTCAATGAGGGAAGCCAGATTCACTTAAAAACCATGCCATTAACTGGACAACTGCAGCGATTCACTTAACAACTGTAACAGGAAAGATCATAAAATGGAGCAAAGATCATTTAATAACTGTCTCACTTAGCAACAAACATTTGGGGCTGAACTGCGGTTGTACGTTGAGGACTACCTGTACTGCAGAAGACAATGAACTGAGAAGGCACTGAGGACCTATGCAATGAGACGTATAATTCTGGTAAACATGCACTGAAAGAGGTGAGAGTTTTGGCAACACAGTTTGAAAGTTGCAGATCTATACAATTCAGTCAGAATGACAGAAGATAGGTAGTAAAGAAGCTCTTTTATCCTTCACTGTTAGACAGACCCAAGTTTGAATTGGTGCCTATCTAGTTTACGGGCAATTTGTAGGTGGTGGTGGAGGAGGACCCAAACCAACTCCCTACCACCCATGTATTGAAGATAGGATGATAAAGAGCCTTTCTGAACTCCTAAAATAATTTAATATATTAAATAAATTAAAATTATGCATATCTCTTTACACATTTTCTTTAAAAACATCATTCCAGACAGAGGCGCGACATAAATACCAGTATTAGTGGACAGAGGACTACAATTTGAATGCATGTTAAATTTGTGTGTTAGTTTTAAGCAAGAAAAAAAAGAAAACCTAAAAGCATTCGGGGAATAAAGGGGTGTTTGATAATGTGAATAAAGTAAATATAATTTATAATATAATTTTTGACTCCTATCTCAAAGCAGTTCTCTTAAGATATGTCAAAGTGATTCATGCTTTGCTATTAATCTCCGTTTGTTTTATTTGTATTAAAAGTTATTCCGGTAATATGGGAACAGCCTGCTACTATTTGAAATAAAGCATGCAGGCATTCTGTCCTTTAAAACTATATTACAGTCTCCATTATACTTTATCTCTGGCTGCCAGAAAATCAACTCTAAATTCCGGGCTGAGGAAGAAGGGAAATGTATTCCCTTATAATAAAATTAAAAAAGACACTAAGCAATAATGTTTCCTTTAATATATATTTAATTGAAATCATTTATCACTGGGAGTTTTTCAGCATAAATAAAAAAATCTCTGCCAAATAAGATACATAAAAAGTATTTCTACGACAGAATGTGTCCTTCTGAAGTTGGTTCAATATACCCACCACGTGTCTGTAAAGCAAACAGCTCACAGAAAAGAACAATTAAAGTCATCAACATTTATCTGGCCACAAAGGGACTGTGAGATGTCTCTCCAACCAGGTAAGCCAAAAGGAAGCGACTACACAAACACTCAGGACCTGGATCATAAGTTAAGTTATACAGGTTCAGTTTGTGTTGGAGGAAGTGTTCAATTAAAAAGGTTTATGCAAAAACCATGGACAAAAATCTGGTTGCAGCTTGAACAAGAGTGCTATATACCAGGGGTCCCCAACCCCCGGTCCGCAGACCAGTACCGGTCTGCAGCGTGCCAACAACTGGGCCACACAAAGAAACAAAGCCCCATCCGTGATATGCAGGCAGCACACAAAACCATGCCCCCTCTAGTCCGTGGAAAAAACTCTCTCCACAGAACCGGTCCCTGTTGCCCAAAAGGTTGGGGACCTCTGCTATATACCTAGTCAAACAACCATTTGTATCAACCATACTTGGCTTAGAACTTGGTTACCCACAAGTTTGCCTTCTTTGGGTGTTTCTTCCCATCCAGTAAACTCTGTCAGGGTTGGCTTACTCTTATTCTCATCAATAAACTATTCTTCCTAGCAGGACCACATAAATGAGCATTATTTGGTACCGCCCCTGCCCTCTGTAGCAGCCTTTCCCCGAAGGGTATACAACTGTAAACGTGCAGCATTTTTGCAAAGCGTTGAAAACCTGTTACCCCTCTGAAAAACTCTCCAGGTACCTCAAACCCATGAACAGGTAGTCCTTGACTTACAGCCATTCGTTAAGTGATTGTTCAAAGTTACAATGGCATTGAAAAAAGTGACTTACAACCAGCCCTCAACTTAGCACTCTTGCAGTGTCCTCACAAGTCAGATGATCAAAATTTGAGCAAATAATAATAATAATAATAATAATAATAATAATAATAATAATAATAATAATAAAAAGTTGGAAGGGACCTTGGAGGTCATCTAGTCCAACCCCCTGCTCAGGCAGGAAAACCTATACCATTTCAGGCAAATGGCAACTAGCACATATATTTACAATGGCTGCAGTGTCCTGGGGCCATGTGATTTACCTTTTGTGATCTTCCCTGCCAGCTTCTGACAAGCCAAGACAAGGGGGAAAATCAGATTCGCTTAACAACTGAGTGATTTACTTAACAACTATAGTGATGTGCTTAAACAGGTCATGGCAAAAACAGGTCATAAAATCAGGCATGACTCACTTAGCAACCGCCTTGATTAGCAACCAAAATTCTGGTCCCAATTGTGATTGTAAGTCAAGGACTACCTATAATGTGTTTTATTGTTTCCCCGTTGCTCGTTCTTGTAGATTATATTGTTAGCTATTATTTCTGAGCTAGAAAAAGAGAGTTTGGTCGTATAAGCAGCTCAATTCTAGTCCAAGTTTATTTTTGGGATTCTTTTTTAAATAAAAAAGAAAAAATGAAGGGGGGAAACCTTCCTCCAAGCAGCTAACCGATCAGGTATTTTTAGACTGACAACATAGGTTAAATGGCAAAAATGCAGAAATTTCTCCTCTGAAAGTAAGAAAATGAAACTCACTTATTTTCTACAAAACAATCATGTATCAGAATAAATGCCTATATGGGGGGGGGGAAAGGAAATTAATTTTAAGATTCAATTGTTAAATATTTAAAATCATAGTAATTCTACGTTCTTGAAAGACTTATGCTATATTATGATTGTTTGCAGCTTTTGTGAATAATGTTGGCTTGTAAACAGTACAGTTCCTAACATCTCTTGAATTCCAGAACTTGAATCTATGAGATCAAGGCATTCAAGGACTCTCATCTTTCATTTTTAAATATATTTAGATTTTTTTTTTAAAAAATAAAAGATCTCATTTTGTTGCAGGAAACTAAAAGCTTTTTTTAAATATGAATGTGAATCACAATCGAGTAAGAACCCCAAACATATCCAGAAGTGGAAAAGTAAATGCAGACACTTCCATTTTCAAAGTTAGAGGTCTTAATTATAATTTTTTTTAAAAAGATTTCTGATGCATTTTGCTTGCTAAGCTGATTAGCCAATGAAGGGATTCACTGTTGGGACTCTCCTGCAATAAGTTTACTAACCTCATTAATTCAATTTAACACTGTGCAAACCTCTAATACTGTACTGTAACTGAAGTTTCACTTCTAGCTTATTCCCTACCTCACATAACCTTCCTGAGGTAATAGGCTAAAGTTATTAAAAACAACAGCACCGTAGCTTAACTTCTAATACTTATTCCTATTAGAGTCCGCAGATATCAAAAAAGAAATGAGGAACAAATTTCTGCTCTCTATAGAAAGCTATTTTTGATCATCCTTTATATTTTATTAGTTTCTCTGTGCTGTAGTATCTATATGGTGTATCTGAATGTAAAAAAATAACATCCACCTCACTAGAGGGTGCAAAGAAATTCAGCAATAACTATCAAGAATAAAGATGACAGCAGGCAAATTTTATCAAAGCAAAGCAAAGTCCAAGTCTACTGCTGAAAGAGGACAGTACAATTTAAATAAAGAGTTCTTATACAGTATGAGACACGATCATCAATGTGAGCACTGGTTTTTCTCTCTTTTTTCTGAGTCTCAAAGGACATCGGAATCAGCTATCAGGAAAACAAAAATGCAGCAGACAAAAGGGGAGATTTGCAACATCAGCACAGGTTGTTCTTTATTACGGTGGTGTAAGAACATGACTTTCAGATCAGCTAATCTGAACTTGTGAGAAATCTCAAACTGAGTTCTAACTGCTGAAATATAACAAAATATAAAACCCAGGACCAAAAAATGAACCTGCTAGAGTTAGCTTCATATTTTTAAACATGATAGAAGCAGCATATTACTATACACCAGGTTCCATGTCTATTAAACATGGAATAGAGACTATTCTAAAGACTATTCTACAGAAAAGGTACAATGAACAAAAAGTTTGGAAGTGGAATTAATCTCTGGACAATTGTTTTAAAGTGTTTCAATATAAAACTGACCTTGGTATCACCTTGCAGTAACCCATTCAACTGCAGCAGCTTGACAAAAAAATTAGCAGTATATGTGCCTGTATGATCTCCATTCTACAAGATATTGCAGGCCATTCCCAAAATAGCTTCACATGTAATAACCTCAAGAGAGGCCAGTAAACTAATACAGATTATAAACAGTCACAAATTAGGAAACTGACACCGTTTCACAGACTCACGTACAACAGCACATAGTACACAGGCATGTTTAAACTGCACTAAAAACGTTACCTTATACTTTCCAGAATCTGTTTTTAATTCAGTATCTTGTAAATGAAAGTAGCCCCAAGATTCTTGTCATTTAAAGAAGACATTTAGCAGAATTGCATGCCAAAAAAATTTCTGGATGGTTTGAAGAATCCATCATATCAATATAAACCTATTGTATGGAGAAACTTAACATCTCATTGAAAAATAGTCGTCTACTCAAGCTTTCTCATATAACATTTGTTACATTTTTTATATAGTGATTCCTTTTAACTTAGGTATTTATTTGATATCAAATAGGGCAAAATGTATTTAAATAGTTGATTTTTAATACTGTTTAAATAGATAAATAAGTCTCAATGTCTCCATAAGAAGCATTTGAAAAATTATGTATAAACAATAGGGAGAAACTAGGCAATTACTGAGGAATGCATGATTTTGTGTTTTCTAAAAGAAAAATAAAACACAAAATTGTGTGTGCTTATGTGTGTATACTTATGTCTATCTAGTTATCTAACACTTTATCAGGGTTGGTACCCATAGAAGAAAGTGTAAATGGACAGTTTTTATCCATGGCCTATCTTAGTTGTAATAAATGTCGAAATAATCCTTATCAAAATTATGACATGTAATTCTGCAAAATGAACTG
This sequence comes from Vipera ursinii, assembly GCF_947247035.1. NCBI lineage: Eukaryota > Metazoa > Chordata > Lepidosauria > Squamata > Viperidae > Vipera > Vipera ursinii. The sequence continues at coordinate 208,314,600 of NC_139512.1, forward strand.
CTGGCAATACCTAAGAGTCCAATTTTTTTTCTTTGAAAACACCATATGATTTTGCATCTTTAAAGTAAAGCATTTTGGCCCTGCAACAAAGATTTTAGGGAAGCAATGAATAGTATTTGGAAAACTAAATGAGTTACAGTTCTAGAAACTTTGGAACATGTCATAGTTATCTTCTTCCTGTAAGAACAGATAAAGAAAACAAAATACACATGTGGTTTTGCACAAACACAGACTCCACACACACACACACACCAATAATTAATGCTGGGAGACTGTTCTGTCTTGTTATATGTTCAAGTAGCTTTTTTATGTAAACAGGACTGTATATATAAATGAAACTGTTATATTTGACAATGTCAAAAACCAGTCTCGCTGTCTTTATATTCTGCATAGAAAGCAAATTTTCACAAACCTATTATAAAAATAGGGCTTTGTTCTTTAGTTCCATCAGACTCACACACATTACATTAATATTTCATAAAATACAGTACCATGCAACCATTTAAATAGCCATTAAAGAAAACACTTACACAGTAAGAAAGTAATTCAAGCAGATTCTTGGTGAGAGGCAAATCAAAATTATTTAAAGCCATTAAGTCATTTTTATAGGTGCAAATGTTAACCTCTTCTATGAGAGTCTTGTGACACTTTACTGTGCCTTTATAGTGACTTTATTGAAGCAGATGCTTTTGTTAGCTGGAGTCTTGTCAAGAAAGAACAGCCAGGAAATAAAGCATCAGAAAAACACCTAACAATAAAAGTGGTTTTTACCTCACAATCTGCTTATAGCACCATATTTCTGAGGCCCAACTTGGAAAATTTTATATTTATATTTATATTTATATTGTGTGTGTGTGTAGCTTTGAATCTATTCTTGAAATTAGAATAAGCAAGATCCAGTGTATTACCCCCCTCTGTTTGCAAAGTCCATGTATTGATGGAATGAGGGAGAGTAGCTTTCAAATCAACTTGATTAAAATCACCAACTACAATAAAAGCACCCTCCAAGTGTACATATTACATTTGTACATATTACATGTATTTGATTTTTTACCCTACCCCACAGGTCTGCAACCCGTGGCTCTGGAGCCGCATGCAGCTCTTTCAGCCATCTCCTGCGGCTCCCAGTCCTCTGCCATGTGCAGTCCCAAAAAAAAAAAAAAGTGGGACTAAAAAAGCTCAACAAATCAATTCAAATATGCAGGGTAGGTGCATATTATTAATAATAATATCTCACCTTGGCTCCACTCTTCAGTCAAACCCTGTTCTGCGCAAGCGTGCATGTACGTGCATGTGCACACATTTTTTGTGGCTCCCAGTTTTTCCTTTTGTGAGGGAACTGGTTCCGAGTGGCTCTTTCACTGTTTCAGGTTGCTGACCCCTGCCCTACCCCTTTATGAGATGCAAACTAACACTTGATATGAGCAGCAAGTACCACAGTATGACATTTTTTTATTACTTGAACAATAGTTCAGTATTGAATATTGTGATGGGTGATGGAAGTAAAATTTCATATGATTTTAATTTCAGTCACGACTTGTTCAGGATAGAACAGGTGGTTCTCAACTTACAACCATTCATTTAGTGAGTTTGAAGTTACAACAAAAGTGAAAAAAACTAACAGGTATTCATACTTACAACCAGTGCTTTTTTTGTAAAAAAAAAAAAAAGGTGCCGGAACTCACACATGTATACAACCCACCTTGCCTACCCTACAAGGTTTACCTTTGTAGTTGAAAAAAAAACACCCTTGAAATCTGTATCTAAAAGAATAGGATTTTGTTTATTAATCTTTTGGGACATTTACCACTGGTATACCCGTTTAGTTTAATGAGTGGAAATGTCAGCTTTCTATGTGGAATGAAATTGGCCCAATAAAACAAAATTTGGTTGTTTGTAAAAGATTGAATTATTTTAAGAAGTTGTCACGCAAGGTGGAAAAATTTACATTTGGAGTTTAATATGGATATTGACTCGAAACAAATTAAAGTTGAAACTTTGTCAATGAACATTTTACTTTTAATTTACCTTTAAGTTAAACCCAATTTAATAAATAGATCTGATTAAAACTCATACTGTAGGTCTACCTTTACATCTGACCAATACGTAATTAATATATATTATTAATAATAATAATACCACCAAATCACAAGACATTGGCTTTATTCTTATTCTTCCCCTCTGCAGTTTGAATATAAAGTATAAAAGACTAAAAAGAGATTTTTGTAGGCATCCCAGCCTCTGAACTACCCAAGGAACTGAAACAGCAAAGTTTCGCTGTCGGGCAAGCTTCCATGCCAGCCACCTTTCTTTCCTCTCACATTGCCTCTTTTTAACCTCACACCTCACCTTCTGTAAGGGAAGTCAAAAGGTTCATTCAGCCTCTTGTGAAAGAGGGCCTCCAAGTTTATGTGTCTCCCACCGCCACCGTCGGCTTCCACACATGGTCCAACCCAGGCAATCAAGCCACGCTCTGGCTGTGGTGCTCTGGCGCCTCATGGCTCCTCCTAGAGGAGGCAGACAAGTGCTGCTCGCACCGTACCACCAGCGGGGCATTTTTAAAAACAAACGAGGATAGGAAGGGAAACAATAAGAAAAGAACGCAACTCTGGAAAATCCGTCGAAAAAAGGTGCTGGAACTCTGTTCCGGTGCGTTCTGTGACAAAAAAAGCCCTGCTTATAACCATTGCAGCATCCCCAGAGTCACATGATCAAAATTCTGGCGCTTGGCAAACCAACAAGTATTTACAAGAGTTGCAATGTTTCAGGGTTATGTGATCTCTGTTTATGATCTTCCCAACTGGGTTCTGACAACCAAACTCAATGGGGGAAGCTGGATTTTATTTTTTTAATTTTTTTTATTTCCATTTATATCCCGCCCTTCTCCGAAGACTCAGGGCGGCTTACAAGCTTAGCAGTAGCCTTCATTCTATGTATATGCCTGCTTGTTTAGGGCTTTCACACACACCCCAAGCGGCATTATTACAAAGTCAGCTTAATTGCCCCCAATAATCTGGGTCCTCATTTTACCTACCTCGGAAGGATGGAAGGCTGAGTCAACCTTGAGCCTGGTGGGACTCGAACCTGCACTGATTGCAGGCAGCTGGTGTTACTTAAGGAGGCATTAGCCCACTGCTCCACCAAGGATTCACTTAATGACTCTGTGTGTCACCTAAACCAGAGGTCTCCAACCTTTTGGGCACCAGGGACTGTTTCCGTGGAGAGAGGTTTTTCCGCTGACCAGAGGGTGTGGTTTTGTGTGCTGCCTGCATCTCGCGGATGGGGCTTTGCTTGTTTGTGCGGACGAGTGCTGGCATGCCACGGCCTGGTACTGGTCCACGGCCCGGGATTTGGGGACCGCTGAGCTAAACTGTAGTGATATACTGAACCCTGGCAAAAAAAGCTTGTGCAATTCGGCATGACTCACTTAAGAACCACCTTGCTTAGCCACAGAAATTCTGGTCCCAATTGTAATTGTAAGTTGAGGACTACCTGTATGCACAAAATAGTTTAAGTGTTCCTTTGTTCATAAGGATATTTTTTTTCTTACTAAATCCTAAAAGGAACAGAGATTTAAGATCTCTGCATGTCTTATTCTTAAATTGACATTTGATTACTTGTCAGATAATGTGCAAGAAACATGTAGCAAAGTTATGATTTTAAAAATGCTATAGAAAGAAGCATTGCATAAGAATGAGCAATTATCAGTATAGTATCATTATTGAAAATAATTTTGATTAAATAGGAGTGCTGTTAGTATTTCACTTAATATAGCCCAATGTATTGATTGATTTCTTAATCAAATTTGTACAGCTGCCCATCTCATCAAAAATTGCTCCAGATAATGGACAATGGAGAAAAAACATAAATATAAAAATAATAGATATAAAAAATAAAGGAATTTCATTAAGAAATAAATTGTATTAAAAACAAACATACAAAGTCCAGGCAAAGAGGGGATAAAATAGCCACCTCAAAAATGGAGCAATATAAGCAAATCTCCAATTCCTGGGAGCCCTAGGCCTCATAACACACCCAGGTCTTGGGGGCCTTTCAAAATGTCAAAGAAGATGGAGCTAATATAATTTTGTGGGAAGAATGTTCTGTAAGGAGGGTGCCACAGCAGAGAAGTCCTGTCTCCTGGGTCTCACCAATTGTAGATCCCTAGTTGATGGTATTTGCAACATGGCCTCTCTTTAATCGGGTAGGCTGATATAATTGGGGAGAGGCAGTCTCTCTGATTGACCTGTCACATGACATGAAGGGCTTTAAATGTTAAAACTAGCATCTTGGACCAAGAAGCAAACTGGCAACTAGTACAGCTCGTGGAGCAGAGGTTTAAATATGTGCTGCTCTAAGAACATGCATAACTGCCTGCAGCGCTGCAGTCTGTACCAGCTAAAGCTTCTGGATATTCTTCAAGGGTAGCCTTATGCAGAGCATATTGCAGTAGTCCAATTCGGTTTGAAACGGAGATGAGCACGGGCCCCTAGAGTCAGAAACGACTAGCACACATGTGCGGGGGAACCTTTACCTTTTTATCTATCAATGATACAAACGTAGATAGCAAAATAGCCACCATCTATTCTCAAAAGCCAACATATTATATTATGGGAGGCAAACATGGAGGCCAAGGAAAAAAGGCAACTTGTACACTCTCAAGCCTCACTCACATGACCCATGTGAGCTCTTTTTTGTCAAATACTTTCACCTCCTACATGGAGTAAAGTCAGCTGAGAAATATTTTCAAGCGGAGAATTATAATTATTGTCCAAAAAATATTCTTGTTTCTAAAAGAAATCTCCTCCTACTATAAATCACTTAGGGGAAACAATGTATGGAATTATTTGCATAACCATAAATATTACTAATTCTAATACATAATGAAAATACGTAAGATGGCAGGGTTATTTTATCACCCAACACTCAGTTCATAATTCATCACCCAATATTATTGTTCTAAAGCTGTGCTAAATATATTTTTAGATGGCTGACTTAAAATTAGAGAGAACAATTAATTTAATTTTTTTTAAAAAAAAATCCAAAACATATAACTGAGAGAAATTTACAGCAGTAAATCCAAGGCATAGAAACCTAGGTCTAAACAAAATAGCTGGATGAAAAATTAAATATAAGAAATGTGGCTGTTTTCCGACACAGAGCCACCAGCACTTTTTACATTATTGCAAGTTATCTATTTATGAGAGGCTTTACGTTTATTGACCTTAGAGAAAAGCCAGAATATATATTGCTAGTAGGAGGTGGAGGTATAGAGGTTTGCAAACCACAGGAATAGCTATCCATATCTTTATTAATGTAGGAGCTTGTTTCAGGTTCAAGAAGCAGAGATCTGGAAATGCTGTTTCATTCAAGCTGCTACAGTTTGGAAATATGGTTGTCAACTGGCAAAGAAAAGCAAGAATTTCAAATGTCTGGCATGAAGGAAAAACCATGACCTGCACAACTTCACACTGTCCTATACTGCATCACACCCATATACAGTAGAGCCATATGATGAATTTGTGCTTAAAGCGTTCTCATGGGCATGATTTTTCCTGTGATGTAACATTCAATAACAGAGGTCTTCAAACTTGGCACGCTGGCTGAGGAATTCTGGGAATTGAAGTCCACAAGTCATAAAAAGGCCAAATTTGAAGACCCCTGTTCAATAACACGTCTCTGTCCTTGGAAATGGAATTTCATTGGGCTCATAAAAACATATATTACCTTCTCTTTGTTTTATCTTTGTTTGGCTGGGCTTGGCTTAACGGTTTTTGTTTTGCCGCCCTGACTTGATAACATCAACAATGTTCTTTAACATCTTTATTTTAACCAACTAGCTGCCTACAAATAGCCCAATGTGGACATTCTGGCATATGGCCCGCTTATACTACTCTATTGCGGACTTATATTCCCTCAGGAGAGTACCTGCCACCTGGGCACGACCTGCCGCCTTGTACTCTATCTCCCTTGAGGACGAGCCCAATTGTTGGGACCCTGAGAGGTGGTTGGGCATAGATAGGGGCTGCTGGTTGAAGCAGATTAAAAAGCCCCTATTATGTTTTAGCCAGTTGTTTTAGGGGGTTAGGGAGGGGGGTGAATGATAGGGGTGGGAGGGATAAGGGTATTTTATCAGCCAGCTGTCAGTCCAGGCCGGAGATGGTTCCTGGCAAGATGAGCTTGGGGTTAGGGATTTCTGGTTCCTCCGGTTGTGGGGTGGGGTTTCAAATCCCCACGACGATTGGTAATGGTAGCAGGTGGTTGCACGGAGGGCCGTATCAACATCTGGGATCACGGCCCCGCTGTCTTCAAGCGGTGGCGTGCTCTGACCCTCCGGTTGATACCCGTTTACCCGGGGGTGAGGGAGATCGGGCCCCTGAGCTTAGGCTGGTGTATTTTAATGCCAGATCCGTAGTGAACAAAGCTCCCCTCGTCCGAGATTTGATCGAGGAGGAACGCACGGATCTGGCATGCATTACGGAAACCTGGTTGGGCTCAGAGGGAGGTGTCCCTCTGACTGAGCTCTGCCCTCCAGGTTTCTGTGTGCTGCACCGGCCGCGGGCTCAGGGTAGGGGTGGGGGGTGGCGATGGTTATATGAGATACCTTATATCCGCGGGAGACCAGTGTCGTACAGATTGGTGGGAGTGAGTTGCTCCTCCTGAGGTTTGGCTCTGGGATTCAGTTGGGTTTGTTGCTGACATACCTGGCGCCCAGCTGTGTTGCAACAACCCTGCCCGGGCTTCTCGACACCCTTTCAGGGCTGGTGGTTGAATTTCCCAGACTTATGGTTCTGGGTGATTTCAACCTTCCATCCCTTGGCGGGTCATCAGAGTTAGCTTGGGAGTTCATGGCCTCCATGATGGCCATGGACCTGACTCAGATAATTCAGGGCCCAACCCATGGAGGGGGTCACACTCTCGACCTGGTTTTCCTATCTGGGCAGTTGTTTGATGATCTGGGAGGGGGTACGCCAAATATTGTCCCCCTGTCATGGTCCGATCATCACCTCCTATGGCTGGTCTTCCGATACGCTATCCCTCGCCGCTGGGCTGCGGAGCCGACCAGGTGGTTCCACCCCAGGCACCTAAAGGATCCAGAACGGTTCCAGACGGCGCTTGGGTCTATACCTATCTCCCTCACTCATAGCCTGGCTGATGCCTTGGTGGAGGCTTGGGAGAGGACCGCCACCGAGGCACTTGACCGGGTTGTACCCTTGCGACCCCTGACCCGGCGCAGATCCCGATGGGCCCCATGGTTTTCTGTGGAGCTACGGGAGATGAAGCGTCGGAGACGGAGTCTGGAGAGCTGTTGGAGATCCAGCCGGTCTGAATCTGACCGATTGCGAATAAGATATTTCACTAGGTCTTATCTCGCGGTGATGAGGACGGCAAAGTCTAATTACTTCGCCGCCCTCATCGCGTCCGCAGATAACCGCCCGGCCGCCCTGTTTAGGGTAACTCGTTCCCTCCTTTCTCAGGAGGTGAGGAAGGAGCCCTTGCAGGGGCGGGCCGAGGAGTTTAGCCAGCATCTTGCGGACAAAATCGCTCAGATTCGGACCGGTTTAGACTGACTGGGCAGAGTCTGATGGGGAGGAATCGAGCGGTCTTGAGTGTATGATCTGGACTGAGTTTGATCCTGTGACTCCCGAGGAGGTGGACAGGATTATGGGGAGGCTGAGCTCTACCACCTGTTTATTGGACACGTGCCCTTCCTGGCTGGTTTATTCAGCTCGGGAGGAGACATGAGGCTGGTTCCAGGCAGTGATATCTGCTTCTTTGAGTGAGGGTGTCTTTCCTGCCACCTTGAAGGAAGCGGTGGTGAGACCCCTTCTCAAGAAGCCTGCCCTGGATCCAGCTATTTTGAATAACTATCGTCTGGTCTCCAACCTTTGCTTTTTAGCGAAGGTTGTTGAGAGTGTGGTGGTGCATCAGCTTCCTCTGTTCCTGGAGGAAACTGATTATCTTGACCTGTACCAATCAGGTTTCAGGCCCGGGTACAGCACGGAGACGGCATTGGTCGCACTGATGAACGATCTCTGGCGGGCTCGGGACAGGGGTTGGTCCTCTGTCCTAGTTCTATTAGATCTCTCAGCGGCCTTTGATACTATCGACCATGGTATCCTGCTGCGACGTCTCAGGGGGTTGGGAGTGGGGGGCACTGTTTTACGGTGGTTCTCCTCCTACCTCTTGGGCCGTTCGCAGTCGGTGTTGACGGGAGGGCAGAGGTATGCCCCGAGGTCTCTTGTTTGTGGAGTTCCTCAGGGCTCGGTCCTTTCTCGCCTCTCCTGTTCAATATCTATATGAAGCCGCTGGGTGAGATCATTCGTGGTTTCGTGGTGGGGTATCATCAGTACGCCGATGATACCCAACTTTTTCTTTCCACCCCAAACCAACTCAGTGATGCCCTCGACGTGATGTCCTGTTGCCTGGAGGCGGTTCAGGTTTGGATGGGGAGGAACAGGCTCCAACTCAATCCTGCCAAGACTGAGTGGCTGTGCGTACAGGCATCTCGAGTGAACCATTCTATTCCATCTTTAATGATGGGGGGGTGAGGTGTTACCCCCGTCGATAGGGCTCGCAACTTGGGTGTCCTCCTGGACTCGCGGCTCAGTCTTGAAGATCATATAGGAGCCGTGACCAGGGGAGCTTTTGCCCAGGTCCGCCTGGTGCGCCAGTTGCAGCCCTATCTAGACCGAGATGCCCTGCGTACAGTCACTCATGCACTCGTGACCTCCCGGTTAGACTACTGCAATGCTCTCTACATGGGGCTGCCCTTGAGGACCACTCGGAGGCTTCAGCTGGTGCAGAATGCAGCCGCGCGAGTTGTGATGGGGGCTTCCCGATACTCCCATGTAACACCTCTGCTCCGTGAGCTGCATTGGCTTCCGGTTGCCCTCCGGGTGAGATTCAAGGTGCTGGTGATGACCTATAAAGCCCTAAATGGCTTGGGTCTGGGATATCTGAGGGAACACCTGCTGCCAGCATCAAGTTCCCTTCGTCCTGTGCGCTCCCACAGGGAGGGCCTTCTCAGGGTGCCGCCGGCAAAGGATTGCCGGCGGGCAACACCCAGGGGGAGGGCCTTCTCTGTGGGTGCGCCTGCCCTTTGGAACCAGTTACCCGTAGAGCTCAGAACTGCCCCTGATTTTCGTTCATTCCGCCGGGACCTGAAGACCTGGCTCTTTGAGCTTTCCGGCCAGGACTGAGAATTTTTAATTTTTAACTTATTGTAATTGGGTTTTTAATTAGAGTTATAGGGGTTTTAGATTTTTAATCAAAGACAATTTAATCTATTTTAATTGTTATTAACTTTTTGTATTGTAATGTTGTTTTAATTGCCTTGTGAACCACCCTGGGTCCTACGGGAGAAGGGCGGTATATAAGTCCAATAAATAATAATAATAATAATAATAGTCCCCTATTTAATCAATCTGTGACATCAGACTATAAATAAGCGTTGATATGACTACATCTTTCTCCATATTAAACATTTCTTCTACATGCAGTGCATTATCTTCCTGTGCAATTCTACTGGGTCAATGTCAACATTTTAAAGTTATGCAGATCAAAAGATATTTGCTTTCAAGCAACAACCAGGGATGGACGAGTCAATAGACACCACCGTTTATATCTTGCCCTTCTCTGTTCTTCCCAAATAATGCTAAGGCATTTGTGGCACCTATGATTTCAGGCACAAAAGTACCAAGAGTACAACTAAGATGTACTGAACCCCCAGTTTCAGTCACCAGGCTGAATATTGCTTAACACAAGCATACAAGTCAAGATCAAAATACGGTAAGTGGATCAAGTGGAAATACTGTGATAGGACAGAAATTGGTATATTAGGATATTCTCACTCCCCCGATTATCAGAATAACAGAGTTGGAAGGGATCTTGGAGGAGACCCTACACCATTGTGGACAAATGGTTGTCCAATCTCTTCTTAAAAACCCCCACTGATGAAGCACCTTCAACTTCTGGAGGCAAGCCGTTCCACTGGTTAATTGTTCTCACTGTCAGGAAGTTTCTCCTTAATTCCAGGTTGCTTCTCTCCTGGAGTAGTTTCCATCCATTGTCTTTCTTGTCTTCTGTTGCTTTGGAATTTGCATTTGGTGCTTTGCATTTCACTTCATACGAAATGCAGCCACAGGCCCAGGAGAAATAAACCAACAGTAAATTACCTTTTCCAAATATTGGTTGGTCTTTACACTTTGCATTCATGGTTTCTGATATAGCTCAGCATTTCTCATCTATGTGGGAGGGCATCCCACAGTCATTTAATCATCTTTTGTGGCTTTCAACAGGCAAAGTCAATGGGGCACACCAGCAGAAAGTTGTAAGTCGCAATTAGTCGGACTTAACAAACGTGGGTGATTTGCTAAATGATCTCAGTGGAACTAATAGTGTTATCCAGCATGGCCATAATGTCGCTTAGAGACAGAGTTGTTGGTTCCAACTGAATTCGGTTAAGTGAGGACTATCTGAAGCTGTTTCTGAAGTTTGCACTTACTTCAGTGTTATTGCAGAGCCTAAAAATAGCTAAGAGACTGTTTGCCATTTAGCAAATAATATAAATTGCACAACTGAGTTATTTTCTCCTTATTCTAGTCTACCGCACATCTATTTAAACATAATTCTCCAAATTAATCTCTAGTTCTTTCTCACTGTCAGCAGAAACCTGTCTATCTGTCTTAATGCATCCTGGGATGTTGCAAGGAAGCTGCAAACAAGCTAGTAATCATTTCAGATGATGAAAAAGATTTGTGCTGCAAACCTAGTTAGGTCATACTCTCTCCAGATGCTTCTATGCCGTTATAGAGATTTTGGGATTTTCTTTTTGTTGACTGTTGTTAGCTGCCCAGAGTTCCTAAGTTAAAATGGCAGCCATGCACAGTGTATTTTCTAAAATAAATCAATAGGCAAGGAAAAGTTCAGTGTATTCCAGTTAGAAGGTCAGTTCAGAGGAAAGCAATAAGTGGGTAGGTTTTCCTATCCAGTCCATTGGAAAACATAAGTAATAAAAAGCGTACATTTTCTAGAACTGAGATCAGGGCTGGGCAATTAATTTTCCCAAGGGGCCACATGAAAAACTGGGGACTGTTTTGCAGGGCTGAATTAACAGCATCCTAAAGCACAACCGATTGACTTAGCAATGGCAATCTCTGTCATCCCAACTGCTATTGTTAACCAAATCCGATGGTCATTAGGTAAGGAAACTTCCTGCTGATTTCCCACAAATCAAGTCAGTAGGGAAACCAGCAAAAATGTGGCTTGCAAGCAAGTTGGAAAAATAGAGGATTGCTGACAGATGGGGGACAGCATGAATGGATGCGCAAGAGAGCGAGGGAGGCACAGCAAGGCTCGAGGAGGGTGCACAGTAATGGATGTGGGCACAAGGGAGGCACGGGGAATGCTGGGAAAAGTGTATGTGCAAGCAAGGCACAACAAGGGTGAGGGAGGGTGTGTATGAGTTCAAGGAGGCAGAGCAAGGATCAGGCAGAGTATGCAAGGGAGGCATGGCAAAGCTTGGGGAGGATGTGTAGGGATGTGGGTATAATAGGATCTATGATATAATATACCAAGAAAACAAAATACTAGGAAACAGTTTGGCCACTTAAAAACAATTATCTTCTAGCTTCAATACTTCTCATACTTACAAATGATTCCTTCCTGTGAAAATTGGCAAAATAATGGTGTTTCGAGCTTCATTTAGAGTTATATGTCATTTTCTAAGGAATGGGCCTTATCCACAACAGTGTACTTCATTCATTTACAAACCTTGTGGTATATGTATAATTTGCCACTTTGCAAGAAGAGAGAGAAAATACAGAAATATAGAATTTAATCAAAACTGTTCCCATTTGTGGCTGTGTAGGCAGTCAATTATCAAGACCGTGGAACAAATGATAGTTTGTGCTTTGTTAGTTCATGATAGTTCATGCTAAACATTGAAATGGGGGGGAACCCTAAGGGGTTCCTAGTGTATGCCGTGAAGACCTTCACTTTAGGCACCGCTAGCACAAAGGGCCCCGAATTCATCTGCATGACCCATACCTTCAACCTTTTAAAAATACTTTCCCAGGAGGCTCTAGTAAGACCCATGATGTGGAGGAGTGGAATGGAAAATGAGGAAAGAAGCGCGGAGCTGTTGCTTCCGCTACTTGACTCCCTCTTCTACTACCAACCCTGAATCAGCCATCTTGGTCAGCATCTGAGCTCCCTCATATTACAAGGGCAAGTTCAGATGTTTGCCTTAATTCTCACACAGCACTACCAACTTTACTGCAAAGGACTATCTCCAAATTAGTCTAAATTAGTAAGTATAAATTCATACTGCAATTCAAAAAACACAAAAAACAAAGAAAGATAAAACAAAGAGAAGGTAATATATGTTTTTATGAACCCAATGAAATTCCATTTCCAAGGACAGAGACGTGTTATTGAACTGGGGTCTTCAAACTTGGCCTTTTTATGACTTGTGGACTTCAATTTCCAGAATTCCTCAGCCAGTGTGCCAAGTTTGAAGACCTCTGTTATTGAATGTTACATCACAGGAAAAATCATGCCCATGAGAACGCTTGATTAAGCACAAATTCATCATATGGCTCTATATGGCTGTGATGCAGTATACTGACCTGAGTAACAGCCAGCCAGTGTTTTTTAGAAATCTGATTGGCTTTATTTCCACTGCTATCTCTTCCACCTCATTTAAGCAAGTGAGCACACATTTTAAATCATGATGAGAGACTCCAATTTTCACATCTTCAGGGATGCAGTGTCAAATATATTTGTAATGGCTTCATCTATTATCTGTCACTGCTGAGCAAACTAGGTGAGAAAATAATGGTTGGTGGTACATTAGGTAGAATCCAAGCCTGATGAAAAGGAACTGTGCTAATGGAGTTGTTAACAAGTTTTGTTTGTTTGTTCAATTCATGCAGGCCACAACAAGTTCATAACTGATTCCCATGCATGAACATGAGTTTAATGAGCAACATAACTCTTTAAATCAAGAAAAAGGAAAGTAATAAAGGAGTTCAAACGACTACATAGTAGCTGTGCTAACAGAAAAGGTTAGTTTATAAAATCTGCCAGACATTACAACTACAGTATAAAAGAAGATGCCATATAAAAGCAAAGAATAACGTGATGCTAAACAAGAGCTAAATCTTAGGGGTTTTTGGCTGGGATGTCCACAGAACTATGCCAATGATCTTCAGCTGCTTCTCTCTCTCTCTCTCTCTCTCTCTCTCTCTCTCTCTCTCTCTCTCTCTCTATATATATATATATATATATATATATATATATATATATATATATATGTGTGTGTGTGTGTGTGTGTGTGTGTGTGTGTGTGTGTATGTATGTATGTATGTATGTATGTATATAATGGAGATTTTGGTATTTGTAAAGCATTTATAATTATTTGTAAGGACTAAAGCAGAGCTTTGGAATCATATCTAGAACTAACATATAACTAAAACTTGGCATTTTTCCTTTAGAGCAGAGGTGTCAAACTCAATTTCATTGAGGGCCGCATCAGCATTGCGATTGCCCTCAGGGGGCTGGGTGGGTGTGGCCAGGGTGGGTGTGGCCTACTGGGTGGGCGTGGCTAAAGTGCATATGGCCTACTGGGTGGGCGTGGCCAGGTCTACACCGTTCGCATCAAGGGTACCTATGGGGGCCTGGGCAGGAGTGGGACAGATCTGAGGGTCTCTGGCAAAAGGAGGGTCTCTGGGCCAGGGCCAAGGCAGTGGGGGCCGTTCCCTCACTGTTTCCAGGATGGCTTCGCGGGCCACATGAAACCACTTTGCGGGCCGGATCCGGCCCCCGGGCCTTGTGTTTGACATGTCTGCTTTAGAGACTCATAGTTGGACTTTTAAAAACATTATGTAGAAGTAATGACTCCATATATATATATAAGAGAGAAGAGGAAATCCTTGGTACACAATCTTATTACCTTTAGCCAAAAAAGGGAGGGGGGAGGAGAGAGGCAAGAACTCAACAAAAGTTCATAGTAAAACTTGATTTATGAATCAGCTGTACAAGATTCCAAGTCCTACATACTGTTTTACTGAAGATGAACAGGCTATCAAACTAAAAATGCTGAGGCTGCCTTCAGAATCATAGTAGGCTTCCCTACTAATCACTGCCAATATAACAGAATGAAATGCAGCAAAAACAGGAATATATATTTAATGTATCTACTAATTGCTGATGGATGAGAAGGGACCTAAAGTTTTCTTTTTCAAATTAACATAAATGTTTAATATTCTGGAGAGCAGTGCTTTATGAAGATCTACATTATTCAGTAACGTTAGCAATTATAAAAGTATTTTGCACATTATCACTGTTGAAGGCTGTCCATTGTCTGATATAATATGCTGTTTAAGAAGCAAGGCTTTGTAGCAGGCACAGAGAACCTTAGCTATTACTAAGCTGTAATCCCTGTCATTCCTCTTCCCAGACCATGGTCGGCTAGAGCTATTGGGATGAAATTCAATATCTGAAAGGGGACAGCTTATGTAGAAAAACAGAATGCTATCTAGATGGAGATATCTGCCACCAGCTACAGTGATGTAAAAATGGCATGTGTATCATCAAGGCATTGTGCAAATATCATAATTACACACCTGTGTCCTTTAACATGCAGCAAAACATACATGTGATATGTAACCCCCTCCTGATATCTCAGACAGTAAGGAAAAGGCCTTAATAGAAATATGCAGAAGCTGTTCTCTAAGCAAAAGGGAGTGAAGCATTTTTTTAAGTCCAAGAAAATGACACAACATTTGGAAATTGTTCAGGCAAGCACCTCTCTAATTCAATGAACTATAAGGAGGAGGAGGAGGAACCCCACAACCAGACTTGGCACGATTTAGTTATTACCAATCTCAATAAAACTAGTTTTAGCTTTCCTATGGAATTTATTCCCTGGCCTGGTCTACCTAATGGGAATTTCATTCCCCTTGAGTTTAAATGTGTTGTTATTCAACTTCCAAAATCTTCACTTGGGTTAGAGCAGGGAAGTCAAACTGGCAGCCGGTGGGCCAGATGCGTCAGGGGCAGGCCATGCCCTCCCCAGCTCTGCAAAGGCAAAAAAAACATCCTGATACATCACAATACATTATGTGACGCAATTGAGTTTGACACCCGTGGGTTAGATGCATGAAATTCTTCTGAAAGAAAACAAGGAAGTGCCTTTCACCTCCCCTCCTCCCACCCACCCAAGAAAGTAGGCAATACACAAATTATCTGAGATGACCTCAGCTTAATTTATAGCACATCTGTGTCCTAAACCAATTATCAGCATTTGACATCATCAGCAGTTGCTAGCTTCCAAAAGCAATTAAACATTCTAGGCTGACTCCTGTAATAAAAACACAATCAGAAACAGAATGACTAAAGAAGCTGCTATGCTCACCCTTCATTCCAATTCTGCCTCCATCAATCATGTCAGCTTCAGTGAAAAACACCAAACTGAGGCAGAGGAAAAGCAATACTGATCATCTGCAGCTGGTGGTACTTACCATTAACAGCAGAAAGATAGTCAATTGAATTAACATTCTTCATTCCTTTGCTACCATTTGTGGGTTAACAGACATATCTGGAGCCCATCTATATATGACTTAAATCAAGTCTGTGACATGAAATTAGCAACCCTGTGGGATCCCTGTTGTAATTAAACTCTGGAAACAGAGAGGGTTATACTATTAGAAATATTCAGTAGTGGCACTGTGATCTACTTTGAATGTTAATACTCATATGGGACGCGGTGGCTCAGTGGGTTAGGACGCTGAGCCTGTCGATCAGAAGGTCGGCAGTTTGGCGGGTCGAATCCCAAGTGCCGCGTAACAGAGTGAGCGCCTGTTACTCGTCCCAGCTCCTGCCAACCTAGCAGTTCGAAAGCACGTAAAAATGCAAGTAGAAAAATAAGGACCACCACGGTGGGAAGGTAACAGCGTTCCATGCACCTTTGGCATCTAGTCATGCCGGCCACATGACCACAGAGACGTCCTCGGACAAGCGCTGGCTCTTCGGCTTTGAAACAGAGATGAGCACCGCCCCCTAGAGTCGGAAATGACTAGCACGCATGTGCGGGGGAACCTTTACCTTTTACTCATCAACACAAAAAGTGTGTGCTTCTCTTTTATGGCAGGCTAAAACTGCATAGTGTTGGGCCTGTTTTTACCGATAATTTCTTTTGATAGGCCAAGGATGTTTGGGTAGAATCTTTTCCAAACGCTCCAGAAATCTTGTTATTTCCCTAAACTTTCCATGTTCATAGGTTTATTTAGTGGTGGAATCAGAATAATAGAATAACAGAAATTGAAACAGCTAGCTCATTTAAAAAAATGTTTTGCATTTTATGCTTTTTTAATTATATTTCGCTGGCCCAGAGTAATGAATTTGAGACATAGAAACAAATAAAGCAAGCAAGCATCATTTATTCTCCTGGATCAGCAGAAGTTAATTTAGTCAACCGAACCCTGCAACTGTTAAGACTTAACAAAGCATGAGGTTTCAGATATTAGAAAGCATAAAAACAGTCATTTAGAACCAAACTCAGACACATAAAACTCAAGGGTGAAGGATAGAAATATTTCAGACTTCAAGCCAGATTCTGATCAGTTTTAACATTTTTTTTTTGCAATTAGAGACATCAAGGGAATGAAAATAACATGGAAAAGGCTGTTTCTATTGCGGACTAACATAGTTACTCTCCTACTATACAACTGCACTCACACTGGATTGGGCTCAAACTCACTCGAGCATTAAGACAAAAGTGGACATTGAACTATGTCCAACTTTTTAGAGCAGGTGGGGTGGGTAGATACCATTAGACAAAAGAGGCCCCCAAAATAACTGGATCCTGTGCTATATAGGATATTAGTTACTGACATGAAAAAGGTCTGCTTGAAAAAAATAACCCAAATGTCACCGCTAGACATATCCCCTCATCCCTCAAAACCTTCCAAAGAAAAGAAGTTGACCTAGCTCTGTATGGTTGACAAGCTTATGTGTAAGATTTTTGTCCTTTAGAAAATATCCAGGAAAAAAAGTTCTTTTCTTTCTTTCTTTCTGAGATCAAACTTGTGTACCCAATGCAGCCCTCCAGTTAGAGGCTGGTTTCGTCTCCCTGGTGTTGAAAGCCTAGCAAATCAATATCAACTATTGTCAGAAACCTGTTTGATTTTGGAGGATTTGGTTTCCTTTCACTTACTAGCAATTTTAAAACAAGCACTATAAAATTGCTAGAAAGTAAACTCTTGACATTTGGCTTCTCTTCCCTATTTTAATAGCTAAGGGCTCACAAATAATTTTGTGAGATGTTAAGGAACATATCTAGGATACAAAAAAGATATTAGCCAGACATATAGAAAATATCCCGCCAACAAAAATTTTAGTCCAGTAGATTAAGTAATTTGAAGGTTCCAAAATGCAGAGCATTCACTCTTTCAATGCTGTGTACTGAAGATAGAGGAAGATGCCTTCAGCTGAGCATTTAGTGTGTAATTAATTGACCATATTTCACTATATTGTTCACTACACAAGGGCATTCATTGCAGATATATCACATCGTATCATAGATCATATCATAGGCTATTTCCTTGAATAGTGTGGGCTCTTTTTATACTTGGCAGACTTAAATTCAATCCTGTTGTTTTTTTAAACAACAAAAAAAAATAGCTTTACAAGAGATCAGCTTTAGTTTTTTTATATATATAAAAATATAGTATATAATTTGTAACCATATATTTGTGGGGCATGATGGCTCAGTGGTTAACAATACTGAGCTTGTTAGCTGGAAAACAGACAGTCTGGGTTCAAGACCCCGAGCACTGTGCAACAGGGTGAGCTCCCGTTACTTGCCCCAGCTCCTGCCCACCTAGCAATTTGAAAGCATGCAAATGCGAGTAGATTAATAGGTACCAATTCGATGGGTAGGTATAGCGTTCCGTGCTCCTTGCCAGCTATGCTGGCCACATGATCATGGAATATGTCTTCAGGCAAAGGAGACTTCCTTGGCCAACGCTGATGTCCTTGGCCAAGAAACAGAGATGAGCAACTGTGCCCTAGTCGGAGAAGACTGGACAGGGAAACCTTTACCTTTACTCATATGCACTTGCCCATTTGCTTGGTCTACTCTAGGACTAAAACTTTTAAGGAGCTACATACCGCACACAAAAAATTTGACAGCAAAAATGGATAGAGGAAATGCAGAATGGTCAAAATGATATTCACTGTTCAGTTACCATTTTTTCCCACTCTACTTGAGAGTATTTTATGATATCAAGTTTATTAAAGTGACCTAGAAAAGATCCTATTTTCTTCCACTGACAGGTTAAGCAAAGGTCATTTTCTCTAAAGTTCCATTTAGCTCATACAAGTGCGCATATTCTCTGCTGCCTTTAGCCTTGCTGATTCTCTACAGGATATTTTATTTCATACTTCCTCTTTTAGGAAGTCTTAGGAGAACACAAGCTCACTGAAGATAACCCAAGGAAAAAAAAACAGCAGGCTCCAGGCAACTTCCACTTGCCATGAAAACTAAAAAATCTCAGAGGAAGATGTCAAGCAGAAGAAAGGATAAAAAGTGACCACTGGAACTATTTTGTACAATTCACAAAGCATCGCTCTGAGGAGCCTTCCCCCTCCTCCCCCAGATCTGCTCCAAACTACTCAGTAGGAGGAGGAATAAAAATAGCTCTTCACTTTAACCCCGCCCCAACCTGAGACTTTCTTACAAATTAGGACCCTTCATTAATAGCTACATCCTGCCCCTCAGTGACTATTAAAAAGTTTTCACATCAATCAACCCAAAATTCAGCTGGACAGAAGCATGCATTCTAGCTTGCAATTAACATTTAAATGCTTTGACTACAGTGATAAATCTTTTTTTTTTAGTCTTTAGGGAAAGAGGAGGATTCCCTGATTGATGCTGAGCATAAATTTGTAATGGACTGAAATACACAGCTATCAATTGGGTCTGAAGCCTGCAATATCAGCTCTCAAGGCTCTGCACCAGGTTTGGAGAAATGAAGAAAGAGCAAAGAAGCTGGGTTTTCTTCAGGGAATACATATATATTTGTTTGGATGATTACTTTATATTCAAGTGTTCGATACTTAATAATTTTTGTAACAGACAAGCATTGCCATAGCTTTATTCCAAAATACATTTAAAATAGAGCAAGCAACAAAGGCATCAGGGAACGAACTATGTTTCACATCAGCCTTTTACACATATTTACTGGAGAAAGCAATTATGTTTGGAAGAGTTAGCGGTAAAAGGAAATCAGGCCATCAAAGAACACAGTGGCTGGACACTATCAAAGCTAACATCAGCCAGAGGATAGAAAAACTCAAAGAAATAGTCCAAGATCAGAAGATGTGGAGAAACCTGGCCCGTAAAATTGTCAAGAGTCAGACATGACTGAACGGATGTTATCATTTACACATAACACAATTAACTTGATATCGCTAGTTATGCCATGCAAACATGGAACACTGATTTATTATATTTATATACCATCATAATCATTTATTCTCAGGATAACAAAATATTTTATATATAATCCTTTCTTCATGCTGTTGGGTCAAAGTCTTAGAGCAGTCCCACAAAATGGGGCTTTCTAAAGATCCAATCTACCTTCCCATCTTACTTATCACTTCTACACCAAACCATACCACCAAAGTAATAAGAACAATGTCTCAGCTAGCAAAGTACAGTTGCAAGAAAAAGTCTGTGAACCCTTTGGGATTATGTGGTTTTTTACATGAATTGGCCATAAAATGCGCTCTAAACGTCATGTAAGTCACAACAATAGAAAAACACAGTCTGCTTAAAATAATACTACACAAACATTAGCTGTTGTCATGTTTTAATTGAACATAAGATGGAAACATTCACAGTGCAGGGTGGAAAAAGTATGTGAACCTTTGGACTTAATAACTGGTTGACCCTCCTTTGGCAGCAATAACCTCAACCAAACCTTTCCTGTAGTTGCAGATCAGACCCGCACAACGATCTGGAGTAATTTTGGACCACTCCTCTGCACAAAACTGTTTCAGTGTAGCAATATTCTTGGGATGTCTGGTGTGAATCGCTCTCTTAAGGTCATGCCACAGCATGATGCCACAGCATGATCCCATGATGCTCCCTCCCTCAATTTTGGTTTCAACTGTCCACAGTATATTTTGCCAGTAGTGCTGTGGAACATCCAGGTGCTCTTTTGCAAACTTCAAACATGGACAGATGAAACCAAAATTGAGTTGTTTGGGAAAAACACACAACACTATATGTGGAGAAAAAAAGGCACAGCACACCAACATCAAAACCTCATCCCCACTGTAAAACATGGCGGAGGGAGCATCATGGTTTGGGGCTGCTTTGCTGCCTCAGGGCCTGGATGGATTGTTGTCATTGATGGGAAAATGAATTCCAGAGTTTATCAGGACATTTTGCAGGAAAACGTACAACCATCTGTCCGCCAACTGAAGCTCCGCAGAGGATGGGTGATGCAACAGGACAATGACCCAAAGCATACAAGTAATTCAACAAAATGGCTTCAACAGAGCAGAATACACCATCTGGAGTGGCCCAGTCAGAGTCCTGACCTCAACCCGATTGAAATGCTGTGGCATGACCTTAAGAGAGCGATTCACACCAGACATCCCAAGAATATTGCTACACTGAAACAGTTTTGTGCAGAGGAGTGGTCCAAAATTACTCCAGATCGTTGTGCGGGTCTGATCTGCAACTACAGGAAACGTTTGGTTGAGGTTATTGCTGCCAAAGGAGGGTCAACCAGTTATTAAGTCCAAAGGTTCACATACTTTTTCCACCCTGCACTGTGAATGTTTCCATCTTATCTTCAATTAAAACATGACACCAGCTAATGTTTCTGTAGTACTGTTTTAAGCAGACTGTGTTTTTCTATTGTTGTGACTTACATGACATTTAGAGCGCATTTTATGGCCAATTCATGCAAAAACCCACATAATCCCAAAGGGTTCACGTACTTTTTCTTGCAACTGTACCTCTATTCACAATAACCTCCTCACCGTCTAGGTCTGATTCATCTGCTATGAAAAATACCATACTTGGAACCATTATGGCATTGCCTGCTAAACTGAATCTATGATTACAACATTAAACCAATTCTTCTCTTAACAGCTCTTTGCCTACACATCTCTGGTGGAAATGCCATTCTAAAGAGGAGAAACAGAAGCCATGAAGCAAAGTTAGCTCAGCAGCAGTGCACAGAACTAGGGCCTTTTCCATTGGCCCTGGAAAAGGGGCATTGTAACTTCTATTATTTATATTGGCTGCTGAAATAAAAACAAATTGAACAAGTACAGTGATTCTTTTACTGTTGATAGACATCTACCTCCTGAAATCATTTCCAAAACAAATTCTCCTTTATTCCATGATTCCAATTTATAAGGTAGTGTGATCTTCAATAGGATCTGCTACAAGCT
Source organism: Vipera ursinii (assembly GCF_947247035.1). NCBI lineage: Eukaryota > Metazoa > Chordata > Lepidosauria > Squamata > Viperidae > Vipera > Vipera ursinii. The sequence continues at coordinate 208,336,080 of NC_139512.1, forward strand.
CTGGATAAATCAGCTTTTTTAATTGGTGCAATGACGATGGGAAAAACAGCTGAGAAATTAGTACCTTTAAAAACCATGCATAATTCATCTTACAACAGAAATCATTTTGCTTCTTTATAACAGACTGGAGGTACTGATATTATTGTATGGCTACTGCTAGCTAGGTTTCTAGTATACTGATATCACATTCTTTAATGAATGGAGTTTGGAAATATGATGAGGTCTCATTTTTCATTACCATTACTTGGTTTTGTCACCATCTTAGAGGATCTATTTTTACTCTTCATTTCATGGAAACTTTTAATGGCAATTTCAACTTTAAAAAATCTATCAAAGTTATGTTTTCACTTTTTGCCCAAATATTTATTGATAAATTTGTCCTGTTAAAAGTGTTGGCAAACACTGACCAAGCTTAATGATACTGCAGCTACAACAATTTCTAGAGTGAGCAATTAATTAATACAGATTCCTAGAGCAAGTAGATGGAATGATAGCCTGATTGTTTGACAGCCTGACAAACTGGTTGTTAAATCAAGTTTTGCAAATACCGTTCTCTTTGACCACTTTTTTAGTAACCTCCTGAAACAATTTCTAAAATAACTCAATTAATAACTCAATTCAATCTCTAGAAGTAGAAATGAAATTGTTTAATTGAAGTCATTTATCACCCATTTGACATTAGTAATCAGTTTATGGAGGAATAAACTTTATTGCCTTTTGCACTATCAGAATCAGATCATCCTCTGGTGATCTTAGCAGAATTTAATAGCACAGATAAATCTTCCATTTTTGGTAGAAGAGCTTGTTCAGTGTTATCATCTTAAGACACAGCACAGTAAGAACCTCCATCTGCCCCATTACCTGAGCTAAACTGTCAATTTAGTCTGGACTTAGGTTTGCTTTCTGCATTTAGTAGTATCTTTAAGGAAGCTCAGCCGAATCAATACATTGTCAATTTTGCTTTCTAATAAACCTTTTTCTCCAGTTTTTCCTAAGTTCAGACCTGGCCAATCTTATCAAGCTGCAAATTCCTCTCCTTCTACCAGCAATTTTCCAGACTTGAATTAAATGGAATAAAAATATTTAATGAATTTATGACTAAATATAACCTTCAATAATCTTGTTTATTTTAAAATGGTCATCTGCTATTGTAGAAGTTTGAATTACTCAGCTAACTGGCACCATTTTTTCTACACCAAGTATTATGCAGACGAACTCTGCAAGCAGAGCTATTTAGATAATTTTATTGATAACTAGGTTGAGAAAAAAATATTAAAATATAATTGAAGGAAAACCTTAATGGAAAATTATAAACTAATTGCACTTCTTAGAACTCTTTTTTGGACAAGATACCCAAAAACTAGAAAACAGAGAAAGACATACGTAACTAATATTTAAGTTGTGTCCAAATCAACTTAAGAGCCCCTCTACAAAGCTATATTCCATATCATCATCAAGCTTCTGCAGCTACACCACCAGTTTAGCTGTGATACAGGAACAAATGTTGCAAGAACAGGTCTCAATATTAACACTTGAACTGCAAGGCAACAAGAACTCTTGTTCATTTTGCTTTACACCTCCTCAGTTCCCCCATCCTTGCTGAAGCTAATGCACCATCACAGTTGGCAATATTTCACTGTCTTTTTAAATCAAGTGACATTCATGCTTTATTTGCTGTGAAAATAAAATACTGAAGATTAGGAGCACTGAAGGACCCACCCACCCACCCACCTCCAGTACTTTCTATCTGACTTATATCTAGTATGCTTCAGGTCCCATTGATTAAACCAGAGGTGTCAAACTCAATTTCTTTGAGGGCCGCATCAGCATTGCGGTTGCCATCAGGGGCCCGGTGCGTATGGCCAGGGTGGGCGTGGCCTACTGGGTGGGTGTGGCTAGAGTGTGTATGGCCTACTGGGTGGGCATGGCCAGCTCTACATCGTTCGCATCAAGGGTGCCTATGGGTGCCTGGGCAGGAGTGGGACAGATCTGAGGGTCTGTGGTAGGAGGAGGGTCTCTGGGCCAGAGCCAAGGCAGTGGGGGCCGTTCCCTCACTGTTTCCAGGATGGCTTCGCGGGCCGCATGAAACCACTTTGCGGGCCGCATCTGGCCCCCGGGCCTTGTGTTTGACATGTCTGGATTAAACATTGTTGCCTGGTACAACTCAGGAATTGGGCCTTCTCTCCCATGGTACCTGTCCTCTGGAATACCGTAACATTCCCTGTGAGGTTCATATGGTTCTGAGCCTGGCTTTAAACAAAACAAAAAACAAAAAAAACCCCTAGAACTTGGCTCTTTCCCCGGGCCTTGGACTGGAGTGGAAGAGAAACTCCTTGTGCTTAGATTTATTACATGATGCCTGTTTTTCATAACTTTCTTCTTCTTTTGTCTTACTCTGTAAGGTACCCAGAGTTGTGATAGATTGGGGCAGTCTATAAACTAACTAACTAAAATTAAGTAAGTAAGTAAGTAAATAAATAAATAAATCTTGAAGCCAATTTGTGCAGATACCTACTGGGCAGCAAGAGGAAGTGGTATAGGGTTTCCTGCCTGAGCAGGTGGTTGGACTAGAAGACCTCCAAGGTCCCTTCCAACTCTGTTGTTCTGTTCTGTTCTAAATGTTGATCAGCTTGGGATTACTCAGCTTTATGAGCACATCCATGGTGATACCCTTGTAATCAAAAATATTTCCGAAGATTTGGAGAGGTGAAATAGGTTGTTGGTGAGGTGAGCTTTTGTGAGGTACATGGGTAGAGTGATGGACAGCCTCCCTAGGTCTGATCAGATATGAGGTGGTATTACATTGGAATGGGCTTGTTGGAAAGATTATCAAAGGAAGCAGCAAATAAATGATTTTGATTTCCATATTTCAGATAGCTCAGTCTCACCTTCCCCAAAGTTGTGGCTAGTCCTATCTATGTCAATTTCTGTAGTGTTTAGATCAAGAGATCTTTTTGATCTTTCCACCTATTTCACACCAACAGCCTTTCACCATTAAAATGTTCGGGGAGAGAGAGGGGGGGAAGGAGGAAGGGAGGGAGGGAGGGAGAGAGAGAGAGAGAGAGAGACAAAAGAGGTCAAAACAAAGTTTAAGTGCTCTTCCTTTGCCTATGTTTGAAGGAAGATGCAGAAAGATTCCTTTAATGGACCATTTGTATCGTTTTGAGTAGAAACTACTAAACATGATATCATTCACTGTACATATTATAAGTATTTACAGCAGACTTATTCAACCATTACTTAAGAATACCATGCTCATTGACAATTTCTGGATGCTAAATCTTCCATTATTTACAATAGGTTTTGTGCATCACATACAGAATACAGTGGGAAATACATGTAAATTGGACTAGAAATATTCAATATTTATATTTTATTTTGACTAAGTTAGAATAACATATTACAGACCTTAAATCAATTGATATACTATTGATGTTTTTCAGTTTTATAGATTTAAGTATTTCATAGTGCATTATAAATTTAATAAATAGTTTATAGGATTTAGATGTATATAGGCTATTTGCTTGAAGGATTTTTTTTTGTTTATGGATCTTAATCTCGTGGGTGTTTTATAGTAAATGCATTTTATGTTATATGTTTGTAGTAATTGGTTTATAGATCTTATTCTCTTAGGTATTTTATGTTATTAACATTTAATATTATTGTGCCTTTATGTTATAAAAATATTTCATAAAGTTGTGATTTTGTTTTGTTCTGTAATTTATGCTAGTGAAAGACCAAAATAAAATTGATTGACTGATTGAAGTTTGATCTATTTCTATCTACCAGTCTAAATATAAACTGTTTTCTACAGAAAAAAAACAATAGACTGGCTAAAGGAATGATGAAGTCTGAAGTTATATACCAAGCAAGCTAATGTTGAGCTAATTTTACTGAAAAATATAGAATTGCTATTTCTGGGACTTCTAAATGACAATTAATTGAATTTTCAAACAACTTAAAATTACCTAGTCTAGCAAATAATAAGAGCCAGTTTGGTGTAGTGGTTAAAGCACCAGACTAGAAACCAAGAAACTGAGTTCTAATCCAGCCTTAGGCATTAAGCCAATGGGTGACCTTGGTCCAGACATTCTCACTCAGCCCTGAGTAGGTGGTTAACAGCAAACTGCTTCTGAAAAACCCTATAGAAAAGACTGCAGAGACTAGTCCAAGCAATCATCAGGAATCAACCTGACATGAAGGTACACATATAAATAGACAAAAAATTGCAAAATACGTTTTGTTCAGTTTTCTTATGCAAATTTGGAGTTGAAGTGAGCTATTCTGCACAAAAAGGATTTCTGTATAAGAAACAAACATCCATTGTTTGTTGTTACATCCTCCACAGTACTGAGCTTTAGACTGATCCCTATGGTTTCCAAAGATAGAAGAATGCAGCTATTCAGAGAAAATGAAATAAAAAGGAGGCAACTTCAACAATGAGACGGTGTTAAAAAGTAGGTATTTGATTATGCTCAGAAATAGTTCCTTCAACAGGTACAAAGTATGGAAAAACAAAAACAAAGCATCCTGTAAAGATTGATCAGCAATTGGGAGGAATTAAAAATGACCCGGTATTATTGCTTGTTGCAAATGAGTGTCAGCTGAAGAGGTTCAAAAGAATTTGGAAGAACAGCAATGTAACTGAAGTAGTTCTGCACAAATTAAGTTCCGCCACCAACAGATCCTTATATTATGACTTAAGCTAAATCTCTGAAGACTGAAAAGAACCTGGCAGCATGCTGTAACAAATCGTGTAGAATTTGAACAAATAGTGAAACAAGTACAAAACACTATACAACTCTCCCTGTGCTTGTGACACGCCAGGGTCACTGCTGACGAAGAAGCAATAATGCAAATTTACTTTTGAGTGCAGAAGGAGAAGGACATAGGAAAGGAACAGTATTTTCTTACATATATATATATATATATATTTAAAATAGGATATTGGAAAAAGACAAGAAACCAGAATTACTTGAACAACTAACAAGAACTCAAGATTGCAATTGTGGTGAAATGCAAGAGAAGTTAATGATGACAACTATAAAATTGGTTCCCGTAAACTCACTGACAAAATATAAATTTAAGTACCTTATCTGAATTAGAGGGGCTAGAAAATTTATTACGGCAATGTAAAACAAATGAAAAGAATGTTAATTTAAAGTAAATGAAAACATGTTATCCTAGAGCAAAGCCCTCTTAATGTAGGACTTTCATCATACTGAGCCTTCATGCTAATGGTCAGGAATAAAGGGAGCTGCAGCCAAAAACATTTGGTGTATATCAGATTAAGGCAAGGTATTTTATAAAATTTCTTACACAAAAACGGAGTGAAATTAGAGCCTTGGTGGAGCAGTGGGCTAATGCCTCCTTAAGTAACAGGTTCAATTTGAGGGACTGATTTTAGCCTACATACAACAAATATATAATCATATGCTTAATTATTTGTGCAGGTTCGCGTCCCACCAGGCTCAAGGTTGACTCAGCCTTCCATCCTTCCCAGGTAGGTAAAATGAGGACCCAGATTGTTGGGGGCAATTAAGCTGACTTTGTAATAATGCCGCTTGGGGTGTGTGTGAAAGCCCTTATAAGCAGGCATATACATAGAATGAAGGCTACTGCTAAGCTTGTAAGCCACCCTGAGTCTTCGGAGAAGGGCGGGATATAAATGGAATTAAAATAAATAAAATAAAAATAAATAAATGACCTAAGAATTTACATTAAAACAGATCATAAACTTTTTCCCCCCAGCTCACTCGCTATTTTCATATTTCTCCTCTTACTTAGCACTTCAACAGAACATTAAAGAGAAGGATATTCTATCACAAGACTACACTCATTATTAACAATCTAATCTCTTCCTATCTGTATTTCCAAAACGCTTACACCATAAATACATAGGTTATACAAACATACAAGTGATCAAAAACTGCATAGGTTTTGAAAAGGGACAATGGAATTTTACTGAGGCTTGAACAAACACAAATCCTATTACACAACATAAACACATTAATTTCTAATATAACACATTAGTTATAATTAAAGTAGAAGGGTACATTAAATTATTTCAAAATGAAATAATGAGAAGACATAGCACTAAATACATTATCTAAATACTAAATACATGAAAAGGTTAGAACTGGCTTTGCAGTAGCAATTTTCAAAAGGAGAAAAAACATATTTTATGCTTTGCAGTTATTTTTTTTAAAAAAATATAATTTTATTATAAGATGCAAGTAATGCCTTTGTTATCTGAATACAATGCAAAGGGAAGTGAGAAATGTACAAGAGGTTAGAGGTTAGAGACAAGAGGTTAGCTCCCATTTTGGGAAACAAACATCCCTATGTGGAAAAGGGATGAAAAAAAATTTAGAAAAGCAAATTAATAAATAAAAGAACATGGAGCCCTTCAGATGTTATTATACAATTTTAATTTTCAAGGACACTAATATAAACCTGCAGGCAGAGGGCAATAATTAAGCATATGATTATATATTTGTTGTATGTAGGCTAAAATCAGTCCCTCAAAGGAAAAGGAATTTGTGATAAGTCTAGTTTTAAAATCTAGTTACCTGCAACAACTGGAAACTGGCCAAAGGGAAAAAATAATAATATTGAGTGTAATGTGGCCAAATGCATGAGACGTATCTCATGCCTAAAACATCTATGTAAAGGAGTACTTCTAGTATTTTATAGTAATTATTGTTAACAAATGAACAGTAATAATCATTAGTGTAAATAACTTGTGTCAGACTTAATGAGACCACAAAGGAGGAGTTTCAACTACTCAGAAGGCAGAACAAAACATACGTTATTACCAATATAACAATTTTTCCAGATGTAGGAGAGACATGCTGTTGCAAAAGGAGCTTATTTCTGCACACACTCTTTACTCGGTTTCATCTTCCGCTTTGTGGACTAATCTTTTAAACCAGGGTTCCTCAACTCCCAGTAAGTGCACCGGCATGCCAGAAATAGGGCCGCGCAAACAAGCTAAGCCCTATCTGTGGGATGAAGGCAGCATGCAACACCTCACCCCCTCCGGTCCATGGAAAAACATCTCTCCATGGAACTGGTCCATGTCCATGGTGCCCAAACAGTTGGGGTCCGCTGTTTTAAATTACTTTGCAAAGTCAGACATAGGCATTCTAAGGCCTTTAAAACAAAGAAGAAATTCTACATACAACAAAACTCTACATACATTAAATGGCAGAAAACTTCAAGTACGGGTATCACTGCTCGTTCAGCAACTATTCAAAGTTTCAATGGCACTGAACAAGTGTGGTACTTACAACAAGTCCTTGAAGTTCCGGCCATCGCAGCACGTCACAGCCATGTGTTAATGATTTGGTCATTGGGCAAACAGCTTACAACTCTTGCAATATCTCATGATCACCATTTGTGACCTTTCCTGCTGGCTTTCCACAAGCAAAATAAATGGGGAAGAGAACAGGGAAGGTCACAAGTCACTCTGGTAATTTGCTGGGGTTGTGCCACACCACCCACTCCCTGGCCTTCCTGGACTCATGCCCCACTGTGCCATCTACTCTCTGGCCTTCCTGTGCCCCCAGGCAGGCTGTATCAAATCTTCCAAGCACTTTCCCGCCCCCTCCCGCCCCCCAATTCACACACGACCTGTGCTGACCCTCCCAAGCCCTCCAACATCTCCCTATAGTACCCGCTGCATTCCTTACTTGGGACTTTCTCATTACCTGGAATTATAAAAATTACACCCAGACATATATGACCAAAGTATTCAGAGAAGCAAGATGTTTTAATCCAAAGGTTTTAATTGTATCATACTGAATTTTAATAAAATTCACTTTGGGCTGCAAGGGGAATAACAGGTTATATATTACATGAATTATTTTACAGCGTAATGTCATAAACCATCCTTGGTTTTGTGTAGTCTCCTTTAACTTGTGCATGATTTTGTCATTATGGGTAAGAACTAATTAGTGGAGGAAAATAGATGATGAATAAAAATGAACGTACAGTTGGTTTTGCTTTCCCCATATAGAAAATGATCTAATTAGGAAAAATAGATAGTAATATATCTTTCATATGCTATTCCAATGGAAGTTTTTCATAGAAGGTATGAAATGGAGTGGCAATTTGTTTTGATTATTGGTAAGGGGAAGGAAGGAAGGAAGGAAGGAAGGAAGGAAGGAAGGAAGGAAGGAAGGAAGGAAGGAAGGAAGGAAGGAAAATTAAGCAAAAATAATCAGAATAATGTGGAAGGGACCTTGGAGGTCTTCTAGTCCAACTCACTGCTTAAGCAGGAAACTCTTTTTTCATTTCAGACAAATGGTTGTCCAATCTCTTCTTCAAAACCTCCAATGTTGGAGCTCCCACAACTTCTGGAGGCAAGTCATTCCATTCATTAATTATTCTGCCAGGAAATTTCTCCTTAGTTCTAGGTTGTTTCTCTCCTTGATTAGTTTCCATCTATTGTTTCTTGTTCTGCCTTCAGATGCTTTCAGGAGAATAGGTGGACCCCCTTTTCTTTGTGGTAACCCCTCAGATAACAGTAATATCAACCTAGCACCTTCCTTTAGTAAGGGTTTTTAATTTATTTTTCAGCTGCAGAAGCTATTAGTTTAAAAACAAATGTGGTAATAACCATGGCATTCCCCCCCCCAGGAAAATAGACCTCACTCTTTCCTATGCATTAAGAGCTGTGGTGGTATGATATTTAGAATGCAGTACTGCAGACTAACTCTGCCTACAACAGGAGTTTAATCCTAATGGGGCTCAAGGTTTACTCGCCTTCCATCCTTCCAGATAAGTAAATGAGATTGTTGGGGGTAATATGCTGACTCTGTAAACCACTTAGAGAGTGCTGTAAAGCACTATAAAGAGGTATAGAAGTCTAAGCGCTATTGCTCTTATTCTTTAAAAAAATGATTGGCTCTTTGAGCTAATTTCCCTTTTGCTTTCAGTCTCTTATGAATTCCATTAAGTTCTTGCAGAACCTTAGACTTCTGCAGAAGACAAGTCTGAAAAACCCTACAGTAGCATAGCTCTAGACCCACACCTGAACTGGACAGTACAACTCAGTACAACCTTCTGATGGCTTGCAGGAAGCCATCTGGTCTTTTAAAATGGGGGAAAGGATTAAAAATGGGAATGGAAAGAAGAGACCTCTGGGACAACTTGCTTGTCTCTGCTCTAGCATCACAGAAATTCTGTTGAATTTAGGTTTTTTCACACCAATATTTTAATGTACGTTACATTAGTCAAGCCAGTGCAATTATTGCCTGTATGTGAGCTTTCAAGTCAATCTTGATTCCTGATGGCTACATAGACAAGTCCATGTAATTTTCTTAGCAGCATTTTCTATAGGGGTCAATTCTTGCCTTCTTCCTAGGACTGAGGGAGAATAACTGGCTCTAAGTCATCGTTGCCAGCTATCCGCCTACCTTTAACCATCACACTAAACTTGCTCTGCAGTGTAATCACAATTCCTCCATAATCAATCCCAGAGTCTAAAATACTTTCCATGACATTTTAATTTATATATTTTATTAATTATCTATTATCAACTTTACCTAATTTACCACTTAATTTGCATGCTAGCACAATGCTTCATTTATTTCATCTAACAACTTAGCTAAGCCGCTACGCTTTTACTCATTTTAAAACTTGCTATAAAATTCACAGCACAAATAAATCAAACCTATAACTGCATTCTTTATGTGACCTAAACATTATCTTTTGTAACAAAACAACCCCTAGCAACTGATTCACTAATAATAATTGACAATTGGAGGAAAAAGTATTTTTCCAACCATAGTAAAAGACAAGAATACAGTCCAAATATTAAATGAGAAAATTTGCTGGTAGCGTGCAGGGACCACATTTCAAATTCCTAAGTAAGAAATTAACATGTTTCAAAACAGAGCAGTACTGTACTTTATTTCCAGTTATAGAATAAAAAATGATATTGCCAATTATTACTAAATCCCTATAAGAATTTTCCAGCCTAGGTGACCCATCTTTTATAAGCAAGATACCCCCTTATGAATTATGGCCAGAAAGAAAACAAAATCTCTTCTAGTTTCGATTTTGATGAGTTCATCTATGTGCATATCCACATTTCTATTACAATGGAACTGATTTGACACTAACCTCTTATAGAATACAGATTTGTTTATTTATTAAATTTATATGCCACTCACCTCAGTGATGAAGTGACATTTTAAGACTTTCTAGTTTACAGACATGGAAGGGATTATAAGAATGTAAGTGGGCCCAAATGAGAAGTACAAACCCTCTAAAAATGTGCTACCACCGGTGGTTTTCTAGCACACCTGGGAATATCTTCCTCTCCAAAAAATGTAAATCCAAATATCATTTCTTGCTAATTATCCCAACTTCTGGCTAAGCGGAAAAAAAAGAAATCTGAAGTAAACTGTAAGATTGTAAGCACAATTGCAGTCATGTGATTTTCCACTTAGCAACCACATTACTTAGTGGCTGAGTTTCCAGTCCCAATTGTGGTCACTAAATGAGGACTAACTGTACTTTATGAAACACGTCCCCGTACAATGCTCAAAATGGACAATTACTACATGTGCAGTACCCTCCCACTCACCTGACTTTATTATTACAAAGGTAATAGAAAGATTTGTCTTCTTCCCTCCCAGAATTATGCTCAATGTATATCTGTGAAATTTTGTGATAGATTCTTTTGAGTTACCTACAGATGTTTTTCATACTATTTAGGCAGAAAAGAACCACATTTTTATATATGGATACAAGCACTGCTGGGTGAAATCTCATCTATCTATCTATCTATCTATCTATCTATCTATCTATCTATCTATCTATCTGGGAGATCTTCTCCTCTCCCCAATTAAACATTTAAAAGTTAATCTGAGAATTATGAACAAACCACTAGTATTTTAACCTGCATGCTTTAAGAAAAGTAAGACAACTTACTTCATTTTCATTCCAGGTTGACACTCAGATATTGCTGTTGAACACAGTATGTTACTAATCTAATCTAACACTGTTCTGAGAACACTGCTGAGCTATGGATATATTTTGCAATGCAAACATGATTAGCCACATCGAAGTGAGACTCTGTATGCAGGCTACTGTGGGGTAGCTTTAAGAGTTTATCACACAGACCTCCCAAGTCAAATCTATTCCATTAACACTTGCAGCCAACTATTCACTTCAGGTTATTCAGCCTGAATAATTGCTGCTGTTGTTCTTCCTATAGGAATATGAAATCTTGTAATAGATAAAAAAATACAGAAGCCCTTGCAGAATACATGCTTTATATGTGGAAGACTCTCATGTGAAGCTCCAGCATTTCCAATCTTAAAAAGATCAAGATGATGAGAAAGACTTGAAAATTTACAATCAATATATATGGTATAGGTGCGTGGTGGCGAACCTATGGCACATGTGGCACGCAGAGCCCTCTCTGTGGGCACACGCGCCATCACCCCAGTCCTAGGCATTCAGCTGAGTTTTATAAAACCTTTTCACTTTAAGCCTCCGTCGCCATGTGGAGAGAAAAAAAAGGTTCGATCAATCAATCAATTTCAACTTCTTGCGGGGAAAAAAAAAAGATCTCGCAAATTTGGAATTGATTGATTGAACTTTTTAGTCCCACCCACCCAGTCTGCCATTACCACTGGAGCCACTCCTACCCAATGGGCCACACCCACCCAATGGGCCACGCCCCCCAGCACCCGATGATACATAAGTGGATTTGGGGTTGCAGTTTGGGCACTCGGTCTGTAAAAGGTTCGCCATCACTGGTATAGGTACAGGACAAACAGCATGCGACAACCACTCCTGTTCTTACATTCCAACAGTTCGAATGAAGAACTGACAGTTGCAGCGTGACAAAACAGTTTGTTTCAGGTGTGAGTTAAGTGGAAACTTATACTTTCAGGTGTTTTAGTCTGTACAATGGTCAAAAATTGGTGTTTTGCTCCAGGCAGAAGTGGCAGCCATGGTGGGAGCTGGACGGGAGGAAAAAATGCTAGGAAGGTGGTGGGGCCAGAAAGTTGTGCCATCCTAGGACAGGATGTAAAGAGGAAGTGAAGGCAATGAAAAGAAGGGCTGCTGGAACTTGCTACATTGGAGGGCAGCAAGTCTTGCCCCATCCGTTAACGGATTTTTTGTTTCACCTGAAACAAAAACAATTTTCTAGATTTAGGTTGGGCTCAACTATGGCTGGTCCAAAACAGTATGGTAAAACCTTCAGAGTGTGATTTGTTCTGAATTTGAAACCAACCGTTTCTCCATTTTAAAAGATTCATCCTTTTAGATATAGACAGACAGACAGACAGAGACAGACAGATAAGAAAGACAGACACATAGATATGCACATGCATCCACAATTTAAGCAAAATATTAGTTGGAATTGACAGAAAACTAATGTCATACATTGTTTAAAATGTTTTAGGTTCTATGTAATCAAAGGTTTAGCAGTGGTGTGGGCTTTATGGATAGGTCCACATGGGTTTCTGGGCAACAATACATAGTAAATTATTTGATACTCTTTTCAGTTATTTTCCTGAAATCCAAGTATTTTCTGGTGATCTTCCATTTGAGTACTAACCTTTATAAGATAACTGCTATTAGAAACAACTTCATCAAAATATTTGAAATGGTTATTTTGCAACCTAAATCACTTAGCAAGAAATCCATAAAGAAAATAAGTGAATGCATGAACTGTGAAACGTAAAGAATTTGTGCACAACAGAGGACAACAGTATTTTATTTTCTGATTAGAAAATTGCCTGTAATACTCTACATTATAGATCAAGGGTGTCAAACTTGCAACATCACATGACGCGATGTATCGTGACAAAAAATCATTGCCGGCACTGGGGTGGGCGCGGTTTCGGCATGACACATCCGGCCCACAGGCCGGCAGTTTGACACCCGTTATAGATCTTTGATGTTTATGTATAGTGACTGACTATATGAAGGCTATAGATTAGAAAAGGAAGTCAAAATGCATCCCAGAAGATACAGGTAGTCCTCACTCAATGACTGCCCTGTTTAGTGACCGTTCAAAGTTATGTGGCACTGAAAAAATAACTTTAAGGTTACTTACAACCATTACAGCATCTTAATGTAAAACCTGAGCACTTCGCCATTGGGGGGTGTTTGTCCCACTGTAGTATCCTGTGGTCATTGTAATCACCATCTGTGTGCTTCAAAGCCAGATTCTGACAAGCAGAGTCAACTGGAGAGGACAGCAATAAAATCACAAGTCATGGTTATGTGATGTTTCACTTAACAACCATGAGCAACTCACTTAACAATGATGCTAGAAGTGAAACTGTAAGTACATCATGGTCATGTGATCTTGCTTAATGACTATGTCACTCAGCAATGGAGATGCTGGTCCCAACGGTGGTCATTTAGGGAGGACTACCTGTACTGGCGCATACAACACATTTTACAATATAGCGTTGTCAAGTGGCCTGCATGTGCATCCACAAATTTCTCAAGAGATAACTTACATATTTGATAATAACTTTATACCGTTATCTTATGTATGTGGTCTTACATTACGAATATTATTTTGAAAAGCTTTGTTCTTCCACCCCAGGAAAAGCTCACCTCTTGGAGAGGAACAGTATTCTTTCTGTTATTATATGCTCAATAAACTCAAGTGCAGTGCAGTGCTTCGTATACTATACTTTGCAGCTTCTAAAACTCCTTTTTGCCATATGCATTCATTCAGCCACAAAAAGGCCATAAGCAAAATATTCTAAAACACACTAATGTTCCCAGCTGCAGTAATCTTCAAATCCAAGACGTAGTACTATATTGTAATAAAACCATCAAATATTTTTGTTAAAAAAATATTTCTAATTAGCATAAAATATAGTTCTAACATCTAATTCAACATTAACATACTATTTATTCCTCAAAGCTTCTATAAGGTGATCCTTACACATTTACAAACAAAAACATAAATCATTCTTCTGATATGAATCCTGCCAGTTTACTAAAATCAGAAACTTTTATCTTGTAATAATTTCGGTCATCATCGTTTCAGCCTTGCTAAGTTTTAAAAGCCATTTTTCACTAGTTTTCTCCAATGAAACCTGTTTAAAAGCCATTTTTCTAGCTAGTTTACTTTATGTTTTTGTTAGAATCCTTATCATCCTATTGGCATACGGAAAGCCAAGAAATTTATTACAATTCAATTTGGAATGGGCTTTCAAATGAACATAATGTATTTCATTCTGACAAGATTATGCTTAAAATCATAACCAGCCTGAAACAAGAGCAAAGCACACCAGATAGTCATAGTTTCTCTAAGGGAGAATTTGAAAATATAAAGTTTTGTTTATACTGGACCATATTCTGTACATTATTATAATAGCCTTGATGGAATTATAGTACCAAATCTCAGCATGTAAACTACCGTACTTCTTTTCTGGAAAAAATATTTAAAGAGAATCACTTACTATAAAAGGCCAGGAGGCACAAAATTAGCTTCTAATTGATAATCTGTGTATGTCAGGGTTCTTCAAACTTGGCCCTTTTATGACTTGTGGAAGTCAACTCCCAGAATTCCTCAGCCAGGCACACTGGCTGAGGAATTCTGGGAGCTGAAGTCCACAAGTCATAAAGGGACCAAGTTTGAAGACCCCTGGTGTATGTGATCAAATAGCCTCATTAGTGAAAATGTCTTTCAAATACCATATCTGAGAGAGAGATTGGTGGAGAGATAGCCTTGGTGGAGCAGTGGGCTAATGCCTCCTTAAGTAACACCAGCTGCCTGCAATTAGTGCAGGTTCGAGTCCCACCAGGCTCAAGGTTGACTCAGCCTTCCATCCTTCCCAGGTAGGTAAAATGAGGACCCAGATTGTTGGAGGCAATTAAGCTGACTTTGTAATAATGCCGCTTGGGGTGTGTGTGTGAAAGCCCTAATAAGCAGGCATATACGTAGAATGAAGGCTACTGCTAAGCTTGTAAGCCGCCCTGAGTCTTCGGAGAAGGGCGGGATATAAATGGAATTAAAATAAAAAAAATAAAAAAAAATAAAAAAAAGTACCTAGAAGACCATTTCCAGTGAATCTGACCCAGATTCACCAGATTCAACCCAGTTGGCACCCAGAAAATTTTCAGATATGTCATCTGCCAATGCTAAGCTGGCTTGCAAAACAAAAGGAAGGAGACAAGCTTTGTTTATTCTGTTGTGGATGAGCCCCTGAAACTCTTGCAAAGTGTCTTTTCCTGAGAAGCTTCAACTTGGAACAAAATGAGCTAAAGGTCCCAATAATGTTTTAATTTCCCCCCCTCACTGTAAAAATATTTTATTTCAAAATAAAAAGAAGTAGTGCCTTAACCACTATACCAAACCCTAAAAGGCAGAATCTATCCAACACTTCAGTATCTTCATGGCCAATTCTAAACTTGCTTGTGGCACTTATTAACATTAGTTTGGTCTTCTTTATATTTTAATACTATTTTTTTCACTATGCTCCCTGACTTTTATTAATAGACCTTGCAGATACTTTGGACTTTCTGCTAATACGAAGATCGGTATTAGTGCATGCAAATACTCTATGGAAGTGGAAGTTGGACTTTGAAGAAGCAGAGTTGAACGTGTAGTACAGGTAGTCCTCAATTACAACTTCATTTAGTGACAGTTCAAAGTTACAATGGCACTGAAAAAAGTGACTTAATGACCATTTTTCACACTTATGACTGTTGCGGCCGCCTGATCAAAATTCAGATACTTGGCAACTGACTCATATTTATGATGGTTGAGTGTCCCAGGGTTATGTGATCGCCTTTTGCACCTTCTGATAAGCAAAGTCATTGAGGAAACCATGTGACTCACTTTACAACTGCAGAGGTTCATTTAACAACTGTGGCAAGAAAGATTGTAAAATGGGGCAAAACTCACTTAGCAACAGAAATTATGGGCTCAATTGTGATAGTAAGTCAAGGACTACCTGTATCATCAGCCCAGTGGAGAATATTGGTGGTTTTTTTCCTCCAGTTTTAAAAGATATCACTAATCTTTTTCCAGTCCAGCTCGTTTTAATATATACTCAGATATAGCTTGAACAAATAAGGAAAGAGTAGACAGCCTTGTCACACTCCTTTGCCAACTTGACCAACCTGTTTTTACCATTTTGTGGCTTCCTGACCTGTATGTAGATTTTGCATGAGAGCAAAGATGTTCTGGGATTTACATTTTTTTCAATGTATTCCAAGTTTGACCTAACTGATAAAGTGAATTCTATAATCAATGAAGCACATAATTATTTCTTTTTGATGTTCTGTGGCTTTCTCACTTATCTAGCGTATATCAGATATAATGTTTTGTGTTCCTTAGCCTTTTCTAAAGTTAGCTTGAATAACATCTGGTATCCCATTTTCTATGTAGAGCTCTAATCTCCATTGGATGACTTTAACAATTTTTTCCTACTAGCATGTGAAATTAAGGGTATTGTACAATAGATTGGAGGGACGCGGTGGCTCAGTGTGGGCTAGGACGCTGAGCTTGTTGATCTGAAGGTCGGCAGTTTGGCGGGTCGAATCCCGAGTGCCGCGTAACAGAGTGAGCGCCTGTTACTTGTCCCAGCTTCTGCCAACCTAGCAGTTCGAAAGCAGGTAAAAATGCAAGTAGAAAAATAGGGACCACTACAGTGGGAAGGTAACAGCGTTCCGTGCGCCTTTGGCGTCTAGTCATGCCGGCCACATGACCACGGAGACGTCCTCAGACAAGCGCTGGCTCTTCGGCTTTGAAACGGAGATGAGCACCGGCCCCTAGAGTCGGAAACGACTAGCACCCATGTGCGGGGGAACCTTTACCTTTACCTTTACAATAGATTGGACACTCTGCTAAATCTCCTTTTTTTGCTGTTGAAATGTAAATTGATCTCTTCCAATTAGTTAGCCCCTGCAGTTGTTGCTATCTGTCCACTGATATCCTTTAGCATACTAATTCCAAGTTGAAACCTCCCTCTGAGTTCAGAGATCTTTTAGAAGACTTTTGTTTTTCCAGCTCTGTTTCTGCTCTACCTTTATAGATTTGGTAACATTGCTTCCGGTTTCTTACAAAAGCTCTCTGAAACTCTTGGTTAAATTCCTTCCTGGGATTTTTGTCTTCCTTGGCTTTGGCTTCTCTTCTAGGCAATTTCCACATTCCAGACATCTGCTTTTCTTTCATCTGTTCTTCATTTTTTGCCAGTCCCTTGTCACATTCTTTAAATTCATTCCACGGTTCCTCTGGTTCTCGGTCAATGAGGTTCTCCTTGAAAATGCTGGGCATATACTCAAGAATATATTGTGGAAAGTATTTGCCTTTTTATTCTCCTTTTGCTTAAGTTGGAACATGACCGTGAGCCGTTCATGTTCTCCTCTACAATCAGCACCTGGCCATGTCTTTCATGCTATAACTGAACTCCTCCACCTTCTTTTGGCAATAATATAGTCAATGTGATTTCTATGTACCCCATTTGGTGATATCCATTGTATATAAATATCATTTTGTTTGAAGGCAGAGTTATATCTATGAAGAAATTATTGACGCTATCTATGAAAACATTATTGGAGTTACCGGTATATTATATTCAACAAAAATTGATAGGTGGGTCTCTTGATTCATTTTGTTTTCCTATACCCTTGTATAGTCCATATACATTCTTCTCCTTAATTTTTCAAACTTTGGCATTCCAGCCTCTAATCAGAAGCAGCACATCTTGCTTGCATATTATTGATTTCAAAACGTACTTGTAAAACTCATCAAACTTCAATTATGATTGGAAGAAAAACTTGGATGACTGTCGCATTACTGGTTGTACACAAAGTCTAACTGATACTATTCTACACTGACTGCATTGTAGCCAAGTAGTATTAAACTTCTTAACGATACAGCTAGTCCTCAACTTAAGACCATAACTGAGCCCAAAATTTCCATTGATGAGCGAGACAGTTCGCTAAGCGAGTTTTGCCACAGTTGTTAAGTGAATCACTGCAGTTAAGTTAGTAATACAGTTGTTAAGTGAATCTGGCTTCCCCTTTGACTTTGCTTGTCAAAAGATCGCAAAAGGGATCACATGACCTCCCCAGGACACTGCAACCATCATAAACACATGCTATAGTTGCCAAGTGTTCAAATTTTGATCACGTGACCATGGTTATGCTGTAACAATTGTAAGCGTGAAAACTGGTCATAAGTCACTTTTTCCCAGCGCCATTATAACTTTGAACGGTCACTAAACAAATGGTTGTAAGTCAGAGACTACCTGTAAAAGTAATACCATTTCTTCTTTGTTTTTCATGTCTTCAGTAATAAACAGTGTGATCTTCTGAATAAAAGTGACCAATCCCAATCCATCTCAACTCACTGAGGCCTAGGATGCCAATTTGGAATATTTTCATTTCATCTTTCTTTTGTTCTTGCTGCCTATGTCTCATGGGTACGGGTTACTTACGGGAGCTCCTGCTGCCGGCATCAACTTCCCTTCGTCCAGTGCGCTCCCACAGAGAGGGCCTCCTTAGGGTGCCGTCGGTCAAAGAGTGTCGACTGGCGGCCCCCAGGGGGAGGGCGTTCTCTGTGGGTGCGCCAGACCTTTGGAACTGTTTACCGGTGGAGCTCCGGACAGCTCCCGACCTTCGCTCCTTCCGACGTGACCTAAAAACATATTTATTTGAACAAGCTGGCCTGGTCTTATGGGTTTAGGGGTATTTTAACGCTTTTGTATTAATTTATTGAATTGGGCCGTTGTATTTAATATTTTTTAATTTTTATATATTGTATTTTATTGTATTGCCCTGTACACCGCCCTGAGTCCTTCGGGAGAAGGGCGGTATAAAAATAAAATAAAATAAAATAAAATAAAATAAAATAAAATAAATAAATAAATAAATAAATGTTCCCATTGTAATTCTACCTTTGCAGCTTCAGTTATTCTTTTTCTGAATAGCCACATCAGAATGATTTTGACATCCCAAAGATTTTGTTTCTAGCCATGTGATAAACCCCCGTTAACAATCCAAAAGATCCTCAGTGTTTACTTAGAAATATGTTGAGTGCGGTCCAACTTGAGAGGCCCACCACCTGCACCACACTGTCAGTCATTTTACATTTTCTTGGGAAAAAATACAGGATGGGTTTACCACTGCATTATCCCACACAGTATGAACTGATTGATGCCTTTGCTACTGCCACTAAGATGATCATCAGCCTTCAGCATTTCTTTTTTGTTGCTGCTGCCAAATATAGGTGCCTGCTTACCTCCGCTGGATATTGGGATGACCTTCACATCTTGAGTGACCCTGCTGGGAATATATACAGATAATCCTTGACTTACAACAGTTCATTTAGTGACCGTTCAAAGTTACAACGGCACTTAAAATTGTGACTCATGACCGTTTTTCATGCTTACCACCTTTGCAGCATCGCCGTGACCATGTGATCAAAATTCAGGATGCTTGGCAACTGGTTCATATTTCTGACCTTGGCTGTGTCCCAGAGTCATGTGATCACCTTTTGTGACTTTCTGACAAGCAAAGACAATTGAAAAGCCTGATTCACTTAACAACTATGTTACTAACTTGTCAATTGCACTGAATCACTTAACTGTGGCAATAAAAGTAATAAAATGGGACAAAACTCACTTAACAAATGTCTCACTTAACAACAGAAATGTTGAACTCAATTGTGGTCATATGTCAAGGACTACCTGTATTCTTGGCATACTCACCCAGCTTTCTTCACTGATTCCTTCTAGGAACACCCCTATCCACTCCGTGATAAGAAAGGACTACATAGTAAGCAAGGAGAAAAATTGTTAATCAAATTGAACAGCGTTCCTACTAAGAACTGTATAAATTAAGAAATTTACTCAGTAAAAAGAAGTTACTGGCATCCCTTGATAACAAAAAAGAAATCAAGAACTTTTATTTCAAATGCTCCCCAAAAATTAAATAAAGATAGCATATTGATATTCCCTTAATTGCAATGTATGGCAGTGAAAGCTGGACCATAAGAAAGGCTGAGCGCCAAAGAATTGAAGCCTTTGAACTACGGTGCTGGAGAAGACTCCTGCGAGTTCCTTGGACTGCAAGGCGATCAAACCGGTCAGTCCTAGAGGAGATCAACCCTGACTGCTCTTTAGAAGGCCAGATCCTGAAGCTAAAACTCAAATACTTTGGCCATCTAATGAGAAGGAAGGACTCACTGGAGAAGAGCCTAATGCTGGGAAAGATTGAGGGCAATAGAAGAAGGGGACGACAGAGAATGAGGTGGCTGGATGGAGTCACTGAAGCAGTAGGCGTGAGCTTAAATGGACTCCAGAAGATGGTAGAGGACAGGAAGGCCTGGAGGAACATTGTCCATAGGGTCGCGATGGGTCGGACACGACTTCGCAACTAACAACAACAACAACATTCCCTTAATTTAATCCCCCTCCCAATATTAGGTTTCATTAGTAATGACACAAACAAATCTACGTTTAGACTCAATAATCACTAATACATTTTCAGAACAGAAGTACAACCACAAATAAGACCACAAGACTAAGGAGGCTGTGGTAATAAGTAGGTCAAGGGCATCCTACATTTATCTATTATCTTAAATTTGGAGGCAGGTTGCAGCTGTTTTTCCACATTGCATATGAAATTAAACATTAAAGGAACAGAGAGACAGGTAGGTAAGGCAATATATGTGATATACTCAAAACAGTTGTTTTTATGAAAAATTAGTAATTACAACATTCAGTTAAAAATACTGGGCTTTGTATACATTTTAAAGTTCATTTAGAGCCTATATATATTTAGAAAAATACTCAAGTTGGGGGGGGGAGCCCTGATTCTGCAAAACTGCAGAACTGTTTTTGTAAGAGGAGAACAGGAACATACTAGAGTCAATGGCTTGTCACAGATGCACCCAAAAGCTCCAGATGGCTTTTTCCTGATGTTCCATATAGTTCCCCAATGACTACAGCTGATTTCTTCTTACGTGTTGTCTGCCAGCAAATTCTGTCTATTGCTGAGGAACAAAACCTAAAACAATCCCCAATTTGTTTTAAATTTATTTCTCTTTTTAACAAGACGTAGAGTACCAAAAAGACACGCATCTTTAAACAAACCAGCAGCAACTATTGGCAAGGCATGTGGGAAGCAAGGAATCAGATGGGATTTTATGCATTCAAGAGAAGCTTTATTCTATGGTTAGCAAATCATGCAAAGATGATCCAAGCCTGCTTTGTTAAACTGTGTCACAGTTGAAGGACCTACTGCTAATCTTATTGCCTTTGCATAGTCTATTCACTGTGATATATGGCTTGCCTCAACACACAATAAACTATCGATTCAAGTTTTCAGACATTATGTACATACCATATTAATAATGATTATTAATCCATTGTAGTCACCTTATTTTTCTATAATACCGTGCCCTAATAGATTTAGACGTAATCCTGCAGGGGTCTCCAGCCTTGGCAACTTTATGTCTTGTGGACTTCAACTCCCAGAATTCCTCAGTCAGCCATGCTGGATATATGTTATTATATATGCTTATTGAAATTAGTGCTTGGAGGTATACGGCAGGGGTCTCCAACTTTGGCAACTTTATGACTTGTGGACTTCAACTCCCAGAATTCCTCACTGGTAATTCAGCACTGGAAGAAAAGGGATAGGCAAACCAATGTAAGATGCCATGTGAGAATGGTGTCAATGGCTGGAGGAAGGAAAGATATTGGGAAATCCAGGGAGAGTAGAACGCAATTTCAGGTCTTGACAGAAATATACAAAAGCCACTTCTGAGGCAAACAAAGCTGAAACATTTTTTTAAGTCCTAAGAAACAAGATAATATTCAGAAATGGAATAGCCAACACTTTAGAAGATAGGCTCAAGATAGGCCCTATCCAACAAAATGCAATTCGGTGGTGAGAAAAGTAAAGTTTTACACTTACGTAAGAAAAATCAAATGCACAGGTATAGAATAGGTGATACCTAGCTTAATAGTCATAACTTGAGAGGAATTCAGGAGTACAAGTGGACAACCACTTTAAGGTATGAGCCAGCAGTGTGCTACAGATGCAAAAAAAAAAAAAGCCAATGCAGTCTTAGGCTACATTGAAGTGTTAGTACCACTTTATACTGCTTTGGTAAGACCACGCTTGGAATATTTGTTTGGTTTTGGTTACCACAATACAAAAACTCTGTTATTCTGTATTCTGTACAAGTGAATACATCACTGGAGGAAATACCATCAAAGCAATTAGGACCTGGGCAATTCCTATCATTAGTTACATATCTGGAACTCAAGCAAAACTATAAGCCTTGGGGAGGAAGACCAGAAAAATAATGACAATGAATCATGCCCTTCATCCACACAGCAATGCTGACATCTCCTTGTTGCACAGGAATATAAGATATCAGGAAGACACAACACAACCAGGTTTGCCAAATTTAATGTCCATTCTCAATAAATTAGTTTTAGTCTTTCTGTGGCATTGATTTCCTGGTCTCAGCTACCTGGTGGGGCTGGCAGGGAATGGGTGATCTGGGAAATACTGCAGGGAGCAAGGAAGACAATCAAATCAGCTGATAAAAAATCATTTGAAAGAACGTTTGAAATAATTCTGTGCTTAGAACAAAATCTCTTCTGTATTTTACACATACTGTACCTCTAGAATTCTGTATCTCCCTTGAAGTACTAAATATGCATTCAGATTTTATGAAGTAAGCTGAATACATTACTAGAAATTATCTTAGAATCTTCCAGATTTGTGAATAAATCATGATTAAAATAATTAAATTTATTTTTTATTTTTTATTTTAATTCCATTTATATCCCGCCCTTCTCCGAAGACTCAGGGCGGCTTACAAGCTTAGCAGTAGCCTTCATTCTATGTATATGCCTGCTTATTAGGGCTTTCACCCCCCCAAGCGGCATTATTACAAAGTCAGCTTAATTGCCCCCAACAATCTGGGTCCTCATTTTACCTACCTCGGAAGGATGGAAGGCTGAGTCAACCTTGAACCTGGTGGGATGCGAACCTGCACTAATTTTACACTAAAATCTACATTAAATCAAAGCAGGATTTTACCCTGATGCTGCCCACTATTGGGTGTCCTCACGTAACAGATGAAAATGTTGACCCAAAATCAACTGCACACCCCAGGATAGACCACAGAAGTCAACAAACACCCTTATGTGCCTACAAAATTTTCAACCGTTCTCTGATGCTTGGGGAAAAAAGATTTTCTCCTTTCTGAAAAAAGGTTTAATCTTCAAGAACTGAAAATCTACTTTTACAATTTATTCAAAAGAACTCTTTTAATTGTTTCTCCATCTATTTTGAATTATTATGTTTCATTAGTAGGAATAAGGAGCCTATCTCAAAAGATGAAGAAACTGATAAGGAAGTATAAGTCACGGGAATCAGCCACTAGAGGGGGCATGGTTACATAGCTCATTCTGTCTACAACTAATTGGAGTTAGTTTTATAATGTCTTCAGCTAGGAGACCTGCAGATATTTACACTGGAGAATCAAGAATTAGTATCCAGCAAAACTGGACTGTATTTCTATGAGACAGCAAAATTGAGAAATGAATGGCTTCCTTATAAATGGGAATCCTATCCTGTCATCTCCCACACCCTAACGTTGTGACAGCCTGCAGAAAAGGAAAGATAGATATCAATTCATACAGAAGAATGCAACCAAACTACCTATCAATTCAAATCTGCTGCTGCCAAGAGAACAGAAGTTGAGTAAAAAAAATTATTATTTATTTTATTTTAATTCCATTTATATCCCGCCCTTCTCCGAAGACTCAGGGCGGCTTACAAGCTTAGCAGTAAAATGGTGCACTGAGCATGAATTCTGATTATTTAAAAGTCCGTGCTGCCACCTACTTTATTTAAACTTCCTAATCTAGCCTATAGTTCTTGTATTTAGAAGAGTACTCATCTAAGCAGTATTTCCTTTTCTTGTGTTTCAAGATCAGCCAAGGTCAGCTATGGGCTACAACCTACCTGAGCAGCATAGAAATTATAATCTAAATACAAAGACTGATCAGTTATGATTATGAAAATGCAAATATTACCTAAACAAACGAAACCCAGAGATTATTCTATCACCATTAGAAAATGTAACCATTTGACCGGCAATAATTTAATCAGTGTAAATATATTGTTATCAATTTAGAGTGCTTTAGAATGTGATAAGTAAAACTTGCCTCTAGACTTCTAATAAATGTACATATAGAAGACAAGCAAATACAGGTAGGCACACAAGTCGTTTATTTATTTATTTTTCATGTACCCCAAAGCCTAATTGTTATAACATTTCCTAAAAGACAGTCAGGGATGTCTACTGGGAATGATTAAAAAAGGGAGAGAAAAGAATCGAGATGATGGTTGCAATGGTGAGACTGAATTCGCACTGTTTTCTATGAGAAATGCCTGTGCGGCACACATAAAAAAAACAATGACT
Source organism: Vipera ursinii (assembly GCF_947247035.1). Classification (NCBI taxonomy): domain Eukaryota; kingdom Metazoa; phylum Chordata; class Lepidosauria; order Squamata; family Viperidae; genus Vipera; species Vipera ursinii. The sequence continues at coordinate 208,360,537 of NC_139512.1, forward strand.
CTTTTTTGATATGTCAGCTATAGAAATTCAAACTCTAGAAAGAGTAAAGAGAAGAACAACAAAGATGATTAAGGGACTGGAGGCTAAAGCATATAAAGAACGGTTGCTGGAATTGGGTATGTGTAGTTTAATGAAGAGAAGGACGAGGGGTGACATGATAGCATTGTTCCAGTATCTCAGGGGCTGCCACAAAGAAGAGGGAGTCAAGCTATTTTCCAAAGCACCTGAAGGCAGGACAAGAAACAATGGATGGAAACTAATCAAGGAGAGAAGCAACCTAGAACTATGGAGTAACTTCCTGACAGTTAGAACAATTAATCAGTGGAACAACCTGCCTCCAGAAGCTGTGAATGCTCCAACACTGGAAGTTTTTAAGAAGAGACTGGACAGCCATTTGTCCAAAATGGTATAGGGTTTCCTGCCTGAGCAGAGGGGGTTGGGCTAGAAGACCTCCAAAGTCCCTTTCAACTCTATTATTATCAGGGCTTTTTTTGTCATAAAACACTCAGAACGGAGTTCCGGCACCTTTTTTGGATGGAACCTTGTAGGGTAGGCAAGGCGGGTTGTATGACGTGTGTGAGTTCCGGCACCTTTTTCTTTTACAAAAAAAGCACTGATTATTATTATAACTATGTGTGTGTCTATAAAAACTGTGTTTCCACGTATGTGTATGTTTGTATGTGCGTGTGTATATACACACATACATACGCGTGTTTCTGTAAAAATATTTCACCAGTTCCTTAGCTATTTTCTTAGCTAAATAAGTTTTATTTTGTTGCAAAAGTAAGATTTAATACCATTGTTTATTCAACTTAAATGAAGCCATTTATTGAAACAGGACTGAGTGCCGCTTCTCATAATGAAGCTAAGTGGTTTCAAATCTCTTTCCAATGGTTCTCTTAAATCTTTCATCAATCTTATTATTTCAGAAATATTTAAGTCAAAGCTTTTAAATAATATATTCTAAGGCAAAATTGTGGAGCTTAAGTTAGTAAGTATTCTTATGACAAAGCTGGCTTGAAGTCAGTTTATGCTGATATTTCCAAACTGTTCCTTGATCTGATTTTTTTTAGGTTGCAAATTGGCTTGGAGGTTGAGATTCCTTTAATCTAGAATTGTACTCTCTCAATGTGTAATCATGATTACTCTGATGATGTGCAATCATCAGTTATGAGGAATGATCTAATATGAGGGAGCATTCTGTTGGAGAAAAGATGTCTGAATGTATCTCCATTGCTTGCTTGATTTTCTATTACAGAATAACTAGGATAGCAGAAAAGGAAAACAGAGGATGGAAGTACTTAAATAGGGCTAGAGATAAAGAGAGATTAATCTATAAATACCTACCAATTAAAAATACTATTAGTAGTATGTACAATTTGTCAAGTCAATCATGTGTTCTATATCTTATGCATATTTTTGTGTCCAAGCATTTTTGCTATCTTCCTTTTTAACAACAACATTTGTTTTCATTACGATGTTTCTCAGGCTTGATTGAATAATAGCTTTGGGGATTCTCCAGGATGAGAAGCTTTCTGCTTGTCTCAGTAGCTCAGCAAGAACATGCTATCTTCAGGAAAGAGGCCTCTAAATTAGATGTTTCCCAGTCTTCCTCCAACTGGTCTATTTGGTATTGTGATTCCACTTCTAAAAATTATTGGTATGTGGGAAGATTATGGGCAACGATTTAGCCTTCATTTTAATTAAGCCAGTGATATTTTAGGAATTGAGTGTAACTCAATTCAGCTGACTCAGGAATTCTGGGAGTTGAAGTCCATGAGTCCTAAAAGAGCCGAGGTTGCCTACCCCTGGTATAGGCCAACAAACTGGCATTAACTCAACCTGAATTGTTTATATTTGGTGTTTGATTTCAAATGTTGAAGCCTTATGTACTATATTAGGAAGACTATCATATTTTTGTAAGTTCCTAGAGTTGGGCTAACAATAATTTATATTTAACCATTCTGACTTCAGTTCTTTTTAAAACTCTCATTTGCCCCAAATGTCTATCAAAATATCTCACCTCTCCTTAACTTAACATTTGGTATGTGAGGGACAAATTTTCTCTTGTCTGTGAACAGGAACTTACTTTCTTTTTTCCTCTCTTTTCTTTCGTTCTATGATCTACCTTCTCCCAAAACGTTATTTATATTTCCCTCTCAGAAGAATAAGCAGATTGTATTATTGGTAACAATAATTTATGCACATTAGAAAATGAGATTAAGAAAGTTCAATTTAGCTTGTTCAAGGATATATATATTCTTCCTCTGAGGGTATTTGCAGCACAAATACTGTGCACAAATGCGTTTTTCAAGAGACAGCCAGAACATTTAAAAAGTCAAAATGCCCCAAGTTCTAAACAAAAACTAACCTGAGATTAAGACTCAAGGGCTTCTCGTGATCAAACCCCCTCAGTAGTGCAGGAGGACAAATCTTACTATTTGTTGCAATTCAGTCAACTGTATTCGAAGCTGTATTCTTCTATCTAGAATAACTAATATTGCCAAGATGGATAATTGCAATATAAATAAGGAGAGCTTCCTAAAATGGGCAAAAATGTCAGCACTACAAAATAACATAAACGTATAAAATATCCTGTAATGTGTTGTGTATGTAAATAGTTATTAACATGGCAAGTAAGAGATTGCAAACACATTGCAGCTTAGCAAGGTTCAGAGCGGGAAATTAAGGTGCATTCATTGGACGCCACAACCTAGGAGCGGGAAAAGAGTCTCCATTGATTGGTTACAGTTCAAAGGCTTTCTCTATAAAAGGGTTGCAACATTTGACAGTTGACAGTTGACTTTGTGTATTCAATAAACTCGTTCATTGTTAAACCACTCTGAGTCCTCGTCAATTAGAACCAAACAACTGGCGACGAAGGTGGGATTGACAGAAGACCAGAGAATTGGCGGAATTGTCACGAAAGGCGGCAAATTCAGAGCGAGTCACAGTCAACCGAGCGGCCGCGGCAGAATAAGAAAAAAATTCTCCGAATGGCGCAAATAGGGTCATTGAAGGAATTCGACCCAAACTTCCCCGAAGATTGGGAAGAATACATCGGTCAAGTCGAAGGGTTCCTGTTAGTGAACGGAATCACAGATGACCGTAAAAAAGCGGTGGCATTATTGACGATCTGCGGCACACCGGTCTACAGAGTCGCTGTCGGACTGTGTCAACCGCAACCAGTCTCTAGCGTGCCTTATGCCGACCTCCTCGCTAAATTAAAGGTCCACTTTACACCCCGAAGGTCCGAACTCTTTTGGCGGCGCATCTTCGAAAAGAGGAATCAGAGACCGGGAGAGTCCATACAAAAATTTGTCGCTGCCATCAGGGAAGCCGCAGTACGATGTAAATACGATAATTTAGAAATAAGAATTCGGGACAGAGTAGTACTGGGCTTGCGTGATGAACAACTACAAAACAGAATAATCGCCAAACCCACCGGCGATTTGCAGGAAGTGCTCGACGAACTTCTAACTTATGAGTCAACCGGGTATCGCGACCCCCCCCCCCCCGCAGTAGCATGGCAGCAGCGCCCGAGATCAACCAAGCGGGCTATGTGGACTGCGGGGAGGTGGACCAGCAGTGGGAGGAAGAGATCGCCGAAGTCTCCAGGCGATTTGGAAAGATGGCACCTAGACAACCCAGAAGTGAGGGGCCCAAACCTGGCCGCCGTCAACAACCCGCAACTCCGCAAAGACAACCGACCGGGGCACAACGACCGTGGCGGGACACCGCAACCAGACCGCGCGACAACGATAGCCAGAACCGATGCGGCAGCTGCGGCGGCAACCATCCCCGCGCATCCTGCCGATTCCGTACCGCCAAGTGCAGGGCATGCGGCAAGACCGGCCACATCCAGGCCATCTGCAGAAACCGCGCTCGCGACAACCGTCTGAACGAAGTCGATGTGTGGCCTGAGGGTAAGGTAACCCCTAATGCTAGTGGCAAGGAGACCCCTAAAAACCGGGTTAAAATTCCAATTCGAGGGGAGGTGGCGCGAATCAATAGGAGAAGGCCGGGAAGTGGTCACAATTTTCCGGATGGAAAATTAAAAATCACAGTCCTTCTGCAAGGGGTCCCTTGCAGAATGGAAATCGACTCAGGGGCTTCAGTGTCGATAATTTCCACTGAAACCCTTGAGAGAATTGAACAAATAAGTGGAAAAAGAATTCCACTTAGTCCAACAAATATTCAATTATCGGACTTTCAAAAAAGTCCAATAAAAGTAAAAGGGAAGACCAGCCTTAGTGTAAAATTTAAGGGGTTCAAGGGGGTCTTAGATCTAATAGTTACAGAGGGGAATAGGACTAGCTTAATCGGACTTAATTGGTTCCCTGCCCTGGGAATTTGGATTGGGGGAATAAATTCAGTGATTAAAAATAAGACCCTCGAATCCGTCTGCAATGAATTTGCAGACGTATTCGATGGATCACTGGGCAAGTACAAAGGGCCCCCCATTAACTTCAACCTAGACCCCTCAGTAAAACCAATCAGGCTTAAGGCCCGAAGGGTACCTTTCGCCTTAAAGGGAAAAATCGAGGCCGAGCTCGACCGGCTTGTAGGCCAAGGAGTATTAGAACCTGTTGAGGGCGGTTTGTGGGAAACGCCGATTGTCACACCCCTCAAACCCAATGGGGATGTGAGAATCTGCGCTGACTACAAAGCCACCCTCAACATTGGAATGAAAAAGCATGCTTACCCGGTCCCGACGGTGAAGCAGGTCCTCGCCACGATCCAGGACGCCGCCATTTTCGCCAAGCTAGACTTGGCGCATGCGTACTTACAGTTGACTGTTTCTAAAGAGGCTGCAGAGGCACAGACGATCGTTACCCACAAGGGGGCGTTCCGAGTTCACAGACTGCAATTTGGAATTGCAGCAGCTCCAGGCATCTTCCAAGAAGTGATGGAGAGGACCTTAAAGGGCATACCTGGAGTATGCCCTTACTTCGATGATGTCCTAATAGCTGGAAGGGATGAAGGAATGTTAGTAGAGCGGCTGGAACAGGTACTGGGTAGATTTAGGAAGGCTGGATTGAAACTAAAGAAGGAAAAGTGTAGCATAGGGGTTAAATCCACTGATTTTTTGGGGTTCAGGATTGACAAAAGTGGAATCCACCCTACCCCTGAAAAAATTAAAGCAATCAAAGGGGCCCCAGAACCAAGGAACAAGGCGGAACTACAGGCCTTCCTTGGCTTGGTAAATTTTTACCACACGTTTGTGCCACATAAGGCTGCCATTGCAGAACCCTTACACAGACTCTTAGATAAGAAGACCCCTTGGCAATGGCAGAACAAGCACAAAGCGAGTTTCCAAACTTTAAAAGACATCCTTTCCAGTAATTCAACTGTAACCCACTTTATAGAAAACAAACCAATCTACCTGGCGTGCGATGCTTCGCCATATGGCGTAGGGGCTGTGATCAGCCACTTAGACAACCAAGGAATACAAAGACCCATTGCATACTACTCCCGCACACTAACCAAGGCAGAGCGGAACTATGCGCAAATAGACAGGGAGGCATTAGCCATAGTGGCAGGAGTTAAAAAGTTCCACGACTACCTGTATGGTAGGAACTTTACTATACTAACGGACCACAAACCCTTGCTGGGACTGTTTACCACAGATAAACAGACTCCCCAAATTATGTCACCCAGGATGCTGAGGTGGTCCATTTTCCTCTCAGCATACTCATTTTCCCTCCAATACAGACCAGGTAAGGACATGGGTCATGCAGACGCTCTTAGCAGATTGCCCCTAAGCACAACAGAGGAGGACCCTGCCCCAGTGGGACAAATAATGTCCCTACAGGACATTCCTGATTTGCCCTTAACTGCAAAAGACATTGCTGAGGCAACCAATAAGGACCTCACCTTAAGGAGAGTAATGGCCTGGGTCATGAGCGGTTGGCCTAACACCAAACCAGACGAAATATACAGTCCATATTTCAGAAGGAAAGATGAACTGTCAGTTCATTTGGGATGCTTACTCTGGGGAACTCGTGTAGTTATTCCAGGAATCCACAAATCAGCTATTCTACTAGAATTGCATGAGGGACATCCTGGAATAGTAAGGATGAAGGCGTTGGCTAGGAGTCACTTGTGGTGGCCAGGACTGGACAACGACATTGAGGAATGTGTTGCCAATTGCCATCTGTGCCAACGTTCCAGGCCTGAACAACAACATATCCGCACACATAAATGGGAACAAGCTAGGAATCCTTGGTCCAGGATTCATATCGACTTTGCTGGACCCTTCCAAGGGTTAACGTTCCTAGTAGTGGTTGACAGCTACTCTAGATGGCTAGAGGTAGTACCGGTCAGTTCAGTAACTTCAGGCAGAACCATACAGGCATTAAGGGGCCTCTTTGCCACTCACGGGTTGCCGGATTTAATTGTGTCTGATAATGGGCCACAATTCACATCTATTGAATTTCAGGATTTCCTCAAGGCCAACTCGATTAAGCACAAGACTTCAGCACCCTTCCACCCCTCCACCAACGGATTGGCTGAAAGAAATGTGAGGACCACGAAGGACGCTTTAAAAAGAATTATTCGAGGTGACTGGCATCAGAGACTGGCAGAGTTCTTGTTGGCTCAGCACACGACCCCATGTTCTGCTACAGGGAAAAGTCCAGCTGAAATGAGGTGGGGCAGGAGATTATCCACCAAATTGGACAGATTGCACCCTGACAGACTGCAAACAAACATTGAATTAGACATTCCTAACAGAACATTTAAAGTGGGGGATTTGATCTGGGCCAGAAACTATGCCCAAGGGGACAAATGGATTCCAGGGGTGGTGACTGAAATCTTAGGTCCCCTGTCGTACACTATTGAGGGGGAAGGGAACAGGATCTGTAAAAGACATGTAGACCAGCTGAGGAAAAGATCTAGTGGTTGTGTGCCAGTTGAGGGGGACCAAAGCATAGTAGGGGGAAACAGTACAGATAACAACAGGCCAGAGAGTGGCGTAGAGGAGGGGCAAAATGACTCATTCCCTCGTACCCAACAACAACAATTCAGTCAAATTGAATGGGAAATACCCCTGCGGAGTAGGCCAGTGACCACTGAATTACAAACACAAACTAATACACAAGACAGCACATCTGTAGCCAGCAACCCAGAGCCCAGGCCCAGCAGTGACAAGCTGCCAAGCAGTCAACCAGGAAGAGGGGTCCCTAGCAGCCAAAGTAACAGATACCCTTCTAGAATACATAGGCCACCAAAATACCTAAAGGATTTTGTAAAGAAATAACATCAACTGGGGGGTAAGGGGTGTTGTGTATGTAAATAGTTATTAACATGGCAAGTAAGAGATTGCAAACACATTGCAGCTTAGCAAGGTTCAGAGCGGGAAATTAAGGTGCATTCATTGGACGCCACAACCTAGGAGCGGGAAAAGAGTCTCCATTGATTGGTTACAGTTCAAAGGCTTTCTCTATAAAAGGGTTGCAACATTTGACAGTTGACAGTTGACTTTGTGTATTCAATAAACTCGTTCATTGTTAAACCACTCTGAGTCCTCATCAATTAGAACCAAACATAATGCATACTAGAAAGTGTCACCCCTCTCTTAATAATCCCATAAATAAATCAACTAAACTAGTTTCAACCACTCGGGCAACAATTTATAATAGAAAGTTCACAAAAATTAGCTATGTTACACAATTATAAAAAACAGAAGATGAGGCATGAAAGCCAGCTTGGGTTCAATCGTTCTCTCAGCCCAACCTACATTACAGAGTTGTTTGGAGAAAATATCAGAAGGAAGGAATATCAGGTATGCTTGCCACCTTGACTTAGAATAAGTTGGGATAAAAATCAAATATATATATATATATATATATATATATATATATATATATATATATATATATATAAAATTCCAAATTAATAAAAGAACACTGTCATCATGTCATTATAATTAGACAGATGTATAATTATGGAATACTGAATGTTGTTGACATCACCCGCTGTAAGAAACACATGGAACCTGGTAAATGAACACTGATACATTATTTTGAAAAAAAGTACAACTGGATTAGGAGGCGAGAAACACTTCAAATAATCCAGGACAATTTTGCTTTTTTAAAACAGAAATTGGACCGAGAAATAAATTATCTTGTTTCTTGTACCTCCAAACTATAAAACAATCTTTTAAAATAATGCTATAATCTTGAAGGCATTCTCAATTTCTGAAGTCATGGCACTACATAGAGGCTTTACTGTTTTATTCCTTTTGGAAATAAATTATAGCCTCTGAATTATTAAAAAGAAAACCTCAAGAGTATATAAATGATCCTGATTTTGACATATTAACAAGCTTTAAACTAGACACCTTCAACAACATACTGACTGTTCCCAAGAGGAAAAGATGGAATGGAGAGGCATAAATATTTCCAGAAAACAATTAAAAAAATAAGTGAACTTGGTTTGATTTGTTAAGAAACAATCAAATTTATTATTTTAATTTAGACTGAAATGAAGTACAGCACTTTACAAAAGCGATGAGCAGTTAATGGTATTAAAGGCTTTTACCAGAGCAACCCAGAGAACACATTATTGTCGGCAATGAATCTTAGGCAGAGTCCTGGTGTTTGCAATGTAATTAAAGATTACTTTAAGGCTAATGCTCCACAGTGTTAATTTCCCAAAACAAGGATTTCAAATAAACACTCTCAAGAAGTTCATGCCACAAAGTCTACACTTGGATTTCTGAAGCATTAGAGCATGAACATTTCAAATAGAAATTTAAAAAGAACGTGTCCAAATGAAAAAAGAAAGAAAATAAAAATTATTTGCCCAGTTCTTTGGACCCCAGCCTACAAGTGCTAAAGAAATGAAAATACAGGTTTTTTTTTAAAAAGAAAGTATGATGATATTCTATCCCACTTAATCCTTTAGGATTATCTTCACTCGATTAATGAACATTACATTTATCTGGGAGATATATGCTCCCTGACTGCTGTTTATTTAAAAAGTAGCTATCTTAGATGGATTTTATTTTATTTTATTTTATTTTATTACATTTATATACCGCCCTTTCCCGGAGGACTCAGGGCGGTTTACAGGGAATTAAAAACCAAAAATACAAAAGTTAAAACCAGTTTAAAAAAAATTAAATTTAACCCTGTGCCAATAAAACCCCAATTAAAATAATTTAATCCTCAGCCTGGGCCAGAGAGCTCGAAGAGCCAGGTCTTCAGGCCCCGGCGGAATGAACGGGGGTCGGGGGCAGTCCTCAGCTCCACTGCTTTTTAATTTTCAGGTTCTAGAATCCTGTAAACCAAGCCCCTAAATTGGTACTTTCTTTCCAAAATGCTGAGAATAAAACTGTGGAAAATATTGAGAAGAGAGGCTTTGCAAAATGTTGGGAGTGCATAAAAGTATCTTTCTTTGAATTGAGAAAGCAACGTATTTTGCAAGGCTCTCACATACCGTAACTGCTTCAGAAGCTGTACCTGGTACTGGTCAAAGTACCTCCTTTGGATGCTTTTCAGGTCTTACTAAAGAGTCCTATACTCACTTTTGCATTTATTTCACACAGCCACTCACAGAGTTTTCTTTAAAAATGCCTCCATCATATTCAAGTTCATAATGGATTACAACTTTAGGAAAAAAATTCTGTTTCTCTCCGTTTAGCATAAATTTTCCATGAAAGAAGGAGAAATGCATTTTGAAACGCTTGGCCTTTTCTACAGCAAAAACAAGAAGAAAATAAACTGATAGGAATGATTTAAAGTTTAATTTCCTCCACTGGGTTAAGCGTATCCTTTACATTTAATCTTCTTTACAAATTACTGCTAAGCTTGTAAGCCGCCCTGAGTCTTCGGAGAAGGGCGGGATATAAATGTAATTTTAAAAAAAAATATGAATTTTGTAAAGAATAGGAAGCTTACATTTGGGATTCCAATTACAGACCTCTGAATTGGAATAAGAATTGCCCCTTCTTTTCCAATAGCTAACTTTTAACGTAATATGAAAGCATAAAGGGGAAAACGTTACTAGTTAGCTAGCTCATAGCAGTTATGCAAAACCCAAGACCCATAGATAGAAATTCCAGCAGTTCAGTATTTTTAAGACCAGATATGTAAAGGGAAGTCACCACAAGAATTGAAGACAAGATCCTAAAGGTGAAAGAAGCATTTTCCAGAACTGATGGAAGTATTACAAGGTTTAGAAAAATATCACAACTTAAGATAGGCTTTTCCTGCTCTGCTTGCAGGCTCTGCCATCACAGTCCATCAGATTGGCTGGCACTACAGACATAACCTTTTCAAGTGGTAACCTGAAGGAAGTAATTTATGGCTCCATCTTTGGCTAGTCTTAAATGTAGCTGGAAATTGGTTTCATTTAGTGATTTACTGAAGAAGTTTTAGTGGGCTTTTTAGACCACCGCTTTAGGTTTTGCAATTAGATTGTATTAAATTAACTATCTGAATCACATTGGGGGAGCTTTATGGAGAAACAATATCCGTATTTAAGATGTTAACATTTTATTTTAGAAACAGGTTAAAGAAAAAAAAAACACACTCAGCCTATTATTCGTATGAAGCCCTAAGTGTAAATAAGAACAGCAATCTAAATACTTTTATATCCAACAATAGTCACAAGTACTAAAAAACTAAATGCGAAATATATGTTTGCTTACTAACCAAGGAGAAAAACAACCTAGAACTAAGGAGAAATTTCCTAGCGGTAAGAGCAATCAACCAATGGAACATCTTGCCTTCAGAAGTTGTGGGTGCTCCATTACTGGAGGCTTTCAAAAGGAGACTGGACCATCATTTATCTGAAATGATATAGGGTCTCCTGCTCAAGCAGGCGGTTGGACTAGAAAGACCTCCAAGGTCCCTTCCAACTCTTATGTTCTATGTGTCAACGTTGCAAACATTGGATGTTTTTGCTTTGACAATATAAGAGGCAGCCTTTTCCTTTAAACTGTTTTGCTCTTGAATTAAATGAAGCTGGGGGGAGGAGAATGCTACCCCGGTTGTTTTTAATAAGATAAGGAATGGCGGGTTATAGAACAGAAGCGAAGCTTTGCATTTTAAACTAATTGTAGAATGTGATTTATGACATTCAATTAAGGGAGAGAATTGTGTTTGATACGATGTGTTCAGGGGAGGAGAATTCAGATTTTGGTATCCATCCATGAGTGCCGATGCTTTGTTCTCATTATTATTAGAGTTTTTAGAATAAATGATGCCTGAAGATTCTTTAAAGTGTTTCATTAGTCGGAACCATGACACTATGCTTATTACCCTACCTATAGCTGAACACTGTTAGAAAAGATAATGCCCATCATTATTCATGGGAACAAAAATAGAAGAGCAAAAGGTAGTCCTCTACTTATAAGCACAATTGGGATCAGAATTTCCAATCCTAAGCAAGGTGGTTCTTAAGTGAGTTGCACCTGATGATCTTTTTGCCACAGTCGTTAAGCAAATCAGTTAGTGAATCTGGTTTCCCCCATTGACTCTGCTTGTCAGGAGCTGTAGAAAGGTCTCAAATGGTGATTGTTATCACCTTGGGATGCTGCAACTGTCAAAATACACACGGAAACTAATTTTGATTACGTGACCATGGGGATGCTGCAATAGTCATAAGTGCAAGGACTGCTTGTAAGTCTTTTTTTTTTCAGTGTCATTTCATGCAAATGGTCACTAAACAAATGGTTGTTAAGTCAAGGACTACCTGTAACTCTCCACTTCCTGTTTGTCAGACTCACAGAGGTATCTGGTGGCCCTTGTCAGAAACAAAATGCTGGACCACCAAGATGAGACACAGTCTGATCCAAGTGGTTGTCCTTATTTGCATGCTAAAAAGAGATGAGAGATTATATTTATGGAACCTAGTATATCATAGTCTTCAGTCATCCAAACGAAGTGAGAAACTTACAAAGGGAAGACTTAGTACAGATCTAGTCAAATGTGCATTCCAACGTGATCGTAAGCTGCATTTTTAGACTTCGTGAATTCTAAAAGATATTGCTGTAAATAGAGTTGGGAAATACAATTCACACACTATAATATCCTAAAAAGGCCACATATCAACATTTAAGACATTTGTCATCAACTAATCCTTGCCACTGCTCCCAAATGAGGATACCTAATAAAAATTCAAATGCTACACAGTGATGCCTTGTAGAAAACGTATTAGGTGTAAATGAAAGTGTCATCTATAAATTGTTAGAAAAAGCTCTCTGGTACTTTCCTGGAGATTTTTCAGCAGAATCTGCAAATTATTCTTGAAAACTTTATATTTTCCCATATACTCTCTCTCTCTCTCTCTCTCTCTCTCTCTCTCTCTCTCTCTCTCTCTCTCTCTCTCTCTCTCTGTGTGTGTGTGTGTGTGTGTGTGTGTGTATTCATTCATTCATTCATTCAGTCAGTCAGTCAGTCAGTCAGTCAGTCATTCTATTTTATATACTCTTTGTGCTATCCATACCCAATATTAATATTAGGCAGGAATTAATGTGTACACAAAAGTTCAAGATGATGATTTGAATCAATCCTGTAGACTGAAAGATTAGAATTTCAATGTTTCTACAGTTTGGGAGAAATCATACCAGGATATCTGAGCAATAGCTTAGCTTACTCCTAAGCGAATTACTAGATTCAATTAGACAGTCTTCAAAATGTTGACTTCCACAGAATATGGCATAGTAGACCAGTCTAGATAGCTTCAAGATCTAATACAGACATGTCAAACACAAGGCCCGGGGGCCGGATCTGGCCCGCAAAGTGGTTTCATGTGGCCCGCGAAGCCATCCTGGAAACAGTGAGGGAACGGCCCCCACTGCCTTGGCCCTGGCCCAGAGACCTTCCTTCTGCCAGAGACCCTCAGATCTGTCCCACTCCTGCCTAGGCCCTCATAGGCACCCTTGATGCGAACAATGTAGAGCTTGCCATGCCCCCCCAGTAGACCATACGCACTCTAGCCACGCCCACCCAGTAGGCCACGCCCACCCTGGCCATACCCACCCGCCCCCCAGAGGGCAACTGTAATGCTGATGTGGCCCTCAATGAAATTGAGTTTGACACCCCTGATCTAATAGCCATGTAGTTTTACTAGCATATTCCATGCTGTTCCCAAGAAAATGGCATGGCTGTATCCATGTGGTGATCAGATACTAAACTGGACCTAAGAGTACTTTTAGCAATAAAATGATGTCTTCTGCATTGTAGGGAAGAAAAGTCAACGCCAGGGGTTTTCTGCTGTTTGGGAAGGAAGTACAATAGTGCCCAGGTTAAACTGCTGAGTCTTAGAGATTCAGACTAAGGGATTATTGAATTGGCACATAACTATTTCTTCCACTATAAAACAGATAGATGCTTTAAACTTGTCCCCATTAAGTAATATCGTATAAGTTTCTGAAATAGCATATAGTTTAGGGATATGCTTGGGTAATTTGATTGAACATTTTGTTTATAGTTATTTGTCTTATTCAACTATGAATGTAATTGATTTAATTTCTAACATTTCCTTTTTACATTTCCCTTGGTTGATTGGGAATCAAGGGATTGGTATCCCTTGATATTAATCATTACTGAAAATAGCTGGATTGCAAGCAGGGATTCAATCTTAATAGAGTAGAATTTTTCTTTCGTATCAAGGAGTTGCCATATAGGCAAAATAAAAAGAGGTTATTTAAGCCTTCCCATTCAAATAGACTCTGAGCCACTGGCTAATTGACTAAACACATTAGATATCACAAGTTTGCTGTTGCAAGAATAAAGCAACAAAACATTGAAGCTTGCATATTACTTATTTCCTTGTTTTATTGGTTTGTTCCCAAAATCACCATTTCTAGTCATATCACATTCTATTTTTATAACCTGATTTGTTAGCTGTGTTTTACACAATCTACAGTGTCAACATTCAAATAAATGGAACACTGCAACTTAATTAAGCAACCAATGGATATCTTCTCACCAGATTAAAAGAGGAAAAAAGAAAAAAAAAACATTGTAGAAGACCGCTACAAATACCCTTACAAGTTTCCAAAACACAATTTGCAGTTAGCAAGTAAATAAATAAAGCTGAAACTTAATGAAATTTAAATATATTGATTTTACAAAGAAGAATAAAATCTTCATTTTTTATATTAGTTCCACATAATGTTCAATAATTCAAGACTATTAGCTATCTGATTTATTTTGAATTGTTATCTGCAAACAATCAAAACTTTAGAATAATATACATATTTTAATACTGGATTTACTTTATTACTGTTTTGTTATTATCCAATTATCTTATTAAAATAAGATATAAAATTGGCTAACTTGTTATTATATAAAGCCCTCAGCTTCAGGCAGCTTCTATTTTTCTGGATGCTTCTTTCTGTGTGTGTGTGTGGGGGGGGGTCATTTTAAACTAGCCTTTTTAATAGCTATTTTTAATTACACATATAAATTGTGGTGCTCAGTATGGAACTATGAATCTCTTTCT